>NW_011889210.1:301591-307778 GCF_000151845.1 Pteropus vampyrus | reverse complement strand
ATCAGTTTCCAGTTCCATGTTTTTCATGCAATAAAATCATTTGATTATAAAACTGCACATCATAGAATTGAAGTCGTTTGATCTGAAACGTGTGTGTGTGTGTGTGTGTGTGTGTGTGTGTGTGTATTATTCTTGTGTCAAAACATGACAAGGGATAAGGGGCTGATCCACAAGACCCAAAGGTCTCAGGCACAAAGCCACGGGCAGTTTTACATGCCCCGTATCAGAGAGAGAGACAGAGAGAGAGGGAGAGAGAAGGAGGGAGGGAGGGAAAGAGGGAGGGAGGGGCAAAGAGAGGGATGGGGGGAGAGAGAGAGAGAGAGACAGAGACAGAGACAGAGAGACAGAGAGACAATGCTGGGACTTCAGGGGACCCAGAAACATCCCTTCTGCCCTTGCAGCCTCTTCGGCCAGCCCATTCGTGAAGGGCCAGCTGCGTCCTGCCCTGCTCCCCAGGCAACCGTGCAGACAAGCAGTCCCAGGCCCCTTGGAGCAGGAGGTGGCATTGCAGACCATTGTTCTGTGCAGACACTGTTAACCCGGCCGCCTTCGGGCATGGGTTGCACGAATATCTATCCATCAGCAGTCAAGTGCAGCCATCTTCCCGCTCTGCTCCATGCGGCCAGCAGACCAGGCCTCGCCGGCCATCAGCGCCCTTTCCCTGGCCACTGAGACGCTTGTCTCTCTGCCTGTTGGACTGAGAGGTGCCGAGGGGAAGCTGAGCTGTCACGGTGAGTGTTTGCAGTTTCGAGAAGTTCCTGGGGGTCATGGCTGCTACGTGATAACCCTCTGCAGGTTTCCAGCAACGTTAAGCCACTTTAATATCTAAGGACATTGTGTGCCACAAAAGCAGAATGCTCTGACCCTCACTCCTGGACTCTACGTCACAATAAACCCCTGGGCAGGTAGAAACTGGGGCAGCCAGCTTCTGAGGTCTGAAATCTTTCCGGGAGCCAAGACATCGATATGATTCCACAAATTTGCTTTCATTCTTGAACTCAATTTCATACACCGCTGTTTATAATAATAAAATGGCGACTTAGGCTTATCTGGATTGCGGATGCATTTTTCTAAAACAAAAACATTCCTGAGAAGTAAGTAACCATTTAGTGTCTTTTATTTACGTCGACCTATTTTTTTTTCTTTCATTTGTCCCCAAGACAATGAAATTTATTGATACATTTAAGGAATCCATCTGAGAACTCATGATTTTTAAAGGAATATTAGATAAAAGTCATCCAAATGTGTCCATTTTTGTCCTCGCAAAATCGTGGCATTCAAAGGCCTTCAAAATAAAACCCAAGCTGCTGGGCGCGCCTGTGGAATGTGGAGGACCCACCGCGGACACCATTCCATTCTCGGAATCACAAATGGGCGTTTCCTCTGCTTTCCAAGGCCCCCTACCACATCGCGGTAATGGAGGGTCTGTCCCCTCTCACCCTTGGGTACCCTTAGTGCAAATGCTTTAAAAGGGGGAATGGAATGATCCTGGCTCCCAGAGTCAGGATTCTGTGGTCCTTTCTTCAGATGATCCTGCCGAGGGGGAGAATTGTCTGAGCCCATCGCTGCCCACCACTCAGGTCTGAGTCCGTCCCTCTCTGGTGCACTCAGGGATCCTCACCCCACCACCTGTACACATGCCCCTTCATGAGCTTTGAGTCTCTGAAAGAATGACTTCTAAGCATCCCTTTCAAAATCTCAGCTTCAAAAAACGAAGCATACCGAGTGCAGAACAAGGAGCAGCGCGTGGGGAGTGGCAATAGAAGCTTAGATGGCAGTTCGTGCAGATAAAAGCCACACGGCCTGACCGCTGTGTGTGCAGAGAGCTTCACATCAGCACTCATACGTGAGTCACTCACATGCGCCACACACGGATTCACAGCTCACCACACGGGCACACAGCGCGCACACACGCCACACCACACATACACAACACACGACGTACCTCACAACTCCCATGCACACGCTCACACCGCACACACGCATCCACACACACACACAGTGTCGTTTACTGTGGTAGAATAATTGAAATATTTTTGTGACACAAATGAAAGTATTGAAATACATTAAAAAGAGTGCGAGCTGTTTCCAAATACTGTTCCACAGCTACATGAAATGTTAATAGGCGCACGTGTATTCTTTTACTGGTATTATCAGATGTGTACATAATTTAAAGGGCACTCGGCTCAGAGGCACTGTGTGTGTTTTATACCATGGGCCTAGGAGTGTGAGGTCTTTCTAGCAGATGAATGAAGTAAATGCCTCCAGAATTAAGCAGAACCAAAAAGGGGAGGTTAGTTTAGTTCTATTTAAAAGGCGATATTTTATTTCATAGAAGTAAAATATGCATTCTGCATGTATGTGCATGCATAAACACACAGATAAATTAATTTGCATAAGAGCAGATTTTGTTAAGAAAATGTTTGGATTGTTCCCACATTAAATGGTTAGCCTTTTAAGGTTAGGGTATGAATCTTGCCCAGAAGAAAGAGGTAACACTTGGCACAAACTCGCAATATTTCTGAGGCTGGCTGAAAGCCAGATACAATTCACCAGTTCTAGGTTGTCTGAAACCAGTCTTCCAATATTTTCAAAGGGTGTCTCTGAGGTCCGGATAGTAATGTCACAGTTGTAGACAGTGAGAACCAAAACTCTTCACTGTTGGACCCCTTCGTTTCTGCTCTCTCTTCTAACCTTCCTACACCTTCTCCACCTCCCCTTCTTCCTTCCTTCCTTCCTTCTTTCCTTCTTCCTTCTTCCTTCTTCCTTCCTTCCTTTCTGCCTTCCTTCCTCCTTCCTTCCTCCTTTCTTCCTTCTTTGTCTATCTTGTTTATTTTGTATAAGCAGAACCAGAATTAGTCCCTAGTTAATAGAATACACCCATTATGTTAGCTGAATGAATCAATCCTGCCATTCATTTATTCCTTCATTCCACGAATATATAGGTATCACTTACTCTGAGCCAAGCCCTGGGCTGTGTCCTGGGATACCGATGACCCTGCCATCGTCCCTGCTTTCAGGAACAGCCTAGAGGGCTACGCATCAGCTGTGGCTGGATTTTTGGATTTTACAACTGACATGGATCATTCCACTCTTTTCCAAGACTCGCTTCTTCTGTCCAGCGAAGTTGTTTTTCAGTAGTAATCGGTAACAATCATTATTTTCTCGATTTGTTCATTAGTCTCAAAACAATAAAAAATTGAAAAATTCCCACTTTAAGCATATCACTCAATTTTAATAAAATATTTTTTATAATTAAAATTTTGAATTTACAAACCAAATATCATGTCATTCAGTTTATAGTGTTTTCCTGTTTTAAACTCTAGACAAAAATTTAAAACTGCAAGTGGTCATATAGGATGGAATCGAAGTGACTCAAATTTTGTTTCTTTACATTTAAACCCCTGAGCTATCACTGTTTGCTGGGAGCAGACAGTTTAAATAGAGAAATGTGTAGAATCGCAGGGTTAGGGAGAGAAACTGTTCTTCAACTGACCACCAACACTTCTGATTCGTTGAGAACTGACCCTCCAAACTAACCTGTGTAGCCAAGTCCCTGTGAGACGGGGTGACCGTGTAACTGGGGGTCCTCCAAACTCACTTTGTGTAGACTACAACGTGTATTAAAGGATAAGTCATAAAAAATATGCTAACTCGAAGTTTACAGATATAGTATTAAGACTCAATGATAACCAGAACAATTGTTTACAACTTAGACCAACAAAATATTATTTGTCAGAGAGGCATATTTTATCACTGACGTTTAGAATTGCTAGCACATATTGTTAATGAAAAGACCAAAAGCCAGTTTTACTACCGTTTCGAATGTTCTCTAGACAATGCCTGCACTGCCTTAATGCCTGCTCTCACTGCCCCAAACGTGCCGTGCTACCCCAAACGAGCGCTCATGAAGTCACAGAAATACAGTATTTATAAAAAAAAAACACGACGATGCCGGCGGGGCTGACTGTCTCCAGACGGGTACTGCCATCTTTAAACACGGGCGTGAGAATCAGCTCAGAAAAGAGGCTTTCGAGGATGTCCCCACAAGGACGAGGGCGTGCGGTGCCATCCTCTTCCCAGCCGCGTCCTCCTGCCCCGCGGGCGTCTGTCTGGGATGCACGTGCACACGCTGACACACGGATGCACGTGCACGCGCTGACACACGGATGCACGTGCACGCGCTGACACACGGATGCACGTGTACGCGCTGACACACGGATGCACGTGCACACACTGACACATGGATGCACGTGCACACGCTGACACACGGATGCACGTGCACACGCTGACACACGGATGCGCCATGCGTCTGGGTCCAGGAGCCAGGGAGGAGGCGCCATTCAGTCCCTAAGGACAGAGGGCGTGGGGCATGGCCCACGCTGACCTCTTTGCTAGGGGCTTCATGAGAACTCTCCAAGGGGCTCTGTTTTGTTCCAGGTACTCAGGGATGCTCCCGAGATTCTCCGTGAGGATGCAGGTCTTACGCCACAGCATGCATGGCAGACAAATCCTCTCTCTGATGGCCACAGTCGCTGGGCACTGTTCTAATTGCTTTCTCTGTGCTAATATTTGATGCCCCCAATAACCCTGTGAAGTAGGCACCCCCTGCACCCTGCTTCCAGACGAGAAAACGGACACACATAGGAGTTAAGTAACTTGCTCAAGTTCTCACAGCGAGGAAAGGACCGAGCCTGAACTCAGGCCAAGGAGCCTGCTCCTGACCAGGACTCGGCCACACACCTCGTGCCCGGTGCTCACCACCAGACACCGCCTTCAAGTGTCGCGTGGAGAAATGAGTACAAGGTGCTCGGCCTCACAAAAGGAAATTGCATTTGCCGGTAAGACCAAGAAGACCAGTCTCAGGAAGGGCGCCATGAAGATGGCAGCAGGTGAGCTTTCGGACCCCCCAAGGCAGCGGGAAGTCCCCAGGCTGCAGAGAGCCTGGAAGGTTCCCAGTTCCTGATTCCGCCCACGCTGTCCTTGTCATCCTCTTCCTCGTCCCATGTACTTACGGTGATTTTAAAAATTAAGAAAATCACAAGTTTATGGTAACTTAACATTTTTGTATCTCTTGCATGAAGTGTTTACTTAATACTGGTTGCTAATTGGCTTTTAGATCATAATTTATTTCTAAAGCAATTTTCATTCTTGTAACCGTAGTCATGGGACAACTTCACAAAGTCATCATCGTCTTAGGTTGTGGGTTAAAATCGCAAAGCCGTGCATTTGAAATCTGAGACTCTGAAGCCAGTCTCATCTCTGTAACTTTCATCTGCACAGGCTCCACACATTTTCTGAAAAAATAAAGAAGTCAAAGTACATGTAAAAATTCTTTATAAATGTGAAAGCCTGTCAAAACGAATGGTTTTTATCATCTGCAAAAAACACAATTAGAATCATAAAGAACAAGTTACGGCAAAGGTACCATCCAGAGAGTCAGATGAGGCTTTCCTGATTAAGTAACTCTGAGGTGAAATCTGAAGGTAGAGATCTAAGTAAAAAGGGGTGTCGTGCACGCTGTTTCCCCAGGCCTGGAAACAGCGTGCACGACAGCCCTGTCTGTGTAGGAACAGTGGTGTGTGACATCCACGCAGGCTGCTTAAGAGAACTAATTGTGGATTTTGCAGGAATTTTGCAAGCTGGTTGTTAAATTCAACCATTACTAAAAAATAAATTCTATAAACTTACAATTAAATAAATGATATTAAAAATGAAGGTAATATATGATCAATGCTCACTTCCCAATTGCTTTTTATATTTTATTATTATCCATTTTCTTTAGTTTTTTTATGTCTATTGTATTTGTGTGATGGAAAATACTGTGTTCTCAACTGAGCATTCAGTGGTATGCTAGCCAATTGAAATCGGCCATGGTAGGAATATCTGCACCATAAAAACAGAAAAATTCTACAAATCAAAGTCAATTTAGAGTCTAGATTTGAGATTAAGTTGATTATCTAGTTTAATAAAATTATATTAAAAAATCTTAATAATGCTGATCAAACTTAAAAGTATACACGTCTAGAGCAGCTACGTTGCGTCACAAAAAATTGAGGCAACATTCTTCTAATAATCAAAAACTCTTATCTGGTTTAACAAATAAGTCACTCATAATAGTTGACAAATAAGTGGAGTTCCAAAAAAAACTTCAATGTTTTTTAACTTTTGTTTCACTCATTAACGA
>NW_011889210.1:299505-300666 GCF_000151845.1 Pteropus vampyrus | reverse complement strand
AGACAGAGACAGAGGAGACAAAGGAGGATATAAGTGGCTGGGAGTGACTAACATGCCATTGTCCTGAACTAGTCACAGAGTCCCACAGATACAAGGGGACAAAGAAGCACAGCCTTCTTCTACGCCCAGAAGGAAAACAAATGACTTTTCTGTGTTTGGCCTCGCGTTCTGAATGTCTCATCTCCGGACAGTAGAGACGCACCAATAGGTGCTGACCGAACACACAAGAACGAACCTTTCACTTCCACATTCTAGAACTCTCTAGAACAGTAGGAAGACAGGGCCTGAGAAGTTTATAGTACTCGCAGAAAACTCAGGTTGGGATTTGATTCCATTTCGGCTCTGCTGTTCAACCCCTCGGACGCTTAACAAACATTTTTTTTCCTTATATGGGACTCATTTCGAAACTATAAAATGGGGTTGATAATAGCTTTCCTACTTAAGGAACCTACATAAATAGAGGGAGGGACATATCCTAAGGTGTTAGCATTCTCACAGAAACTCGAAATCTCACAAAGGAGAATTTAAAGGAACTCTAACTATATTGACGGGAATGCGGCCTGCATTTCGAATAATGTGAAGATGTTGGGCTTTGATCCGGAAATATCAATCAAAAGGTAACAAGAGAAAAGCAGCAGGAAGAAAAGCTGTTATTTGGCCGGTCTGCCGGGAGGGCTCTGCAGTGGGGTCTGCTCACGCAGTCTGTCTTCCGTCAGCTGCGGGCCTCTGGGCACAGTAGCTACATGATGAGTATGACTGGTAGGATTTTAGCAGTTTCGCTGAAAGCAGAAAATGCGTTACTGCGTATTTCGTAGACACTGTAGATTTCTTCTGGGTGATCCTGTTTAAAGGAATAAAAAAATAAGGGCTTTATTTGAAAATTTCTTCTACGTTAACATAAAATTGAGTTGGCACCTGGTCCTTATTCAATTAAAAGGAAAATAAAAACAAGATTTGGTTTAAAAAAACAGCAATGAACAGATCGATAGAGACACACTATCGTGTGCTCATTATGCACAGTGCTTTGTTGAAAGGTAGTAAATTTAGAATTTTCACGACTCTTACTCACCAACAAACAAAAAAACGCGTTTCCTTTTCTCCTCCATACATTTTCCACAAACACATCTTCCACGAATCTCCCTTTCCCGGCGGCTGGACCGT
>NW_011889210.1:295206-297487 GCF_000151845.1 Pteropus vampyrus | reverse complement strand
GTTGTAATGAGAAGTCCAAGAAAATCAAATTGGTGTGACCACGATGCAGAATTGATTTCTTTTGAAGCGAGGCGAACTTATGTCCGAGAATTTTTTCTTCCGCCCAGCGACGATTAAGCTTCTGTGTCCATCTGGCCAGACTCGGGTGGCCCGCCACCCACTCGCACCCAGCCCGGGCGGGACGACGAAGGTAGTCACCGATGTGGCACAAATCTACGCTGACTTTGAGTAGAGGAGATTTTCCTTCATAATGTGTGTGGGCTTCATCCGGCCCACGGAAAAGGCTTAAGAACAAAAACTGATAGACGTAAAACTCTGCCTCAGATCGCCAGTCAACAACTGCCTCAGCGTCCAGCCTGCGGGCCACCCCTGCACATGGCGAACTGGCCGACTCCGCAGGCACCTGAGCCAGGTCCTCGAAATAAATCTCCGTGTGCGTGCGTGTGTGTGTGTGTAGCCTACAGTCAAAGTAGATTACATATTTGGTTAAAAGTAGTATTTTTTAAAAAATGCATTAAAAAAATACATTTAAAATCTGTCCCCAAATTTACTAAAATCTACATTCAGGGAATTTTAGCTGTGAAAGCCAGAAAGACTCTGAGAAGCCACCAGCTGAAGCCTCGTCACTGTTCGCAAGTGAAATGGAATCACTATTTTGCCTCTGAAACCACACGTGGTGGATGGTCGGCCCTCAAGGCCCAGGGAAGGGGCGCTGAGGGGCCAAAGTCGGGACCGTGGCCCCACTGTGCTGCCACAGGGAATGGCCCCGCCTGTCGGCAGCAAACTCCACAGGGCCTCAGGGCCTCAGAGTGGCTCTTTCTCAGAAAGGCTGCTGTTCGTCAGAGGACAGTTGGGTGAGACATTCTGGTCGCTAGTCACAAACTCATGGCTACCGGTTATCAACAGTGATGAGTCTTCCACACGGGATCCACATAAATGTCATGTGCCCACGAGACCAAATTCAACGGACGTCCTTTTTCAAGTATATTTTAGCATCGGCAAACAAGATTCACGTGGCAAATTCCTCTGCCCAGACACAGTGTGACGCCCACTGAGGTGGCTCCCCAGCTTTCTCAAAGGTCCTTATGGATAACGAGCACTAAGAAGGGGCTTTTGCATCTCATTAACGTTTCTTTTTTTTTAATTTGACAAACTCTTAGAGGCCGTCTTAGTCTGTTCAGGCTGCTATAACAAAATACCATAGACTGGGTGGCTTACAAACCAAAGGAATTTATTTTTCACAATCTAGAGGCCGGGGAGTCCAAGTCCCACAGTCTGGTAAGCCCCCGCTTCCCGGTTCAAAGACGGCCAACTTCCGGCTGTGTCCTCTCACGGTGGAAGGGACAAGAGAGCTCTCTGAGGTCCCCTTTATAAGGGCACTAATCCCATCCTGAGGGCTCCACCCTCATAACTTGATCGCCTCCCAAAGGTCCCACATTCTAATATCATTTCATTGAGGAATAAGCTCTCAACTTATGAGTTTTGAGGGACACAAACATTACGTTTAGAAGAGAGATCATCAAACACTCAAACCTCTAAATACACAATGACAACAAAACATTGAGATGTGAATCCACTTCGTCTTCGCAGTTAGCCACCCTCAGTGATTCGTTCTGCTGCTTCCCTCAGACAGAGCCCCTTCTTAGTGCTCGTTATCCATAAGGACCTTTGAGAAAGCTGGGGAGCCACCTCAGTGGGCGTCACACTGTGTCATCTCCTGATTCTGTAGCTACAGTCTGAAGTTTCTATAGCCTTAGCCACCGAAGAAACGTTACACCCTCTAACTGTGTCTGTTGGCCTCTTTCCACCGAACACATCACCATCTGAATGTGACAACCATACAGTCGATGCTATGGGGACTATTAGCAAAATATTTCCAAAGAGCTGTAGTGAGTGCCGTTGACGAACGTCTGACAGGCAGATGTGTCGGTTCTCTCTCTGGTTCGTTTCACCTGTAAGTCAGTCTTGTCGGTATTTGGCATCTGCACGTCAGACTCAGATCTTGTTTTTTTTTTTTTTTCCCGTTAGCAACTCTACGTTTTTTTACGTTGTCTTAACTTTTGGCGGGTATCGTCTCTGCTTCTCTGAGAAGTGTTAAATCCAGCCGTTAGGGATGCATAAAGACACGCTGAGAAGACCAAAAGCGTATTGATTATAAACGAATCCCGTCCAGGTGGAATGTCGTCTCAGTCACAGCTAAACCCAGTGAAGGGGAAGGGAGACACCACCAACGGCATCTGTCTCTTCTTGTGCATGGTCCTGACATATTGGAAAGCAGGTT
>NW_011889210.1:284808-294051 GCF_000151845.1 Pteropus vampyrus | reverse complement strand
AAGGCACCAGCGGATGTGATGTCTCATGAGAGCCTGCGTCCTGATTCGTAGATGGCGCCTTCTCACTGTGTCCTCACGTGGTGGGTGGGCTGAGAGTTTTCTCCAAGGTCACTAGTCCCATTTGTGAGGGCTTTACTCTCACGATCTAATTACCTCCAAAGACCCCACCTCCAACACCGTCACCTGGGGGTTAGGTTATCAAAATATGAATTTGAGCTGAAAACACACACTGTCCATAACATAACAATAGGTACGATACGATTCCAGTGACAAAAAAACTTATAATCAAATTAGTGAGATAAAACAAAGACACAAAGAGCTAAGGAACAATAGGGTTGTTCTATAAAATTATAATATTGTGGTAGATTAAATAAGGTCAATTAATTACTAAGTAAGAATTTTAGGCAACAGGTGCAGATAATTCTTGTTACATATAACTTGATTTGTAATGGATGGTTCCATCAACATTTACCTATAAAGTACCTGCAAATTTTCATGTTCCATATTCCTGTGGCCATTCTTAAGATCTATATATCCAAGAATATAGGCATATATATTTAATGTTCTAATCTTGTAAATGGCATTTCACAAATTAATTCAAGAAGTCTGAAACTGTTTTCAATCAAGAGAAAATATACTTCTACATTGAAAAGCTTTTCTAAATTACCAATCAGAGTATAGATCCATGCTAATTTAAGATTAGTATTAAAATTGCAGACACAATCAGCAGAAGGCTAATTTCTATGTCAAGATGTGTTAATCATTTTTCAAACTACATTTTAAAAATCAAGTTTCTTCGATATATATGGAAATCAGATACTACATCATATCCATGATGACTATTTTTATATTGAATTTGGTAAGCATGATCAGCAAACTTTAAATTTCTAATGAAGAAAAGTCTAATGTAAAAACATATAATCCCAACTCAATAACAACAAAAACCAAAAGATTCAATCAAAAAATGGGCAGACAGCCTGAACAGACACTCCTCCCTAGAAGACATACAAATGGCCAACAAATACATCAAAAGATGCTCAGCATCGCTAGCTATTAGGGAAATGCAAACAAAAACCCCAATGAGATACCATCTCATACCTTTTAGAATAGCTATAATCAACAGGACAAGTAATAACAAATGTTGGAGAGGATGTGGAGAAAAAAGGAACCCTCATCCACTGCTGGTGGGACTGCAAATTGGTGCAGCCACTATGGAAAACAGTATGGAGGTTCCTCAAAAAACTAAGAATTGATCTACCATATGATCCAGCAATCCCTCTAGTGGGTATTTACCTCAAAGACTTGAAAACTCATATCTGAAAAGATATTTGCACATCAATGTTCATAGCAGCATTATTCACAGTGGCCAGGACATGGAAGCAACAGAAGTGTCCTATGATAGATGATTGGCTAAAGAAACCGTGGCACATATATACAATGGAATATTACTCAGCCGTAAGAAGAGATGAAATACCGCCATTCGTGACAGCATGAATGGACCTCGATATAATCATTCTAAGTGAAATTACCAGAGTGTAGATTCATGCTAATTTAAGATTAGTATTAAAATGACAGACACAATCAGTAGAAGGCTAATTTCTATGTCAAGCCAGACAGAAAAAGTTGAAAATCACATGATATCACTTATATGTGGGATATAAACCTAAAAGCAACAAACAAACAGGACAAACAACCAGAGACTCATGGACATAGACTAGAGGTCAGACAATAGACTAGAGGTTACCAGAGGATGGGGGTGGGAGGGGGAGGGGGGAAGTAGACGGTGTAAGGGACGTCAAATATGTAGTGACAGAAAGAAATCTAACTATGGGAGGTGAACACACCATGTAAATATACATATGCCTTACTGTTAAAATGCACAGTTGAAACTTAATGGATTTCATTAACCAATGTCACCATAAAAAAATTAGGAAGAGAAAGAAAAAGAAAGAAAGAAAGAAAGAAAGAAAGAAAGAAAGAAAGAAAGAAAGAAAGAAAGAAAGAAAGAGAGAGAGAAAGAAAGAATAATCCAAACATGCGAATAATCTTTAAACTTGATGAATCCATGAAATCGTGAAAATATCTCAAAATTTGTATTATCAACTGGATTGTGGTCTCCTCATGAAATAAGACGTTTTGAGTTTTTAGAAATCACTAAATCTTATTAACAGTACTGAAGTAGAAAAAAGGAAATTAATGCTTACAACTACTATCTATTTAGTCGCTACTATGCATAAGGCATTATTCTAGGTAGTAGATATATGGTAGGAACAATATCCTTTTTTTCACGGAGCATAGCTTTTAATGAGGAGAGAGAGAGATAAGAAATAAATAATACATAAGATGCCAAGTGTGTTAAGGGTTATCAGAAAAGCAAAGGTGCAGACGGGATATAGAGCGATGTGGTGAAGCTGGTTTTTTTGTTTGTTTGTTTTTTCTTTTCTCTTTTCTCTTTTTATTTTTTTTAGAGTGCACTGTATTGGCATCTTTCAAAAAGCAAAATCTGAACAGAGACAATAATTTGAAGGAACAGCCAGCAAGGGACAGCCAGAAAGTGTTTCCTGAGCAATTGCAGGAAACCAGCCCCGTGGGGTGTGTGGGAGCAGAGCAAGGCGGAGGGGAAGCGAGAGCGGCTACTCGGGGCATCGATGCGTTTGAGCTGGTGAGGAGGGACGCTGGGGCCATGTTTTTGAGAATCAAGGGACCACAGCAGACTCATCTCCCCGGTGAACGATCTTCTACAGGGAGGCAAGAGTGGACGCCGGAGTCCAGTCCAGAGGTTATTTTAATAGTCAGACAGGAGACAGTGATTAAAAAAAAAAAAAAAAATCCGGAGAAAGTTTAATCCTCCACTCAGAGCAGTTACGACGCATCAGAAAACGGTGCTTTCGCAACGTGCCGTGGGAAAACGTGCCCAGCAACGTTCCATGTCAATATTCTGACTTCCCGTCAGACTTATCATCTTAGTTCAAATTTACCCACACATCAGTGTTCTTTCCCTTTAAAACTTTCTCTTCTATTATAATTTTTAATGGGACATAAGTTGTGAATTTATTTTACAGGTGATCCAAATGCATTTATACCCATGTTTATTTGGGGACGGGGACTAACTTCATTTATCCTAAAATAGAGTTAAATAAATAAGAAGAATTCACGTCCTGCTGACTCCCAAACAGAGCAGACCTATATTTTTATTAAAATAATCTATATGACATCACTTCTAACAAGTTTCTGAAAATCATATGGTCAGAATTATAGGAATGAGCAGCTTAGCCAATTATGCATGAGAGGTGTGTCCATCTCCTTCACATCGCTGATTTAGATGTCTTCAGTCCCTTGGTTTCTAGGGCTTGTGTTCTTTTAACTGATAAGCTAACTTGAGTCTTTTTGTATGTCAGTAGAATGAAAATCTTAAAATAAATTCGAGTTCAATACAAAATCCTGCTCAGACTTCTGTTTTCAGTAGTTAATTCTCATGTTCTCGGTAGCGCCCCCTTAACCAGCTTCCTGCATCAGGAATTGTCAGTGCCTTTGTCAGGAAGATTCGGCTTCAAGAAAATGTTTGGGAAGGGGGCGTGGAAGGAAGGGAGTCCAAAATAAATGTACAATATGTAATAATTACAGGAAAATACATATATATATATTTAGAAACCTGTACATGCAAAATTTTATTTTGGAAAGAAGAGCCTATCAAAGCATATCATTTTAATTATACTTCTATCACCCTGAGACTATGAACGTGTATATTAAATTAATGGAATGGATTGCTTTGGATCCGCAGTGGTTATTAGCAGGGAGAGCTCCCAGTTTTCTTATTACGTACATCACTAACTTTAATTGCATTAAGCTGAGCTGGGAGAGCTATTTTTAGGAAATATTTCATCCACAAAACAATTTCTGTTGGCTGGCTGCCTACCCCAGCTCCAGGACTGAGGTTTCTCTCACAAATGGTAACTTATTATTTCTGTCAGTCATGCTTGAGCACAAGCCACCTTATTAAAACTACCCAGAATAACTCTGGCCCTCAAGACCATCCGCTGAAGTTTCTGGCAGAAAACTTGTGAGGCGGGACGGGAGGGCTTCCTCTGTTGACACTCGGTGACTAGTGTGTAGACACAGTGTGCCTGAATGTGCATGCGCATCGTGACCGGACATCAGCATGCAGGATGGGGATGACACACCTGGGGTTCCTGCAGGTAAGGGAGATCGTTGCCCGCTCAACGCCAAACACGAAGATTTTATAAAAGAAAAACTAAAAGCACAGAAGAAGTTTGTTCTCAGCTGTTTGTGCTTGGCGGCCCACCGTCGTCCGTATCCGGCTTCAGAACGCAGCCGTACTCAGTGCTGGGAGCACAGGTCTGCTCATCGATGCCGTAATGCCCAATGCCAAGGTCTCGATCGGAGCCTAGGAATTGCAGGTTGGAAGAGAACTTAAAAATGACATTCTCCAAGCCCGCCACTGGATATATAAGTCCACGAGAACAAGTGACACAGCCTTTGAGAAATAAAATCTGCAGAGTTTCTGAAATGTCAGAAAGGTGTAGCTTCAACCTAACGAGTCACCTGCTATAAAAACATCTACGTACACGCTCATGACATGGGCAAAGGCATGTGCAGCATTGCTTGTAATTAAGAAAAATGAGGAATAACTTGAATATTTCTTGCAAGAAATATTTAAATAAACGAAGGTATTTTACACCATGAAACGTCATTGAGTTTTTTTTAAATGACATAGATCATATATATCATTAAAAGTTTTCAGTAGGCATTAATTGAAAAAACATTCCTAGTACACCAGACAGAGTATATATTTACATGGTCATAAAATAATCTATGTAATATAATTTTTATATTACATAATGTATAGACATAAATAGATTTTACGTATGTGAAATTTATATCTCTACCTCTATACATATTTTGCATCTATGAAATAGCCTTTGCGTACACGCATGTCGCCTTCATTGTGCACACATAACTTCAAGGAAAGCTAAGTAATAAACTTTTAATAAGGACAGAAACGAGTTTGAAGAGGGCCATGGGTATGGGTATTATACTCTTTATTCTATATTCATTTACGGTTTTCATTTTATCCATTGTAACTGTGTATTTATATATCGCTTGTGTAACTAAAGATTACATACAAATTAAAAAGAAACTAGAACCACTAGAAGAAGTTAGTTATGTGCCCAAGTCACCCCACTGATTAGTGGAAGAGCCAAAATGAGAATCATAGCGGATGAGCTTTCTAGAATAAAATCGTTAGCATCCTGGAACTCAGGCCTGAGAGGGACGGCAGGAGTCAGCAACAACGGGAAACCCCTATTTAGTTCTTACTGTGTTCGAGGCATTGCTTCACGTGCTTCCTGAGTAGTAACGTATTTCATCCTCAGAGCAAACCCACTGGGCAGCTGTCATTGTCCCTCTGGTAATATGTTTACCATACGGGCGCCGTAACCGCCACCCTGCACACACGCCCTACAATCGCTCCCTCGCTCTGACGCCGACTTTAGCTTTGGTCGGTGGGACAGTAGCAGATGTCACCTACCCAGAGGCTCAGAAAGTGCTTGTGGATTAGAGGCTGCCAGGCCTCTCTGCTGGGACCCTCCACAACCAAGTGCACGAGCCTAGACCAGTGTCCCGAAGGAATATGGGACACGCGGAGACCTTCCGTCCCCGCTCCCTCGATCAGCATCCCACGTGGAGGAGGTCCTCCCACACCCCGGCCTCAGCTGAGCTGGCCGTAACTGTCGAGGGACAGCGCTTCTGTTCTACAGATGAGGAGACGGGGGTCGGATCACTGGCGAGCGACAATGCTAGGACTCGAACCCGAGCGGTAGGCTCCAGAGTCGAGACTCGACACCCTAACTGTCCTTCCGCGTGGCACTCATGATAAGGCAGGCACTATGTGTCTTTACCCGTTTTCCCCTAAGTCGTGCGCTCCTCAGTACCCATGCCAGCCGCCTAGCGCAGCTTTAAATGGAAGGTAATTGCATAGAAATGTTACCTCCGTGCATTAGGCCTTTTGATTCTTACAAAAACCTTCTATGTAAGAAGTATTATCCTTATTTGTCCAGATGAAGAGACTGAGGTTGGAGAAGAGAAATCGTAAAGTGACAAAGCCATTTAAGTGGTAGGACCCGATGCAAACCCACCTTACTGGCACTCTGTTTTCACAGTGCTTTCTAGGCATTAGGTGACTACGCAGATAAGTCTTCACGGACACATTCTCCTGAATTCTTAGCTCTAATTGTAAGTGGTAAAGAAATAGGAAGTCAGCAAATCCAGCCTTTTAACCCCCATCCCACCCAGAAGATCCTAGAAAGATTTGAGTCTTCCCTAACATCGGCTGTTTCGGCTTTCGTCCCTGGATCCTGTGACAGAGAGGCTAACCTCCTTCACCCATTTCTTATATGGAATGGATTTAATTCTCTCCCCACTGGCCATTCTTCTGTGACCGTAACTGATAGGCACAGAGTGACAGTCCCTCTGGGAGCCTCCCGTCTGATTGCCCAGCAGCCCCTACGTACCCTCCCGCACACACTGTGCTTAGAGTAATCCAGCTTCAGAGCACATTGATTTTTTTGGAAACCAAATTGCAGTGTTTAAACATATTTTTTTTTTTATGAGATTATTGAAAACTCCTAATGTTCGTCTGATGATCTGATGCTAAGAGAAGTCTCTCTTGTCCTGTAGGTCTATCATTGGTTTTCTTGGCTTAAAGTACAAGGCCTAATATCGAGAGGGTTTAATTGTATATCATTTGGTTTATCCATTGTGTGGCCAACTGATAACTTTCTTGATCCTGATCCTTTTATATTTTCTTAGATAACGACTCAAAGAAAACTGGATTAACCATATAGGGCTTTGTTCCCTTAAAGACACCCAGTGAATATATTCCCAGCTTCTTCGGTTGCCAGTGGGTGGGCAGCCCCATGAGACTCGTCTCCCATTTCTGCACAGTTGGGAGCATAACGGATTTCTCGCTTCACGGCCGCTGGCAAAGTCCGCTTTCTGTTCATTGCCTGCATTTTGCACTGACGAGTTATCTTTTTCTCGGAGATAGCGACTATCAATTGGTCGGTCACGAATTTGTTTTTATAAAAATTCTGTCAATGCCGTGGATCGATGATAAGCTATGTAAAGAAAATGTGATTGGGTGACTCCAACAAAAACCATGGTAAGTGATACCAAAAGTTTTACTCTGAATCAGCTCCATAATAACTAATATTTGCCACACGCATTGCACAAAATGCATTCTTTAATGCGCTAAGCGCAACAGCACTTGATAATTTATAGGTATGTGGTATTATCTCCCTCACTGTGAGAATGAGAAAAATAAGGATTATATATGTTTGTATCTGGAAACTAGCCTTTGTGTTTAAAGTCACGTGGGCTAGTTAATTGGTATGTAAAAATGACAATCAAGGGACTTCTAGTTCAAGATGCTGAGCTAAATACTATTTTAGCTCATTCCCCCCAAAATGAGAAAAATTAATGGAGGTTTAAACCAAAGGGAAAAAAATAATTAAATCTAAAGAAAACACAATAAATACTTTAAATAAAATGGAATTTTCAAAATTATATATTGCTCTAACCATATCTATTTAAATATAAAGGGAGATCAATATAAAAACTAAACAAAGAAAAAGATAACCAAAAGCAAGCCAGTGCGCCTTCCCTAATTTAAGACAAAATTAACTTTCCGGCGAGAAACACCTCTGGGAAATGAGGAGGATGTCACAAGACAGTAACGAAGTCCAATCAGTAGGAAGAGACGACAGTTCCGAGGTCGTATGTGCTTCGAAGTACACAATGCGACACTTGACGGCGTTAAAAGGCGGTACTGGCAAACCCACAGTCATCACTGCAGGTTGTAACAAACTTCTCTAGCCACGAAATGATGGACCACCGCCGTCTGCAACAACGTAGATGACTCTCAATAACACGGTTAAAGACATAGAGCCGGGCCCAGATCTATGCAAGTTGCACGATGCCTTTTACATGAAGTTCAAAAATAGGCAGAGCTAATCTATGTTGACAGCCGTCAGGGCTGCGGCTGCTGGGGGTGCAGGTGGGGGACAAGGAGCGACCAGGAGGCAGCCCAGGTGTGCGTCTGTGGTTCTCTTAATTTTGTATTTCGCTATCTCAGTCTTGTTCACTTTATGAAAATCTGTCGATCTGCCTTCTTGTGCTCCATTCACAGTTCCGTACATTTGTTGTCGTTCCATAAATAAGGCCATTATTTCATCTTTCTCCAGTAAACTCTCCAAAGTCTCCCCACAAACATGCCGAAGCAACTCCCTCTTACACCTTTGGATTTTCTGTTTCCTCTTTCCAGAAGCTTCTCTCTCAAAGATGTTGATGGTTTGCTTTCTCATTCAGGTTGCCAATGTTGGGTTATCACAAAGGACCTCCCCGATGATCTTCCCCAAAATGGAAACTCCCTTAAATGTTTTATCTTCGCTCCGCCCTTCCACTCTGCACAGACACGATCTCCGTGCAGAATTGTTCTGCGTGTTCACTTGTTTACGTCTCGTACCCTAGGACGGAAGCACCACGGGGCAGCATTATTGTGCCTTTTTCATCATTATAGCCTCAGAACTTGGAATACAAGAGGTATGAACGTCAAGCAATCGAATGAATATTTCCTGTCGTTCACATCCGGACCTTCATAGTCGACATCTGATTTCGTATTATGAGATTATTTAGATGTAAAGGTAACTTCCAGAACTGAATTGAAATACAGTGAAACGTGGCTGACTTTTAAGGAGAGGCTGACACTGGAATTGGTGAGAGAGGATTGTTGCTTATCATTACGACAACTTTCGTGCCATTTATTATTGAACCAGATGCTTTCGTTATCTTTCTAGTACAAAGAAAAACGTATAGAACACCCGGCCCTCCGGCTCCAGCTTGCATTATTCTGCAAGAAACTGTGCTCCCCCCTTACCTGCCCGCCGTCCTCGGCTGAAAAATTCTTGTCACCAGATGCCACTGACATCAATGCATTTACAATATTGAGCCGTCGTTGAGGCCATACTAACCTTTTGTGCCTCGATGTTATTGTTCTGAACACGAGGCAAAGTGTCTTCACTGGCTAGCATGGCGCCGATGGCTGGGCCCACGGTGACCAGTCGGGGATAATGAATAACACGTGCTTTCAAGGCCCCTTGGAAGGAAGAGAAGAGTGAAGTGGGGTCCTGGGGTCTGCAGCGCACACTCCACTGTCTGCGCTCAGCA
>NW_011889210.1:279077-283868 GCF_000151845.1 Pteropus vampyrus | reverse complement strand
GCATACCCGGTCTCCAGCCTGCTATCTCATTCTGGTTTTTCCTTAGCACTTAACGCTATCTGTAATGATTTTATTAGTGTATTTTCGCACGTGTGTTTATTCTTCTCGGTGGACTCTGGGCTCCGTGAAAGGGGGGACTATGTCTCAGTGTTTTTATTCACAGGGGATCCCCAGGCCTCCATCAGCATTCAGCACAAGAATGAGAGGGACGTGAAGCTCGCTGGGTGAGTAAATGAGCAGGGAGAGTTCAAAGGAAGACAAACAGCAAGCAGGTGGGTCCGGAGAAGCGCCGCATGCCCGACAGGTAACTGCTGAGGCCGCGATGATATTCTGTATTTGTAAATAGCATCTCGGTTTCCATATTGGGCTTCCACATTGATTATCTCATTTGATTCCATCAACGTCTCTGAGCGAGAGAAGAAGAGAGAGGTTTATCATTTTTATGTGGTTGTCCTCGGTTATCCACGGGGGAGTGATGGAGCCTGGAATCCATGAGCCACGGCCCCGTGACCTGAAGCTGCCTTCGCAAAGGGGATTTCGCTCCAAAATTCTTGGTAAGCGCTGGCGGTTTGCTTCCTTACAGTAATATCAATATTTGCCCAGAACGAAACCCCCCGATAAATCTATGCTATAAATCAATGGCTTTAGAGGTGGTTTCTCTTTTCCTTTTCCCATGACCGCTGCTGCATGCCACGCTGTTTCGCCAAAGCGAAACAATTGCTACCTGAAACGAGCTCGCACGTGCCCCGTATCAGTGAAACATCTGGTTATATTTGAACATAAAGAATTCATTTGCACTTGCGTCAATTAATGGAGAGATGATTTTTTTAATGGATGCATTAGCGTTTCTTAGCGCTCTAGACGTTCACGTATTCATTATTGACCCGACTGGTGACGCTCGCATGAATCTGAAAAATGAATAAGATGAGCCTGTACCGCCAGGGCCTTCCATGAGATTTTAACAAAGGAAAAGATGGAGCTCACCTACCTCAGTGTGACCCACACGCCCCCCTGCAGGAGGCGTCTTGGGCTGCTGGGACTCAGGGGTGTGGCGGCAGGGTAGGAGGTACACAGGAGTCAGATTTGCCACTGCGGTGTTTGGGTTCCTGAAAAGCTACTACACGACTGGAAAGGGGGATTGCTTTGGGGACCGACTAATATAAATTAGGAGATATTAATTATCTGAAACACACACGCCCATCGTACTCGGTGACGATGTTCTTTCATCTGACCACAGAAGGACCATGATGAGCGCGGCCCCGCTCCCCAGTGACACAACTTGGCTTTGTGAATCCCCCTTCCCCTTCCAGAACTCTGAGACTGACAGGGACTCACTTAACTCCGTCCAGCAGCAGCTGTGTGGGTTTTGCATAATTAATTATTTATACCAAGGCAGACACAGTAATTAACATCCAGATGAATATGATATTCAGATCAGAAATACTTTGCATTGCAGCCATCCCCCAAGCAAGTGACTGTCAAAACTGCACTGTTTGACAGAGTGGGGCCTGCCAAAAGCCGCCCAGACATCTGTTCTGTGACAAAAGGAACAGATTCTCAGAGCACTGCGTACATATATTCGCTGGTTTCCGTCGGCAGGAATAGTTGATTACCTTTTCACAAATTCCGGTCAATTTTGTCTGGTTCCAAGGACATCGCTCAGCATCGCACAGAAAGACAGAATTTCAAATGAAAAGTCTCTGTTTTTCCGAGAGCCAGGCCTGCAAAGGCAGTCGGACAGGGGAGACTGTCTGTTTCTCTTCCGATCTGTGAATGGGAGTGTCGTGAATTTGCGTTCATTCTGCCGGTACTAGCAAACCAACAGTGCCTGGGAGTTATTCTTAACAACCAAGTAGTTACTCAGCACCAAGTTATATCGCCACTTGTAGGGAAAACGGAAGTGCATCACATGCACCAAAAGTTCCAGACTTGTCTAGAAATAGCAGGAGAGCGTCACCCACCAGCGTCGAGACAACGCTGTGCATTTAGCGCAGAGCCTCGAATAATGGTTGACGGTGCTTCTTGGATCCAGTTGGAACAAGATTCTGGCCTTTCCGTTCAAAGTAGAGTGCCTATTGCCAAGAAGTACAATGCTTGCCCAGGGCTGGTGATCGTGACTAATATGACTACATGAACTGGATTATTTATAATCCAATTAATTATTTCGAAGCCAACCAGGAAATATAGATCAAGAATTAAAAGACCCGGATAATAGTTCTGGTTTCACCTCTTAGAACCGTTTCGGTTACGGGCCAATCTCTTGACAATGACAAACATCCACGTCCTCATCTGTGAAATGAGACGATTTTACAAGAAAAAAAAAATGTGAGTTTATCTTATTTATTTTATTTATGCAGTCTTTTTGGGAACTCCTGAGATCGAGGTTATAATCTCGAACGATGGTGACGATTACAGCTCGCCGCGAAGGCATATTTTATTTAAAGGAACACTGACGTATATTTTACTTTCTGGAATCGACTGACTCATTTTTAGGGTTGCTAGATTTAGCCAATAAATATGCAGAATGCCTAGTTTAATTTGAATTTCAGATGGATGACGAATGAATAATTTTCAGCATGGATATAATCACACTTCACTCCGAGGGTTAGCGCGAGCGTTAACACACAGACGTGCTGGGTTGATACTATTCCCACCTCTTTTGTGTCCATCCTACACCTTCACGCAGACCTTGGCCTTGCGCTATGACTCATCATCTGCCCGTGGTGCTGCCTACAAACCCAGAGAAGTCTTTGTCCATCTTCGGTCTGTGTCAAGATCATTAAAATCCAGATACCCAAACCAAAGAATAAATTGTTTGAGTGTATAAACTTAAGTCCTATGACCTCTCCAGACCTCTGATACGGTGTGTTTTATTTTTACTTTCAGTCTAGAACTTCCAATGCTTTGGCCCCAGGTGCAAATATATCCTTCAACTCTTCTGTGCCGCTGCCTTTTCTTCTAAAACAAAACCCCGCAGTAGCAGCTGAATCCAAGAGCGAACAAGTCTGGCCTTCTGCTGACTCAGCAACTTTTGCCCCAGCTAAGTGCTCACCTCCATTACTTCACCACGTCACCTCAGTAAATCCACTTTATTGTTGAAATTGTAAACTTGGTGCCTCTCTTTTTTAATAACCTTATTCTTTTTTTCTGGATGAGAGAAATCTCATTTAGCCATTTGCCATCAATCAAGTATAAAACAATGGATTTCGACCATTAAAATTATGGATATTATTAGCTTTTGAGGTGTTTTCCTTCACTGGCATGACATGCTCATGAGCTGTTTTAAGAAACCCGTGACAAGGCACACGGCCGTTCGCGACACCTGCACAGTGATTAGAAACTAAGCAGATAATGGAGCGGGTGGAGGAGTCGTGAACTTCTGAATCGCTGGTCCTGTGTGTTCTCAGAGCATCGCCCGCCGTGTTAATTTGGGGACATAATCTACTTAGCGCACTTCTGAGACTGAAACCTGTGATTTGAAGAACATGTGACTAACATGCAAACACACACACACGTGTGGTGACCGGAGGTGGGGTCGCAGCATCGAGGGCCAGCCTGCAGAGCACCTCGGAGCCTGGACACAGCTACAGCATCCCCCGGGG
The DNA here is from genome assembly GCF_000151845.1 of Pteropus vampyrus. Classification (NCBI taxonomy): domain Eukaryota; kingdom Metazoa; phylum Chordata; class Mammalia; order Chiroptera; family Pteropodidae; genus Pteropus; species Pteropus vampyrus. The sequence continues at coordinate 280,266 of NW_011889210.1, read as the reverse complement.
ACACCGCCTCTGTTTGCTGAGGCTCAGCTTTGTTTAGCACAGAATCCTGGACCGAACGTTCAGCCCTGTCCTTTACTTAAAGAACACTTTTGACTTTTGTAGGGAATTTAGTTTTTGCCATGGTCACCCTGAGTGACTGAAGAAAGAGCAGATAACTCCTAAGGATTGTAATTTGTTAGTTAGTTTGGGCAAAATTATCATATAGCTAAACACAGATTCTGAAGCTGACAAAATTTCTGTTGATATTTCATCCCCATTGCCGACCAAGACGTCGGTAGCTCACAAACCTCCTGGTTGTTAAATACTTGTGCCTTTTGTCCATTCTCAAATTTAGGATCTCAAGAGCCACCTTTCCTATCTCCTGGTTCTGCACATCCACAGCACACGGAATGCCTGGCAAATGGTAGCCCCTAGGGAAATGCAAAATCAGTGAATGACGAAAGGTCTTGCCCGCAAAACGCCGTCTGATCGTCTGATCGGGGCTGGCCAATGCAGGTGCTTGAGGGATAAAGAGAGAACTTTATTCTAATGTAGTGTGAGCAGTAGACCTCCCAGCCTAAGTAGAGATCTTAGAACAAAACGCCACACGAGCTGCATCCTCCAGGCATCAGACGCATTTCTGCCATCGCAGTGGGACACCTCTGCTTCCCCAGGCGGTGAGGAGCCTCCGCCTCAGCCCAGCTTCCTCGCTTCCTAAACTATTCGCACTTTTAAACATTCTGTCTCAGGCAGGAGAAGTATGTTTGCCAAGAGATGGGACCGAAATATCTAAACAGTGACAAGAAGTGAAGAAAAAGACATCAATCTCCCTTAGCGCGGAACTCAAGGAATCGGATGCATCCAGAGATAGGCTCCAGTATGAACATATTACTGTTCTTTTCTGAACTCCTGGCAGTTTTTAGAAAAAGCAGAGAAAACGTGACAAGGTGTCCACAGGCCTGCTGGGCTGTCACATAGGAGATGGGTACAGTGCGCTACGTAGCCCGAGGTGCAAGGACCACAAGGAATTGGGGGGATGTTCTCCAAACAAGGGAAGAAAGGAAAGTCTGCACGATTACGCATTTCTGGCAGACACGGACGCAGCCGGCCTCTCAGTATTGGAGCAGGTGTAACAGTCAGGTGCTTTCAGCTGCCACTGATGGGTACCCGAGTCAACCTAATTAGGCAAAAAAGAAAATTTGTGTATTCA
>NW_011889210.1:264811-276447 GCF_000151845.1 Pteropus vampyrus | reverse complement strand
CGCAGAAGCCCGGCCCGGCGCCTTGGAACGTAAGGGTCAGTGTCCTTGTTGCTTCCAGTGACCGCCACAGTTCAAGGAAGAATGAGAGGAATGAGCCTGCACCCTCTTCCTGTCCCCAGGACGACACCGTCTGAAAGGCAGCGTCGCAAGGCTCCTTCCTCCGGGTCCGCAAGCAGCTCTGGCGGCAGGTGCGCTGCAGCAGCGGCCAAGTGCAACGTCTCCGCGAGGCGCGGGTTCCGTAACGCACGCGCCCGGCGCCCTGTTGCTGCGATTCTGTCCACCTTTTCTATTTTCCTGGCTACGACTTCCTGTCTACCAAAGAAAAAACTAAACTATTTCTATCCAAAGAGCGATGAGTCGTATTGGCACAGAGCTGGCAGCGGGGTTAGACATGGAGAAAGTGAGGACCTAATGGTCACAGAGGACACAGCAGGGCTTCTCCAAGTGGGGTGTGGGGCCACGTCACTCTGGGGGTTCTGGGGACACCGTGACTATTTCAGTCTATGATAACTGAAGACATATTTTATATGATAAACAGTATGAGAATATTGTGGAAGGAAACTCATCTTTTAATGATTAACGTACGATGGAAGTCCTCGGAAGGAACCGCTGCGCCCTCCGCATTTAGACCGCACCCCATGCCGGCCTGCGTCCCAGCCAGGGTTCAAATTTCTTTTTTCCCTTGTCTAGGGGTTCTCCTAGTTAAGAAATCCGGTGACCCCACATCAGAGTGAGTGTGGACAGTCCCCTTCAAGTCACGTTAATTATGTTAGAAGTTTTACCTTCATCACTGGGGTGACAAAAACTTAAGTCAGGCCCACGTCGGAAACTCGCTGCAAGAGCTTAATACTTAAAGATCAAAAGAACCTCGTTGTAAGTCGTGGTTATTTGCACAGGACGTGTGCAGGGGGACCTTGCTAGGGACTCTGCTTGGTGCCAAGGTGTCCCATTTGGGGACGCCTTCTCCCTCACGTATCCTCCTTTGTTATTCTTTTGCCATCAAAATCCCACATGTACTTTCTGGGCCAACTCAAACCCATCCTCTCTGGGAAACTTTTCGTCCCCAATTCCATACACACCAGCTCTGAAGGGATGACTCTCCTTTGACATCTGTGTCACACAGTGAAAACAACACATCTGACCTCAGAAAGTTGGAGTTCCGTGTTCTCTTTCTTAAGAGCTTCTGATGGCACCGTTTAACTTTTTGAGTCTTGGTGGCTTCATAGTAAGAAGGGGTACCATCTGGTAGACGAGAACTCCATCTGTAATTGGTACGCTATGACGATGTGGGGACACATTTCCCAAAACCCTGGGCACTGGTGGGCTGTGCCCTGGAGGGTGTAGGAGTCACCTCACCCACGAGTCTAGTACTGACTCCTGGCTCAGCCACTCTAGCGACACGTTTTGGGGAAAATCACTTAATCTTTACGAACCTTCATTATTCAACAAATAGGATTTTTGTGATCCTAGAAATGATGCAATTTACGGAAAGCCCTTAGCAGAGGACCTGGTACATAACGGAGTTTAAAAATTATGGCTGTTATTTTTCTTCTCCAACACGATAAATGCACGTGCTACGATGAGCTCTGTCACATTTTCCTTAGTATTAATAAATGGTGTGTGTCTGCGACAAGGACCTTCACCTCCGGGTCTCAGATCAGGTGGTCTCACCGCTGACTTCTGGGGCCCCGTCCCAGTCTCCCCAGTCTGAAACGGAAGAACTGGGTATGACGTTCTCTAGATGGCCTTGTGCAGCAAGCACCTGACAGCCTGGGAGAAAGCCAGTCGCTTGCGTCTTGGTGTTGGTGCCATGGCCTCACGGCCACCGCATTCTGAGTGTGGCGTTTATGCCCCTGCTGCAGTTTTTGACCCAGCGCCCTATGGACCACCAACTCCAGGACGGTGGAAGGGGTGTCGTATGGACAAGGTGCTCTCCTTGCTTACACAGTCAATTCCAAGATGCTTCTTTCGATCCATGATTGTTTATCCGGTTTAGAAGAGCCTACATAGGACAGTGGTCCACAGCCTGAGGTCTCAGGGTCCCTTGTAACAATCTTACAGGGTCGATATCTTAGCGTTGACATTTTACGAGTGAGTGAGAGAGAGAGAGGGTGGGGGGAAGGGAGGGAGAGAACGGTGAAGAGAGAGAAATAGAGACTCAATAGCTTGCCGACCGCACAAAGCTGGTGACGGAGTTCCAACCCCCGGGCTGCTGATGACAAAACAAGCCACTCCTTGCGACTTCCCTGTATGCCTGATGTGGACAGCGTTGGGAATCTCGCGTTGGTCAGAAGCCTTGATTGGCAGTAATACGGTTTTTGGTGAATAAAACGAGATAATAAAAGCGTTCTTACTTTTAAAATGCAGTTGAGCAGACAAAAATATTTGGAAGATGGAGACTGGGGAACACACGAGCAGCTCTCGCGGGCAAGATGCTCTCACTGAATTGACACTGGCCTCGCACCTGCCCACCAAACGGTCCAGTGAGGGGACAAAAAGAATCCACGACGGGGAAATTTAGGTTTAAAAGTGGTGCCCGAAACTCCAAATACTAAGCATATTGTAATAACAGAGTCACCAGACCCTTTCCAAGTGACATTTTTGTGGCTGCGTGGACACATTTTTGTGGCTACCGTCTCATGGTAGGTTTGTTTGATTCTCCATCACAAACTACTGATGGATCCAGGAAACGTTTGTGCTGATTTTCCTCCTTTCTAGCCACTTACCTCACCCCGATTTGTCAACCACAAATTACAAAAGGACTCGAATAAAAAAAAATTGTAGTCATCGGAATCTACATAAAGAGTTGTATTATTAGGTAATATATAACTGCCGTCCATTGGTCTCTTCAGAGAATATTTATGTTAAAATATATCAACATATTTATTACTATTATCCTTATATTCTAGTAGAGTTTGATCAATTCTAGGATTTAATCAACTGTTCTACTCTTCGGTTTGAGTTATTTCTGGGTTAAATTTAGCCAGCAGGTGTTTCACGGCTTTTAGAGAAGGGATCACAATCAGCACTATTTCTGGACAAAGATACGTACTTTCATTATAGCTTATAACAAAAATCCTCACAATGAAATATTGCTGTGCGTTGTTATAATTGAGAGAGAACACACCAGGCTAAAGGGGAGAAATTCGTAATTTCTCCAAAATTCTGGAAGATATATTGAGGCAGAAATAACGAAGAGAAAAGCATGTGTCCCAACTAAAATTATTTTAATTTTATTTTTTGAAAGCTTCAAAATTTGGAGAAATGAATTTGTCATAAATTCTGTGCCAAAAATGATGTCAAAATCCTGGTGCCCCGCCAACCCAAGGCCACCTGGTGATCACGTCAGCGCCTAAGGACACGACGAGGAGACTGTGTCTCCTGACCACCTAGCCCCAGGACAAGAAGGCATCTGATGACGGTCATGAGGCGGCCAGACGCTGTGGGAGCCGCTCACTCCAGCTCTCCTTGCAGGAAACAGCCCCCAGCATCAACCCACCTGCGGCTAATTATAGCTTCAGGAGTTGTATGCAGGCATTAGGTATGTGTTTACTAATCTGTGCTTTACAAAATGCTAACCAAATGGAGTATTTTAATTTCCTGGTGTCTCTCTGATGCAAAAAGAAAAAAAAAAAAAAACAGGAAGGGAGAGGAGAAAGAGAGAGAGAACAGGACTCCCATTTTAATCCCGAAGAGACTCAGAACTTGTCCCTTTGTCCTTTGCTGCATCTGTGTGGGTTTGAGGAAAGTAACATTTTTGTAAGACTCTCTCTGTCACCAAATACTGTCTACTACAAAATCAATTCCAGAATGTCTCTTTACTTCTATCACACCCTATACGTCTCCAGATTTTGTGTGTGTTGACACAGCCAGTGTCGCATTGCATGGGAATTAGGGGCAAAAGACAAGAGCTTTAGAAGTAGCGTGTGCCATGCCAGCTCCTCCCTTATCAACACGATGAACTTGGCTGAGTGATTTACTTTCCCTGAGCTTCGGCTTCCTGCTCTCTAGGCTGGGTACCAGAACGTCATCCTTGTAAGTTATGGAGATAAGACGTAATATTTGAAAAGATCCTGCAGAAAACGCAATACACGTTAGCAAACCAGACTAGGCTGCCTGCTCCGACATTAAAGCATTATCAATTTACTTTTGTGTTCCTCAGGTCTCGTACACAACGTACCAAGTCTCTGGTTTACATCCGCCCACCCCATAAGCTCCTCGCTGGTCCTGCCTAGGCCATCTTGGTCGGCCGCCTGCAGCTGACTGAAGCTCTCCAGCCACGCTCAGTGCACACACAGTGATGACCTGCTCATTTTTAAGTTAAATAAATGTTTACTCGCAGATGACACTGAGGTTTTTGACACAAGATTCTTGTGGCATTAAATAATTGTTACCTTGTTATTAATTTGGTTTTTTTTCCTTCATACATTTTAGATATTTCTCTACATTAGTATATGTGGGTCTATTTCATAGTCGATCATGGATTATACTGTTAATACTATGAATTAGCATGCTATTTAACCATTGCCTTGCTGACCAAGTTAGATGTTTCATATTTATTATGATTGTAAGTAATATCGCAGTGAACATCGGTAGCCATACTCCTTGTGCACTCACCTGAGTATATCCCCAGGATTCCTAGAGAAAAGCAACATTTCGTTGTCAATAAATATACTTATTTTATTTTATATTAGACAGTACCAAAGTGGTGCTGGAATGTCAGAAACTTTTTGATACAAAAGCGATGGTTCTGTAGTAGTCAGAAACACAGAAAATTGTGCAATGTTTTCACATTCGTGAGGTTTATTTTATCGATATGATCTATGTTAGTACACATTCCCTGAGCCCTTGAAAAGGATACATGGTCTTCTGTTATTAGGTAGACACGTCCATAAATGGTGATTACTTCTTTTGATTATATTGTTGAGCTCGTCTATATCCTTGCCTATTTTCTGTCTCGTTGTTCTATCCATTGTTTAGAGGGGTGTCGAAGTCAACCGTAGTTATGGATTTGTCTATTTCTCCTTTCAGTTATAAGATTTCTCTGTGCATAGTTTGCAGCTATGTTGTCTGATGCACACACATTTAGGATTGCTACGTTAGCTTCATGAGTTGACACTATTACCATTATGTCTTTCCCAAGCTCTGGTCATTTTCTTTGCTCTGGAGTTTATTTTATCTGATAATATGTCACGTGTTTCTTTTGATTAATGTTTGAATGACATACTTCTTCCACCCTTTTACTTTCAACCTACTCATATTCTCATATCTGAAGTGAGTACCTTATAGATAGCATATCGCTGGCTCACATTTTTAGTCTACCTTGTCAAACTCAGTGTTTGCGTTTGTATATTTAGACCCCTCTTGTAAAAGGCAACTAACTACTGACATGTTAGGACTCAACTCTATCATTTCTTTTGTTTGGATTTTCAGTTTGTTCTCTTTTTATTTCTGTTTCTTTTTCCTGCCTTCCCATGAGTGATTTAATTTTTTTAGAATTTTATTTTGATTTATTTATAATGTTTATGAGTAAGTTTGTCTGTATGATTATTTGGGTGATTCTCTGGGTTTTACATTATATAACCAACTTATCTGTTGATTTTGACATTTTACTGGTTCACATGGCATATAAAAAGTTATTTTTTTACATCTCTTTACTATCCCCATAACATTTATAACATCATTGTCCCAAATATTTTTTCTACATATACTTAAAACCATGTCTCGTGGTGGACACAAATAACTAAGAACTAGTCAAAATCAACAGGAATGTACTTGGTTAAATATTCAGCATTTATCATCTGGAATTCTTATCACCTTAGATGGTCCCTAAGTACATTTTTACTGTGAAGGCGACTGTGTCTGTAATGGGCTCGTAAGATGCAGAGCCAGCTCCATCTAAATTCAAAATCTAGAGTGTGAGACATGGACCCATTTCATCTGCTTTTCGAACGTTTGCCCAGCTCTGGGATGCCACGTCCACTTCGGGGGGTCCTTAGTTCCCTCTGCGTTTTCCCGTCAGCCCAGTGCGCAATTCTCCCAGCTCCACCCTGCGGAGTCGGGGATGCTCTGTGGTTCACCCCGATCTGGGTGTGTTTTCCGGCATCCACCTGTGCCACCATCACAGGAGGAGAGGTGTCTCCGGAGCAGACATCCGTCCCTCCCCTCAGCAGCATCAGGCTGACGTGCGGAATGAAGCCAAGTCATAGCCCGCACACCTGGCTGTGGGACCGCAGGGCTAGCCCCACTTTTTGTCTTTTATTAATTAGAGGAGGTGATTTTTTCCATATCTGCTGAATATTGCATTTAATCTGCTGAAGAATTCCATGCTCCGATGGCTGGCTTTCTGGAGTGGCTATTGTATGTCACACTCAGTGCTAAGTACTTTGTACGACTCTTACCTTCAATAGTCCAAGAAACAGAGACGAGAGCTGCTGCTATTATGTCGACTTTACAGATACGAAGACCGAGGTACAAGTCCCGTGAGCACCAGATCCAAGGCCGCATAGTGTGTGAGGTTAACACACCCAGATCGGAAATAGGACGGGCCTGGTCCCAACCCCCATGAGCCTAAGCTCTGCGCTCTGGTACCTCTCGAGGACACCTGCTGTCGGTCCACAGGCCCTTTGGCTCTGTGATTCTTCAGGGTAAGTGCTTCGGACTCGGAGGAGACTCTCTGGGAACAAGAGCAAATGGGATGGGAGGGAACAGGATGCACAAAACGAGGAGACTCGGCCTTGAACTTCCATCTCTCTGAGAGCAGGGTGATGCCTGTTTGTCCCCAGCCCCCACCCCGGGCCCTAGAACATGGTAACGCTCAGGAAGCAGCTGTCGGATAACGAATGAAAGCTGGTCCTAGCTCAGCTCCATCCCACCAGCTCCTCGGTGTCTGCCCCAAAGTGCCTTCCCACTCTGGGGCCAGAAGCCAGGGATGCGTGCATCCGTCCAGTGCCTGCATGAACGATCCATATTTTTCTTGTCACTGTCGTATTTCCCAGCATGCATAGGACACGGGCCTCCAGATAGCAGCTAGTAGTGTTGTCATGTCAAACTAAAAACGCTTCTGGGGTCCTTTCTCTGAACCCAACTCCTTTTGAGCAGAAACAACAAAGGCTCCATACCTTAAACCAGAAAAGGAGCTCCAGGGAGCAGGAACAGAAATAACGCTTTCATGCAGGCGTCCTCTGCCCGGGCTGCTGGGGATTCTCAGAACAGCCGGAGAGAGAACACATGAATGCAGAGGAGGCTGCGCTGCCCTCGGCGACTGTGCAGGGAGAGCGGAAGAGCTGGAGTCTCACTGCCAGGGCCCCGAAGTCCCCGTGGAGTCGCCGATGCCGTGGTGAAGGACGGGTGCCCAACACCACAGTCACCTCGTCCGTGTTGCTGGCCTTGTCCCGGCAAGAAGCTTCCGGATTCCAAAGCAAGGCATCTTCGAAGGCCGCTTTGTCGCCGGGGATTGCCTTTCTGGGACCAAGTCGCCGGCCATGCCGCGGAGAAAAGGCCTTTGGCATTCTCTGCGGTGGCCCAGGCTGGCATGCTTCCACGTGCCTCGGAGAAGCGCGACGTGCCGCTGGGGGCCGAGCAGATCGCCTCGTGCCCATCTCGATACCGGGGCTTGTTGATGCCCGTTAGGTGCCTGCCACTCAAGAGGGGCTCCCCTGCTCCTAGAAGCTGCGGACCAGAAATCCTGCTGAGTACAGACACAGGCTGCGACTCCAGGTCCCAAGACACCCTTCACCAATTAAACGCTTCTGCTCCCCCAATTCCAACTGAACCTCTAAGTGGAAGCCGAGTGTGGCACGGCAGAGGAAGGCAGAAATAGGGGTCCCCCGGACTGACTTTGCCCACATGTTTAATCAACCCAGGCTCCCCCGCTGAGGTCAGTGCAGACCTACTGTGGCCTCTAACGAAATAGCGCGTGTACACTCGTCAACAACACGACTGTGGTTCTGTATCTCCAGGGGATGTAACTCTTCGCGCCAGCCCATTCATTCATGAATTCATTCATTCGACAATGGCTGAGAGCCCACTAGGTGCCGGGCCCTGGTCCAGGCTCTTGGAATTCATCCTGAACCAAACTGTCAAAGCAACGCCAAAACCCTGGCCCCGTGGAGCGTGTATTCAGATAGCGGGTGACAAGTGGTGACGGATGACGAGTAAGAGACATGATTTTTAGAATATGAATTGTATGGTATCTAAAAAAGCAATGAGTGCCCTGGTTGAGAGAGAGAGAGAGAGAGAGAGAGACAGAGAGAGAGAGAGAGAGAGAGAGATGGAAGGAGGGAGGGAGGAAGAGAGAGGGAGGGCGGGCATGGGAGTGTGGATGAAGAGGTGAGCTGAGCACATCTGAGGGTCCAGGTTGGTCCTCAGAAGCAGAGGATGACAACTCCTTCCTCTAACTGTAAAAGGAAAATACAAAACCAAACGAAGCAAACAATCAGACAAACATGTCATCTATGACAATGACTGGTTTTCCTTCCATTCCAAACAGGATATTTGTCACTCATTTATTGTCTGCATGGCACTGGCTAGTGTCTAGTACAGCATTAAATAACAGTGTTGAAAGTGACCACTCGTGCTTTGGCCCCGATCTTAGGGAAATGCATTTAAAATCTCATCACTAAGTATGATGTTAGCTACAGGCTTTTGGCAGATGCCCTTTATCAGGTTGAAGGGCTTCCTTGTCTTACTGGTGGACTGCGAGATTTTATCATAACTCAGAGGTGAATTACTTTCATGTTCATTTTCTGCACTTATTGACAAGATCGTGTTTATATTTTTACTTTTTATTCTATTGAAGTGGTGAATGGCAATTATTGCCTTTTTTTTTAATGTTTACCTACCTTGCCTTCATAGGATAAACCCCGCCTGTCTATTTTCTAATATTAAATTATGGATTTTGGTACATGTTAGTAGTAGAAACTGGTCATTAAATGTCTTTTCTTATAAGGTCATGTTAAAGTGCTAGTGTCAGATTTAAACTGGCTCCTTAAAATTAGCTAAAGTAAGGTTTTTCTTCCTCTCTATTCTCTGAAAAGCCTTTTTGGAAGATTCGTATTATGAAATCTACCTTAAATTTTTGATAGACTCAAATAGTAAAACTGTTCTATGCCAAAAGTTTTCTTTGGAGGAAACATTATTTTTCTTTCCTAATGCAAATTCGATAGTTTAATAAAGGTAGAGTTATTCCAGGTTTATTTCTCCTTGTGTGAGTTTTGGTAAGTCCTTTTGTCAGTATATCCATTCATCTGGCAGAAGTGGTTGAATTTATTAATATAACATTATTTATGCCACTACATAATTACCTTTTAAATTCTATAGGATATGTCACAATATTTTCTTTTTCATTCCTGCTATTGATAATTTTTTTTTTCTGGAGCATTTTTGCTTGATCAATTTTCATGTTAATTTTTGCATTTGTTCATTTTCTCTATTTTTATTACTTAACTGTATTCTATTTTATCGATATTTGTTCTTATATTTGTTAGAGTCTTTCTTCTATTCATTTTGTTAAATGTTCTTCTCTAGCATCTTTGGATATTTAAATCGCCAGTTTTAAAACCAAGGTTCTTCTTTTCTAATATGAACATGTAAATCTATAGAATTTCCTCTAACTACTCCGTTAGCTGCATTCCACAATTCTTAACTTATTGTATTTTTATTATAATTATGTTATAATTATTATTCTCTTTCTCCTTGTGTTTTCCTTTTTGATCCACATTAACGTTCGAATATTTCAAATTTTTTCTAGGTCTCATTATTATCGAATTCTAATTTTATTTCATTAAAGAATCAGTTTTTTCCAATCTCCATATTTGCTAATATTTTTACCTTGTTGTCTAAATTACTGAGAGTGGAATGTAAATCTCCAAAAAGTCAGAGCCACAATTGCATCCCAGGTGCACCTCACTTCAAAACCCAACATATTCAAAGATGATAAACTTTTCAACAGTGAGATTAGATTGCTCAAAAAAAAAAATGCACCAGAAAGCCAAGAATCAATGTTTGCAGGCATTTGACTCTAGTAAGGGTGGAGTCATTTTGTTCTAAAGGATAATAAAATAAGAAAGTATGTATAGAAAGAAGCAAATGAGTGGCACATACTTCAAGGCCTTTGGGAAATCAGAAAAGGGAAAGCTATGCGAGTTCAGGAAATGTTTCGCTGGGTAACTAGATGGTTAGCTGGGCTGGAAAGGGTGAAAGTAATAGTAATAGGTTGGATGAATGGGGATGTTCTCAGTGAACAGCAAGATCCAGGACATGTGGAAGGAAAAGCACGAGTTAGGCATGGAAAAGACTCAACTTCCAGACACCTCACGTGGCCTGGAACATGGCCTCTGGAGAGAGGATGCTCAGAGGCAAGTCTCACTCACTCCAGCTCAGGGGGTCAAATCGCCTCCTATTTCTGCCTCTTTTGAATTGCACTCCAAGGCCCTCAAATAATTATTTAATACTTCTGTGCAGAGTTTCTCATTGTTACCAGTGAGTATTTAGCCCAGAAGAATACCCATCCTTACCCCAAACTTGACCTTTGAAAGAAGACTGCCTGGACAGGCCATGATGTAGAATGGACTTTCTAACGGAGTTCGTGAGGCTGGCTTGTGCCCACTCTGTCAACAAACATTTATCCGCGGAGTCTTCAAAATAACCTGCCTCACCCTGAAACGCAGAAAGTGGATCAGATAGATAAAGATCAGGCTTTTCCTGAGACCGATGAATAAATGATGAAGAGTTAATAAAGTAACTAAAGTCTTCATGTGATTGAGCATGCGTAAAAGTGATATGAGTACTCAATTTTCAAGTCAACTTCTACAACCCAGTTTTTAAACTTTTTTAGATTTTTCCTCAATGTCTCCCATGTAGACAAAATGAAATACATTTCTTTAATAGAAATGTCTTTTCATTCTTTCTAGATAATCTCTAGATTTAAAACATAATCTTACATTTTTAACCCCAGGGAACCTGAACACATAGCATTTAAAGTAATAGAATTTTTAAGTTGGAAAGAATTTCTAAAAACAAGCCTATATATCTCCATTTAACTTTTTTAGAAAGAGAGAGGTCTATTGAGTGATTCGAAGTTTCACAGAAAGTGACTATAAAGCCAGGATTATATTTCCTTTTATTTAGTTCAAGATTCTTTTTCTTAAATCAAAACTTCTATTTAAAAAGTATCCCCAACAACGCAGCGGTAAATTTCTCTCTGCACGTGGACTCGCTTCTTCACTGCACGTGCATCACAATTATACCAGAGACGTGACTGACGTCACGTAGTTTTCCTGTGAGGCTTTCAATGTCAAATAAACGAACAAAAATCAAGAACTCAATGTCGAAAGTGGAATGCAATCTGACTCTATGAATAAGTGGACGATCATCATGAGTGCACTTTAGGCAAATGCTCTCTAATTCTCCACCTGTCATGTATTTATGGCAGCGTCTCCAGATGAAATGCAATCCCTCGTGGAAGGAGATCTGCATCTATACGTCCTTCCCTTCTCATCACCGAAGAGTTTCCAGGCTGCTCTTGACCCATCAGTGGTCCCAAAGGTCCAGAGGAGGTGCAGGCCAAGAGGATTAAGTGGGCGGGGGCTGGATCCTGGGAGTCAGGGTATGTTGAGTGAGTTACATGGGGAATC
>NW_011889210.1:263654-264596 GCF_000151845.1 Pteropus vampyrus | reverse complement strand
TCTCTTCTGAACTACCAAATAGGTTTGTCAGTGAAACATAGAGTTGACACAACCTGAAAAGCCAGCGGTGTCTTTTTAACAAATGGAGCTAAACTCCTGGACATAAGTTTTTAACTCATTTTTGTAAATGCTAAGGAGCACATTGCTAAATCATGTGGTAAGAGTGTGTTTAGTTTTGTAAGAAGCCACCAAACTCTCTTCCAAAATGGCTACTGGACATCCATATGCAAAAATCTAATCCAGACACAGACCTTACTATCTTCCACAAAAATTAACTCAAAATTTGTCACAGGCCTAAATTTAAAACACAAGAATATGATATCCCAAAAAAGATAAGATAGGAGAAAATCTAAATGAACTTGAGCATGGTGATGACTTTTTAGGTAAAATCCACATAAAAAAAAAAAAGGAATTGACGAGCTACATTTCGTTAAAAAGTTCTCTTCTACGAAGAACACTGTCAAGAGAATGGAAAGACAAGCCCCAGACTGGGAAAAAATATTTGCCAATGACACATCTAATAAAGGACTGTTATTCAAAATATACGAAGAATTTTTAAAACTCAACAGTAAGGAAACAGCCCAGTTGAACATGGGTCAAAGACCTTAAAACACAGCTGAGAGAACACAGATATACGGATGGCAAAGAGGCATATGGAAATGTGTCCAACATCGAGTGCCATTTAGGAATTGCAGACTTAAACATCGATGAGATGTCACTGCAGACCTTTTAGAACAGCCAAAATCTGGAGCGTCGACACCGCTCAGTGCCAGCAGGACGTGGCGGGAAGCAAATTGCGTAGCCATTTTGGAAGAGAGTTTGGTGGCTTCTTACAAAACTAAACACCCTCTTACCACATGATTTAGCGATGTGCTCCTTAGCATTTACAAAAATGAGTTAAAACTTATGTCCACACAAAAATCTTCACACAGATGTTTATAG
>NW_011889210.1:256591-263199 GCF_000151845.1 Pteropus vampyrus | reverse complement strand
ACTTCATTCCCCCCCCCAAAAAAAATTGACACAAGCTTATGAAAGGTTAATTATGCCAATCTCTTCTGAACTACCAAATAGGTTTGTCAGTGAAACATAGAGTTGACACAACCTGAAAAGCCAGCGGTGTCTTTTTAACAAATGGAGCTAAACTACTGGACATCCATATGCAAAAATCTAATCCAGACAGACCTTACATCTATCTTCCACAAAAATTAACTCAAAATTTGTCACAGGCCTAAATTTAAAACACAAGAATATGATATTCCAAAAAGATAAGATAGGAGAAAATCTAAATGAACTTGAGCATGGTGATGACTTTTTAGGTAAAATCCACATTAAAAAAAAAAAAGGAATTGATGAGCTACATTTCGTTAAAAAGTTCTGTTCTACGAAGAACACTGTCAAGAGAATGGAAAGACAAGCCCCAGACTGGGAAAAAATATTTGCCAATGACACATCTAATAAGGGACTGTTATTCAAAATATACAAAGAATTTTTAAAACTCAACAGTAAGGAAACAGCCCAGTTGAACATGGGTCAAAGACCTTAAAACACAGCTGAGAGAACACAGATATAAGGATGGCAAAGAAGCATATGGAAATGTGTCCAACATCGAGTGCCATTTAGGAATTGCAGACTTAAACATCGATGAGATGTCACTGCAGACCTTTCAGAACAGCCAAAATCTGGAGCGTCGACACCGCTCAGTGCCAGCAGGACCTGGAGGGAAGCAAATTGCGTAGCCATTTTGGAAGAGAGTTTGGTGGCTTCTTACAAAACTAAACACACTCTTACCACATGATTTAGCGATGTGCTCCTTAGCATTTACAAAAATGAGTTAAAACTTATGTCCACACAAAAATCTTCACACAGATGTTTATAGCAGCTTTCTTCATAACTGCTAAAACTTGAAAGCAATGGAGATGCCCCTCAGTAGGCGGAGGGGTAAATAAATTGTGGGACACGCAAAACAATTAAGCCATGCAAAGATGGGGAGGAAACTTAAATGTATGTGACCACATGACAGAAGTCAACCTGAAAAGGCTGCAGCCTGGATGAGTCCGCGATGTGGCATTCTGGGAAAGGCAAAACCATGGGAACAGTGAAAATCGGCCAGTGGTTGGGATGAGGGCAGAGGCAGAGATGAACAGGTGAACTAGAGGGCGTGTTTAGGGCACTGAGAATACTCTGTGTGCTGCTGTAATAATTAACATATGTCATTGTACACATGTCCATAACCACAGAACGTGCAACACCGAGGGTGAACCGTAATAAAGATTATGGACTTTGGGTGATTATGGTGTGTCAATGTAGGTTCATCCGTTGTAACAAATGTGCCATCTGGGGAGGGGCGGTGACTATGGGATGGAGGGGAGGCGTGCATGTGTGGCGGGAGGAGACACAGGAAACCTCTTTATTTCCTGTCCAATATTACTGTGAATCTAAAACCGCTCTAAAAAATAAAATTATTTTTTAAAAAAAGCCAGTGGTGAATCCCAGACACGTGTACTGCGGTGACTCTTTTCTCTCTTTTAGAAAACCTGGTTTTCAGCAAAAAATAAAATAAAATAGCCATACCAAAATCATAAATAAATAGAGTTAACATAAATCTGCATAAATGGCATTTCCTCTCTTTCACTGAATCTTAATAGCAAACGTTTCACATTTTAACAGCTCTTAAATGCCTATTTACAATTATACTTAGCAGGCTTTTTTCTTTCTTTTTCTGCATTACTGATTCATAAAATCATAGTGTTTCTAAAGAAATGATGGCATCTTCTTTTTAACAAACTATGATTTGCAGACGCCATGTCTCGCACAGTGCTGGTGTGTTGCAGGGGGCCAGGCAGGGTACAAATCCACCACTAGATCTTAATATTTTAGAAGTTTGAATTACTGGGAGAAAAAATCTGGTCCAGGGGAAGGAGAGGAAGGCAGTGAGTTAATGACTGAGATAAACTACTTTTCAAAGGAACTAGTTTTCTGCAAGAGAAAGAAAGTTAACCAGCTCACGTGCCAGGGCGCCTTGCTCAGAGAGAGAAGCCCTTTTGCAGGTGAAGCGCTGTCAGGCTTCTTAGTGGGGTTTTGAGGACTTGATGGCTAACAACGAGCCACGAAGGTAACGTTGATCAAGTTCCTGAGGTTAAGTTCATCATTAAATCATGTGCGTTCTTTCTCCTGCGGTCTCCTGGGTCTGCTTTAACGTTACAGACCGATGGTACCCAGGAACTTCAGGTGTTAGCTGATGACATTTTGGTCTTCTTACTACAGCTCCGAGACTTTTTCAAGTGGATTCAGGTCCATAGGAAATCACACGTGCCTCGCATCTTCATCGTCTCGTTGGTGGCCGAGCGCCTGTCCCGAAGACTTGATACTTCATCGTCATCACACTGCCTGCTCCGCCTGTGAGTTCCGCCCTCAGAACGCCAGGCGCCATCTGTTACTCTGATGCAGGGAGGAAATGAGAACCAGTTTTGTGAACGTTGCAACTGATTAGTTATCAAGTGGTATCTAATTAGTTCATCTCTGATTATCGTATAATTAAAGATATCGATCATGTCCCCGGCTCCACACTAGCGCGCCAGACATTCCTCTTTGTCAGAAGTCTGGAAGGACACGCATGGTCACATACAGCCTGAGAAGGCCGGTTTTGTCCCCAGCTCAGCAGATTTTGCCCCGGTTCCTTCCCGCGGGTAATCGAGTGTTTGGGGCATCCGCCTGCGAGGGTTCCATGAAGTCATGTCTCACGTTTGCTCCAAAGTGGGGCAGAAGTGAGTGAGGACTGTGGGCTCTTTGCCGCTTTTCTCTCATCCTGGCCTCGGCTTTTGGTGCCTTGCTGAGTAGGAAGACGGTGCGAGGTCGGCTGCCTCTCTTCCCTCAGCTCCCAGGAGAGACCTCTGCCGAACTTTGTCTGTAAAAGCAGGGTGTCCGGAGGACGAGAGAAGAGCAGTGGGATCAGGGGGTCTCGCGTTCCCTTTCTTCTTTGCGTTCTCAAAACTAAGAGCAGAGAGGTGTTGGGGGCAGGGGGAATGTCCCCAGTTTCCGCTGGGAGCATTTTAACCACAGGACAGCGGCTCCAACAGCACCACATGTAGATTTGCGGTGCTATTTTCCACGGTGTATGTTTTAGAATCAGGATAACAGTTCCTCAAGTACAGAACCCGATTTCCAAGTCAAAACGGGACTTGGGGACTTTCTCAGGAAAGCCTCATCGCTGTTGACTTTTATAGCTGAGTCTGATTCTCTCTTGCAGATGTTCGTAAGACCCACGCTTGCTTTCTCTTCCGAGGTTATTTATAAAAATGTCCCTCGATATTTCCTGTATAATATCTAGGAAGACATAGACTGAATTCTTTAGCTCTTTTTATCTTTTCATAAGTAATCATTTTCGGCACAGAAATAATTCAATAGAACTTACATGTATATCTTCAGAATAAAGTATTTGGAGAAAAACAGTGCCTTTCATTTTAACCTCATTTTCCCCGACGACATTGGTAAAAATGAAATGGAATAAAATGAAAAGTGAAATCAAACAAACTAAACGAACAAAGTCATAACAGTGCTCGAGATAACCTGTCAGGTGGCGGATTTACCGGTGTCACGGGGAGTGACCACCTGCCTTAGGACTGCGGACGAGAATCGGCCCCTCCTCGGTCTTGCCAACATTCCTGCCGCTAAAGAATTTGTAGATCTCATTAATAAAATAGCGTTGAGGAATGTCTGAGTGAACCCGAACGAATCTATGTAGTTTATTATTCACAGAAACAACAAAGATGTAATACTAAATTAAGATAATAAAAATGAATTTATCACTTTAAAACAATAATGAGCATTATACTATTAATTTCCATATATGGCCCTTCGCTTATTTAAAAATGTTTAGATTCTCTTTCTCCAGAATTCTAATTTCACCTTAATAAATTGTTTTGAATTGATTTAAACAGTATTACTACTTAGATAGATTTTGATAACATTAACTGGCTGGTTCTCCAGCTAATACGTTTTAAAAATATTTCTCTAATTTTTAGATCACTCATGCTGGTCATCGCCGTAATCCCGAGGCTCAGTCACTGTCAGAGATGAGAGGGAGGTGACAGAGATGTCATCTGAGCCTTTTGTACAGCTCGAGTAGATATTTCTCAATTCTTCGCCCCATTCCCGGCATTGGGGTTCAGCCCACGGTGAACAAATGGTACAAATCATGAGTTGCAACTATGTTTATTATTTTGAAAAAAATTTTTTGAGTTGGATTTAGAAACGGAAGATAAGATTTTTCTCCACAGGCACGTGTCTCAAAATCCAGATTAGTTCTCAGACTCCGATTTTCTTTCTCTTGGCTTTAATTCTCCTAAAACTGTTAAATCGAAACCTCTTCTCTGTTTCAAGGACCCGGGAGAAAAATCTTATCTTCCGTTTCTAAATCCAACTCAACTTTTTTTTCTTTCCAAAATAATAAAAATAGTTGCAACTCACGATGTGTACCATTTGCGCATATGGTAATCAAAACTCCCCGGTTCCTTAAAAAGTACACAAAATAACCTGATGTAATAAATTTGGTAACTTGGGTTATTAGTGATTGAAGAGGGATCATTTTAGACATGCGTGAAGAAAATAAGAGCACCAAAATTTCAAGGACTGTTAACACTGATGTAGTTAATATCTTATAAAAAGTTGTATTTTCTGTACATGTAAATATTTTCCTTCTCTTCATTAATCTCTTTACAACCCCAATAAATAAAGCACGAATGCTAAAAATGTCTTTCATGTAAAGTGCATATAGATTTATATCTAGTTCTGGCTTCCCTTGAAATTTTTCTATAAAGTTTCTCGTGAAACCTTATTTCTATAGCCAGAAGCCCACGTCTTTTCCAGAAGCCATTCCAAAAAGCAATGCTTCACAAATGTAATGGAGTCGCACAGACTCTAGAAGTCGAAAAGATGTTAATACTGTCTAGTCTGTCGCCCTAGTTTGAAAAATCTAACGGAGGTTGTGTGCTTTGCCGAAGGGCCACGGTGCTGTTCGACATAGAAACTCCTGGAATCCTGGTGACCCGACCATCACCGCAGGGCTGCCCCCCTAGTGAGATTCGGTTCTGGCATTGGGTCCGGGAAGACTAGGTGGCATCCTGGAAAGACATCAGACCTCAGAACCATGGGCGACCTCAGCTACGATAGCGTCCAGAGGTCAAGTGGCAAATATGTCGGTGAACTTTCTTTCGTAAATAATATGATTAAGGGGCCTGCACAGTTCCATCCCGCGTCCGCATCCCGCGTTTCGTCCTGAGGCTGAGGAAGCTGGGTTGCGCTAAGATATCTATAGTGACATGTAGAGGAGAAAAATTAAAAGCGTATGTCGCCTCACAGGGCAGGAGGGTCGCATGGGTGGAAACTTGGATCTTCAGACACTTTCCTGCCTCATGTCCCTTTAGCTGAGAGGATCGTAGCTCCTGAAACCTGTCGCGCTGTTTCATGCAGAATCACGATGCCCTTTGTTCTAGTCCTTTCCTGTCTTCGTAAAACTTTTCCCTAAGAAATTCTCTGTCTGAGACTAGACGGGCTCGCGAGCAGAAACCCGAGGCTCTCCGCTGGTGCCCGATCTCACGTCCGGGACGAGGACATGGCGAGGCCCACGCGGAGGCGCCAGGGTGTCCGCGCCCTCCTCCCTATGTTCCTGCTGGAACTGCTCTCTCTGCTCTTCCTGCTGTGGCCACGGCCAGCGGCCGTCCCCTCTCGTCGGCGATCCTTCCCCCACACACGTTTACAAAATGTCCTGTTGAATATTTTGACATGTACAGATACCGCCAAGGACAGCTGCTGCTCTGCCATTTGTGGGAGCCCACGAGGCCCCCGACTCCCTCGGCCCAGCATGTCCTATGGGGTCAGTGAGACGAAAGTCAAGCACGTAGGTCTTTTCCTGTTTGAGGAAGTGGATTTATCGTTCCAGAGAATTCGGGCTTGAGCAGGACAGCGGGACTTCGAAGTTTCAGAAACGAAAGAAACACGTCTTTTCTGGACCTCGGGCTCACAGAGGGGCAGGGAAGGAGGAGAGAGTGTATGATCTGCTCCCCAGACACTCTCCCGCTGCCCAGGACTCAGACGCCCAGAGCAGCCGCGGCCGCCTGGGGCCAGACTCGCTTGCATGCCATCGCAGGTCATCGCCCTGTGTCCGGGCGGGGACGCGCTACGCGGGTGCCTGGGAGCGCAGAAATGCTTGCAAGGTTTTCACTCAGGAATCCTTCCTCTGTCATGTCCAGGAAATTCCCTCTGGACTCAGAAGTTTAACCACCCCACATCACCGCCTTCACGAGCACCTGCCATCACGCCTTGCCCAAGGCCACACAGCTGAGACTTGAGGGACAGGAATCCAACTCCTACTCAGTGCTCCCTCCTTGTTTCCACCCCAAATTTTTAAAAAAACATCCATTTTAAAATTTATTTTACTTTTTCCAGCTTTCTTGGGGACTACTTGACAATAAAAATTGTCTATTTAAGGTGCAGAATGTGATCATCGGATATACGCATGCATTGGGAAACAATCATCATGATGAAGCTAACAATACGTCCAGCATCTCACTTCGTTATCACTTTTTGTGTGTGCCGTAGAC
>NW_011889210.1:250034-255506 GCF_000151845.1 Pteropus vampyrus | reverse complement strand
AGTTTCAGGTCTTATGTTTGTCTTTAATCTATTTTCAATCGAGTATTTTATATGGCGTGAGACAAGCATCCAATTTCATTCTCCGGCATGTAGATATCACCATTTATTGAACAGACTCTCCTTCCCCATCGAGTGTTCTTGGCATCTCTGTCAAAGATCAACCGGTCACAGTTGTGTGAATTCGATTCTGAGCTCTCTCTGCTGTTCCATTGGTCTATATGTCTGTTATTATGCCAGTAGCACATTGTTTTGATTATTGGAGCTTTGTAACATGTTTAAAAGTCAGAAAGTGTGATCGATCTATCCAGCTTTGTTCTTCTTGCTTAAGATTTGCTTCAGCTATTTTGGGTCTTTTGTCATTCCATATGGGGAATTTGGGGAATTTTTTTCTATGTCTGTGAAAAATGCCATTGAGATTGTAGCAGGGATTGCATTGAATCTGTAAATCACTTTAGGTAGTATGGACATTTTAACAATATCAATTCTTCTAGTCCATGAACATGGAATGTCTTTTCACTTATTTGAAATTCCTTTCATCAATGTTATCAGTATAAATATATTCCCATATCAAATATTTTTATATTTATTTTATTCGTTTCTGTATTTTGTTCTTTCGATGCTATTATAAATAGATTGTTTACTTAATTTCTTTTAAGGTATTTCATTGTTAGGGTTTAGACATGCAACTTATTTTTGTATGTTGATTTCATATCCTGCAACTTTATTGAATGTATTGATTAGTTAAAAGAGATTTTTGGTGCAGAGTTTTCACAAGCCATCTGTGGGAGCACGTGAGGGCCACCAGCTATGGCAGAAGTGGAACACATCTAGGGGCATGATGTGTGGGCTAATTGTGGGGGCCTTGAGGTGACACCTCTCACCAGGTTCATGAACGGGCCTCTGTGTAGGCTCAATAGGAAGCTAGAAGCAGCTGTGGCCCTTTATCGAGTTCTGGGCCCTGGCTGCTATGAGCCACCACTCCAGTTCCCCGCTCCTAGTTTCCCCCAGACTTTTAAGCTGTGCTACTCCCCTGAATGTGCCGAAGAAGAAAGAAGGGCTCCTCTTGGGCATTGTCCTCCATGGATAGAGAAGCTGGATGCTCACGATACTCTCACATTCCCCCATGGCCAATATCAAGGGCAAAGAGGGTCTCTCCTGGCACAGAGCTGTGCCACCCTGGAGGAGGGGTGACACAGGTAAAGTGAAACTGTTCTTCTTACTTTCTTCTATGCGTCTGCTCGTGTGTGTGTGTGTGTGTGCGTGTGCGTGTGCGTGTGCGTGTGTGTGTGTTGCCTCAGTGAGGTGCTGGGGTCTCTACACTGGACTCCTAAGCACCCAGAAAGGTACTCTTATCTGTGTGTGTTTGTCAAAATCCATGCTTCTGTGAGTGGATGAACACCGAAAACTCCCATCCTTCCATCTTGCTGACATCACTCCCTTCGTTATTTTTAGATGGTCCAAAGATTGACAGACAGATACACTATTAGAAAATATGCATTAAGCCAAATTCTATAAATATAAATATGATAACCTAATATAATATAGGAAATTTTTAAATATATAAATAGAGATAGCTAAACATAGAGATGATAGAGGTAGAGACAGAGATAGAGATAGAAGAGATAGATAGATGATAGATAGATAAATAGATGATAGATAGATAGATAGATAGATGATAGATAGATAGACAGATAGATAGATAGACAGATAGATAGATAGAGATGATAGAGAAAGAGAGAGAGAGATGGAGATAGAGATGGAGATGGGGAAAAATAGAAATAGGGATGGTGGTGTGATTCCGATAGACCACAGGAAGTTCCATATCTCACAACGTGACCTCTCCAAGTGCTGGTTTAAGACTTCAAATTAAGCTATTTATTCAATAAGCATGTCTTTGTCAGATGCTGGTATTTAGGAGATAAACATAATTCAGTCCCTGCCCTAGAGAAATTTAGAGTTTAGAAGAGAAGGCTAATAAAAAGTTAATTATAACATATATGATGGAACAAATACTGTACCAGAGTTTTACTCCACGTGCTGAGGAGCCAAGAAGGGACGAGATCTTAATTGGAATTTGAACTTTGTTGGTAAGAGGTAGGAGTCTCAAATGCTGTCAGTCATGCATGTCTCTGTATGGACGAAGGACAAAGATTCAGGATGAAGCGAGGCAGAAGCAGCTTATGATAGGGGCTTCGGTTGAGGAACAGAGCCTGGCATATGGGAAAATATTAAATAAACAAAGGAAAAAAGTACTGGTCTTCAAAACAAATATCGTTCATTTTACTCACGTGAAGGTGTGACAGAAGCTGCGGAGCTGAGTCCTGAAGACGAAGGTGATTCTTCGCAGACACAGCTTCGCAAACATTGCCAGTTCTGTGGGGAGAACTATATTCCAGTGGAACGATGTAGTCAGCAGGTGGATGGTTTAGGGCTGTGGCTTTAAGAGCATGCTCAATGAGTTCATGAAAAGCCTTTTAGAAATAAGACTCTTCGATCTGAATTCCAAAACTTCTGAGTACAAGACTGTCCCATATTCTAAGGACTTTTATTTTCAGCTGAGCTCCAACATCACCAGTGCTCACAGGACACACAAAGCCGATGGTCCTTCTAGTCCTCACCCTGAATTTCACAGAATTAGATGCTTTTTTTCTTCTAGGATGATGTGAAATCTATTATACCCAGATCTCCGAAACACGTCCAGTTAAGCATGTCATTTTCTATTATAATGTCATTCCAATGCCTACTGTGACTTCCCAATGAGCCTGATCTTCATAACTTTATCAAAATCTTATCACATCATATTTTGTTCATTTAACCGGGCTATACTAAACCTGTAATGTAACTGGGTGAAACTTACTGTGACTCCAGGTTGGCACAGAGTGAGGCATTGGTGCTCCCTCTGCTCTTCCTTACTTGTTTATACTTTAAGGAAATTCCACAGTAGGGACAGGATGCCTCCTGGGAAATATGTCACAAGGCAACCTTGGTGATGGGCAAGCATCAGAGTGCACTTAAGCAAACGCAGATGGTATAGTCCAGGATACACACAGCCTATGTGTATGATCTTATGGGACTGCCATCGTAAGCATGGTACGTCGTTGACCAAAACGTCATTATGTGGCACATGGCTCAAACAGAAAAGTAGAAAAATTTAGCCAGAATGAGTGAAGAGATCATTTTACGCAATGACCCTGTTTCACAAAGGAAAATAAAAAAAAACAAAACGGAGAAAGTCATTTGTCCGTGATCACACCGACAGGCAGTGGCAGAGCTAGAAGCGGGATCTGGACCCTTGATCCCACTAAATATCACTACTTCAAAAGGTCCAGGGAGATAGTAATGTCCTCAATGAAAAACTGTGTGGCATGTCTACATAGAGAGACGGTTCTATCTTCATTAATTTCAAAAAGTTCATGACCGCAAAAAAGATTAAGAGTTATAATTGAAGAATTTTAAAGCTCAGAACATCTGTTATTCTATAAAACGTTGTTTGGGCCTGTGTAGACTCTAGTATAAGTTCAAAAGAAGAAAAAGAAAACGTTTGCTTTTTTTTTTTTCTCTCAACACAAAATCTTATTAAAATTGAATGTTTTGTTTCCCTAGAATTTATAGACAAACTTTTACACATCAAAATATTTCAAAGGACTTTAATAAGCCTTTTCAACCTTGATTCATAATTAAGATTTTATTTCTACCTTCTTTTAAGAAGCTACAGAAGTATACTCAAATATTGGTGGTGATTAAATTTTACCAGGTTACAAACATTTTATCTGGTAATAAGTCTGTTGGTGCCTTGCCCAGAGGGTAAGACATCCATTGGGTGCCAACATCCTTAGTGTCAGCATAGTGAACAGAGCTGGGAGGGCCTTGGGCCCCATCGGGTGGCAGTGTCCCTCTCCACAGGAGGGAATGAAGGACCCCACAAGGCAGTGGCCACGTATTCCTTCAACGTTCAGGAAATACCCTGTAAGCAGCAGGCGAGGTCCAGGAATTGGGTGTGGCTTTAGAAATGCAGACATGAACAGAGCACTGTCCCCTACTTACACTCACAGACCGATGAGGAGAGAGGCAGGCGTCTCCTGTTGACATAGAAAGTATTACGTTTTCCGCTACGTGCCACTCCAGCGAACCAGATCTTCCTGGTACCTTGTATTAAATTCTGCTAACTCACATTTGGTCGGGATCCTGAGATGATGACAAAGGTGATGAGGATGGTTGAGTACATATTATGAGTAGCAAGAGATAATATCTTGACGCATCGAACTGATCTCACTGTTTTTATTTTTTATGGATAAAAAGTGCTCTTACCAGGGGAAATGCTGACTTGGTATCGCAGAGAAAAAGAAAGATGGCATTTGTTTGCTTCATTAAGGACTTGGTGTATTAATTATAAATAAACCTTTGTATGTGGTCATTGAGAGGGAAGGTAAACTGTGACTTTTATATTCAAGAGAGCATAAAGATACCAGCATGACTGCCGGTCCCCTGAGATGGAGATCTTAACATCTGTGGCGTGGCTAATGCCTTTGCCTTCATCGCGGTCTAACTTTTCTCTTCGTTTAAGTGTTACTGCGGAGTAGTAAGTATTCCTCCCACATGCCAGGTGCCGTGGCAGAGGCTGGAGAACCTGTGATGATGAGACTGAGTGCAGGTTTATGTCGCACATGGTCTGTGGCCGAGGACAGAGACGGTCCCCGTCAGAGGAGAGGGTCCTACCTGAGAGCGTGTGTGTGGCGGGGTCTCTGCATGCACCTGTGTTTGCGGGAAGCGTGAGAGCAAGAGCCACCACGTGCTCACCATGTCACGTCACATCTCATGCTGTAGCTCAGCCGATGTCTTCAGACAAGTCCGGGGTATCTAGATGATAAAAACAATTCTATATGCAATATGCGAGTTTGTGCTAGTTCAGATCTTAAATTCAGTTCTAGAATGAACTGGCAGTTGGCACAGCCCTGGTTTCAGATGAAATATTGTATCTCTTAGCAACATTCCCAGTACCCCAATTATGAAATGCTTTCCATTTCTCTAACAGTTCTGAAGATGGATCTTAGAGAAATCCTAGGTAGCAATGCAGTGGGAGCATGCTGCAGGCAGTCAGGCAGGGTGCTGAAGTTGTTCCCAGAAGCCAGACCACACACAGCCAGATGCTGAATTGTCAGTCATCAAAACAGGGACTGGATTTAGAAAACTGTGGCTCTATACTGAGGGGCCGCCACACAGAAGATGAGTCATCAGTCCACTGCTACAAGCTCCAGAGGTCAGCACACAGTGAGCTTCGCACATCAGTCAACAGGACACTCTCTGCATCTCTCCACACACTGAGAGCCGATGAGCCCTGCCCAGCATGCAAGACAAGGCTGAGGCTCAAGATTTCACAGTCTAGTCTGGAAACCAGTCTAGGGTAAAATTCATCTCTCCCAAATGTCCTTACCTTCTCCTCAAAATCTCTCCGATTCTTCAATGTTGTTTTCT
>NW_011889210.1:231288-247419 GCF_000151845.1 Pteropus vampyrus | reverse complement strand
CAGTTTCCCCTGAAGGAGGAGATCATTTAATTAAGAAGATCCGACAACACAAGAAAACAGAAATACAAATTCAGAGTAGTAATGAATTCTCAATGGGCAATTTATGGTCTGTTTCCTGCAGGAGCACAGAAGGGGAGGACTTTCCAGCTGAGATCGTTAGGGATGCTCCACGGAGGAGGAGGTTCATGTCGACACCACCTCTACCCAAATCAGATCACAATACAAACGAAGCAAACTCCTTCTTCGGGGTGTCCTCGTGCGGTAAATGGTGCGGCCAGCTCCCTAGAATCCGAAGGAGGCGTCCTTTTTTTAAAATCCCCTCTCCTTCATCTACCGCATCCATTTGGTGCTGAATCTCTGTGACTCCTCGATCCCGGGTCCTTGTCTCGAAACCCTCTGTCCCACGCGGGCCCGGTCTCCATGGTTTTCGTCCTTCGACCTTCACATCACCCCACTCTGTTTGTTCAGGGGGTGATCATCATGATTTTTTCCCCAAAGAGTAAATCCGAGCACTTGCTCATGGCCACATTACAGTGACTGTTGCTTCGTCACTCTTTCTACCCCGTTCCTCAGGGTCAAGATCACAGACACTTTCATTCCAGTCACAGCACAGCTGCTTACTGTCCCCTGACTGTCACGCTTGTCCTGACCTCCATGGTTTCTCCCCCCAGGAATGCTGGGCCCCTCCCTGGGTCTCAACCAGGAATGCCAACCCTTCTGTCTGTTCAAGGACAAATAGAAGATACTTCATCCTCTAGGACTCCCTTTAATGCGACCTATTCCAGAACTCCTCAGCCTGTCCCTTCCCAGTCACATGTAGGTGTCCCTGCTCTGGGCCACTCTAGCTTCCTGTGCCGAATTCAGTTACTCCTCTCAGTTGTATTGAAATTGCCTACATTTATTTGACTTGTCCTTAGATATGAAGCTTTTTTTGTTGTTGTCGCTTTTGTTTTGTTTTGTTTTTTAGGTGACAAATTGTGAGTTTCGTAATCTTGGACTTTTTTTTAAAGTATTGTGATTTATTTCTATATTTCTATTTCTATAGTTCCTGTGCACAGTCCAACACAGGGTCTCAATACATGTTTGTTAAAAGGGAGTGCATATATCTATGTGACCGCTAAAAGATGAGAAGATGTGATTTGCCAAATTTGAGACATCTCTGCAAGGAAAAGGCGTGGACAGACAGAGGCCACGGTAAAGCGATCATACGGCAAGACGGCTAGATGTCTTTGGTGATGCTAAGCAATGACCTGTCCCAAAACAGTCTTATCACCTGACTGATTTCTCTTTAAAACTGTGAATGCCTGAGGAACACAGAATCTTGTCTTTCCTCGGTTGCTGAGAATAAAGTTGCTCGTCTTCTTCATTACTAGCCCGTGCTGAGTGCTCCCCCCGCCCCTCAACACCTCACAGCCCCTCTGAGAGCCTCAGCCTCAGCAAGGAGCCCCAGATGCGCCCAGCCCCGTGCCCCACTGGCGTTTTAACGAAGGTGTGGAAGAGAAGGTGTGTATGACAGAACTGTCCTCTATGCCTCTCCATCTCATGAAGAATATTCTCTGTAGACAAACAGTCTAACGCCTTGGGGCAAAGCAGGACCATTTTCACCATTTTCAACATTACCCAAATGTTGAAAGAATATCTTTTGAAAGAAATCTGTTCATTGGAGTGAACATAAACCAACAGCCACTCCCTAGGGAAAAAAAAAAAAAAGTTATATCTATAGTATTTTTTAATATCAGTTTGATGAGATCTAAGTTATAAACAGGTCTGGTGCCATGTAATTTGCAACATAATTTCACTGTCTGTTTATCTATCCATCCATCCGCCCATTCATATGTATATAATATGGGCAGGAAATCTGGTGTCTGTTGCTAGTTCATAAATCAGTGTCTGCTCTCAACAACATCTGAATACAAATGTGATTAAATTTGATACCATGCCCATTTTTCATTTATCAGATTTCAGAATGTGATGCCTTGGCAGCTGTCCTATGGTAATGTGTTTTTTTGTTTAACCCCCTGTGTCCCGATTCCCCTCAGCAGACAAAGCCCCTTCGCAGAGAGATGGAAAACTCACCGAACACAATATATCTCTACGTATCACAGAAAGTGTTTCTCCAGCACGTCAGGGGAAGAAGGATGGGGAAAGAGCTGGAAATGACATTGGAAAATGGAAGAAAGTCTTCAAATCTCTGTGTTTTTGACCCGAGAGATCACATAGCCCATCCTTCTCAGAAATTCATGTCCTGTGACTCGCTTGGGGCACAGTCCCATCTGGGGCCTGCAGTGGGACCCGAGCGAGAGTCAGCATTCTTAACAAGCCCCCAAGGCAGGGGAAGCCTGGCCCACACGCTGTGATGCAGTCTAGCTGGTCTGCTGCTTCCTAAACTTGGTACCCATGTGACAGACTGACTGATTTAGGCACCTTCCCAGAATCACTAATCAGGTTTTCCTGGGAGGGGGTGTTCAGACTGCATCGTTGTCAGTCAACTCATATGACTGCCCAAGTCTGGGGAACATCAAAAACTGAAGCCCAGAAGGAAAAGGAAGTTGCTGGAGGAGAGACTTGAACACAGATTCCCAAGGAAGTGCTTTGCCGTCAAACCTATCGCAACAGAGACGGGAGAATCAGAACGGAGGCTGGAGAATAAGCCAGAGCATTCAGCTGAGGTTCCGGAAAATCGACTTGCTGCCGACGAAGTGTCCAGAGTTACCGAAACAGGTCCCAGAAAGGAGAGACGTTATCCGGCCATTCCATCAGGCAAACCAAAGAAAACAAAGTGCCGAAATGACGACAATGAGGACAATGAGGACAATGAGGACAATGACGAACCTGAGCTAACAAGCCAGCGGGGGTGGAGAAAGCCCACACGTATTTACACAAACATCGATACTCGGTTCCAAAGCCATCCTCTACAGAAGGGGAGCTGCATGGTGGTCCCCCGCTTCCCCAGCCTCTAAGACTCCCACGGCCTTCCGAGAATCACCCCCCCGCCAGCACCCACAATCGTGTCTTCACCAACGGTGGTACGGACGGAGCGCCACGGGCCAGCCGAAATGACAGCATCCTACCGGGCAAGCTCAGTGAGGAAGAGAGGTGTGAACACACACCTGTTCTCCTTGTCACAGGTGGACCGGTCATCAGATTTCATTTCCTCCGAAAGTGGATCTCGATCTCGGAGGCTTGTAGGCAAACTCCAAAATATTCATTTCTGACATTTGGGGTAAGACAGGAGTAAGTAAACTAAGAAAGGATTCTGTACATCTCTATTTCCTTTTGCGGGACAAGAAAATACTTTTATTGTTTACCTTAAAAGGTATAAAAAATTTTAAATCACAATTCTTAAAAAAGTGGAAAACTGTAGAAACAACAAACCCACCCTGCGGAGCACTTGCTGGGAATAACGGCCATTTAAAGGGCAATGTCCTTAGGATTACCTAAGTGTGTTTGGGGCACGTATTGTGGATTATGAAAACAAAACATGTGTGAGAGACTTGGACATGCTGTCGTCTCTGAGCAAAAGGCTTTTGATCAACACTGGCAAGGTAAATCTCCACAAGTATATGCACACATATCGCCAGCCTCGAAAGTGTTCAAAGTCTGGGAAATTCTGGCAATAAAGGAGCAATTAGCTTTGTGCACAAAAGATATCTGTAATGCTATTTTATTTGCAAGAGAAAACTTTTGCAAGTACATAAATATACAGACACAGAGAAATGGATAACGATATTATGTGTGTAAGGTTATAAAGTCACCTAAAAATGTGGGGTGGAAGAAATTAGTAAACGGGGTTCTTTTTAGTTTAAATAAATTGAATCTAAAATTTCTTAAAATGCGATTTGTGGAAATACGGAGCTTCTCACGTTGTTAAGTGGGAAAAGTATAAGAATACAAAAGCATAACCTAAGTACAGTTAAACGCCCACAGAAAAACAAAACCTGAAAAAATATGCAAAACGTTTCCTCGTCGACCAGATGAAGAAAACAATACCTATATTCTAGGACACTTGTACAAAGTGTAGGCTGGCTTTGCAGAGAACCTTTAAGGAGAACCTAGCACCGTGCTCACTAAATTATCTATATTACTAATTATAATCAATGATAATCACATTAACCACCATAATTAACAGGTGCCAAAGAAGGCTGGAATTGTGAATTTTTTCCTATTGTTTTTCGTCTTACATAATAATCAAATGTCAGTTTTAGAAACAGAAATGTAATTAGTTTCACTTTTAAAAAATCACTGTGGGGAGAGCGTGTGTGTTCGTCCACGGTCCCGTCCCTCGTCTGGCCGGAGTCCGCACACTGGCGAGGGCCCGTGTCTCCCGCCTTCACCCTCTGTCCTCAGGCATTCGAAGGGTTAACACCAGCCCAGCTCCCCACCAGGATGAGCTGTGATTATCTCACTGGCAAGTCTATCCCCAACCAATCCCCAGACACAAAGCCCAGAATCAAGGCATGGGGGCGGGGTGCAAGCAGTGTGGCTTTTCCCTGCTTTTCAACAGAAAAATGAGAGGAGAAAGCAAAATGTCCTCTTCAAAAAATAAATGCTAAGTGCTAGACTCCCACCTCATACCAGCACCCCCACCCCCAAGTAGCTGGCCTTATTAGGAAGGGATTCCTCAGCGTTTCTTATTGTCTCAAGTAGGATACACTTCGTTGGCTGTACAAAAGCAGATAAAGCCACAGATGAGTTGCCTGGTCACTCCGGCTGACTGAAGATGTAGAATAACGTGCACCAGACACCTTTCTCTCCTGCTCAGTGGACCCAGTTCAAAGGGACTTCAATCTGTATGTCACAGCTACCAACCAGTCCACAGTTAAACTGGGCGTCTTGTGCGAATTTGCTGGTAGAGGATTGAAGGGCAGTTAGTGAGCTGGTCTCTCTCCTCTCTCTCTCAGTGCCTGGCTATTCTCTCAATCTCTCTCTCTCTCTCTCTCTCTGTCTCTGACCTGGTTAGAGTCTCCAGGAGGCCTCATCCACCATGCTCTAGGCTGTGCATATGAATCTCATTGGATTTGTTTATACTTTCAGCTTTGCGAACAAAAAAATAGGATACCTCACCTTCAAGCTTCTGCAGAAAGAAGGATTTAAATTCCTATTCAAAACAGAGCTGATTGTAATTGGGAAAAATTCTCCTCCCTGAGGCGCTTTGAGTCAATTAATTGGGTTTTTTGAAATGTTAATAGAGAATTTTTTTTTTTTTTACCTTTATGGGTTTTTTTTTAGGAAGTGATTCAAGAAAATTGCTGGGCTATTAACCAAGTTAATTCTGGGGCCACAGGGGCCCCAAGAGCTGAATGGGTTTGGGGATGGCTGAAATGCAAAACATGGATAACTTAGCAATCATATCAGGAAAAGCCTCCATTTGATTAAAAGACTACTTTTGCACTGGCGCACGCACCTGTATGTGAGTGCGTGTGAGAGAGAGTGGGGGTAGGCAGAGACAGAGACTGAGACGGGGAAGGAGCAGGTGATGAGAACGCTGCTGTGATATTGTTATTTGGAAATGAGAGACATAGTCTCAGTGGTTTTGTAAATCTGGTCAACGCCAAAGCAACCCCTTTGTAAACTTGAAGGTATGTAAAATGGAAAGAATATGCAGCGAGAATATATTCAGAGGAACTGACGCCCTCTAACTTACGGAAAACGAAAGGAAAGATGGAGGGAAGGAAAGAAAGGAGGGAGGGAAAAAAGACAATTAATGAGAAACCAAATTCAAGAGGAGAGAGCTCAGGCACTGAGAACTGGGAGCTGTGACTCTGGTTCAAGTTATTTCCAGACCCCCAGGGAGTCCTCAACACGTTTAAAGATAAAGTGAAAGTAACTGGTGAATTAACGTCAGTATGTACGTGCTGTTTAATTTTAGTCTCAACTGTGAGAGAGCGGAAAAATTGTTTTCAAATTCTCTTTGTGCTCTAATCTTTTAGGTCCCCATGAAAATCCTAAACATGCTTTTCCTTCCCATGATTAACACACACATGCACACACGCACCCACACACATCCCACAGTAATGAATGGAGCCAAACACACGTTTCGCCATTCATTTTTTTTTTCTCATATAGCTCAGGCTTCTGTTCCTGGTACTTTGAAAACAAGTAGCCAAAGCTGAATGAAGTGAGCAGCAGAGCCAGAGCTGGGCAGGCTTCACAGGACACTCTCCCACTGGAGCAGATGGCTATGTAAACGAAGTGCTCAATTCGACTGCAAGGAATCCTTCCATTCATCTACCGAAGATTGGAAATGGCATGACTGGATTAATTAAATATTTTAGTAAGCAGGGAGGCTCCATTTACCCACGATGGATTTCTATTTGTAGAATGTACATCACCGGTAAGTACGCTGTGCGTGGGCTCCATGGAACACAACCTCAGCCTTCACGATGTGGCTCAGAATGGACCCCAGGCTCATCAGCCCAGCGACAGCCAGTGACATCGGGGCCTCACTGACAGATGGCTACATTAGCTGCACGCTGATGTAGGAAAAGCTCCAGAGAGAGCCCACACTGCCTGGATCTAGAGCGTGGTACGAGAAGGAAGCCACACTAAAATGCATTGCCGGGAAGAGACAAAGCTGACAGGAAGCCATAAAAACTGAAGAGATAAGAACTGAATTCTAACAGCTAGGAAAACCCACAGCTAACACACTCGGTGGTGATAAACTAAAATGCTCCCACGCAGGTCAGAAACCAGTCAAGGGTGTCCCTCTCACCATTCTTCCTCAGCATCGTCCTGGAAAGTCCTACTTTTTGCAATAAGACAAGAAAAGGAAAGACAAAATACACAGATTGGAAAGAAAGAAATAAAATTGTCATCGTTCACAGATGACATGACTTTCTATGTAGAAAATATGAAAGAAGCAACAGAAAAACTTCTGGAACAAATAAGTGATAATAGCAAAGTAGTAGGATACAAAAGTCATTTTCCTAAATACCAGCACTGAACGAGTGGAATTTGAAATTTAAAATGTGGTACTCTTTACAAAGAGCACATGTATATATAAATATTTAATTTTTTACAACCAAAAATTAAATATTTAGATATGCATCTAACTATGTACAACCTATATGAGAAAAATTATAAAACTCTAATGGAAGGAATTAGAAAACTAAATAAATGGAGAGATAGTCCATGTTCATGGATAGGAGGATTCAATATTGTTGAGATGTCAGTTCTTCTCAACTTGATCTATAGATTCAATGCAATCCCATTCGAAATCTCAGCCAATTACTTTGTGGCTCTAAAGACTAATTTTAAAGTATATATGGAGGAGCAAAAGACCCAGAATTGACAACACAATATTAAAGGAGAAGAATAGAGTTGGAGGATTGATGCTACCCAACTTCAAGACTTACGATAGAGCTGCAGTAATCTAGACTATGTGGTATCAGTGAAAGAAAAGACAAGCATATCAATGGAATAGGTTTGAGAGCGAGAAGCAGACCTACAGAAATATAGCAGGCTGTTCTTTATTTATCAAAGGAGCGAAAGCGATACGGTGGAGCAAAGATAGTTTCTTCAGCAAATGCTAATGGAACATATGAACATCTCCATGCAAAAAAAAATAAATCCAGACACAAACTTTTCATCCTTCACAGAAATTAACTCAAAATGGATCATAGGCCTACATGTAAAACACAAAACTATAACACTCCGAGAAGATAACGCAGGAGAAAATTTAGATGACCTTGGGTATGGCGATACCTTTGTAGATACACACCAAAATCACGATTTGTGAGAGAAATAATTGACTAGCTGGAATTCATTAAAATCAAAAACTTCTGCTTTGCTCTGTTCTGTGAGAGAAAATGCCGTGAGACTGAGAAGACATGCCACCGACTGAGAGAAAATATTTGCAAAATACGTGCCTTATAAAAGACTATTATCCGAATATACAAAGAACTCAGTAAACAATAAGGAAATGAACAACTCAATTAAGAAATAGACAAAAGATCTGGAGAGACACCCCACCAAAGATATATAAATGACAAATAAGCATATTAAAAAAAAATGTTCCACTTCAAATGTCGGCAGGGAAACGTGAATGAAAACAATGATGAGACACCACTGAGAATGACCATCACACTGACAATGTCAGATGCTGGTGAGGATGCGGAGCCCCAGGAACTCTCACTCATGGCTGGTGGGATGAAATACAGTACTTCCACTTAGAACAACAATTGTGGCAAAACTAAACATATTTTCATTATTCGATCCAGCAATCAGCCTCCTTGGTATTCCAAATGAGCTGAAAACGTATAACCTATTACTACATAACAAACCACTCACAAACTTGGTGGCCTAAAACCAATGGCTCATTATTTCCCACAGCTCCGCAAGTCGGACGGTCTCAGCTGGGGATTAGGGAGGTCAGTCGTTCTTTTATGTTAACCCGGGGCTCCCAAGAGAGCAAAGCAGAAGCTTCTGTGCCCCTTTAGGCCTTGGCTAGGCTCAGCGAGACACCACTTCCGCTACACCCACTGGTCAAAGCTGTTCTTACCTTTGAATGCACACAAAGGGATGAAAATGATTGGACAGTCTTTGCTCCTCTGTGCTGTCGGCATACAGTGATGATCCCAGGGGCTATGTCACCTGGACAGGTGAGCTGAACTGTCACCTCAGCACATCAATCTGTAAACCAAAAATAACCCCAACCTCACAGCATCACAAGGAAGGCTAGAGCAACACTGAACACGCAGCACACATCCGGTCACAAGAGTCCCATAGGAAGAACGTGCTTTTATGCTCAGCTTTTTGTTTAGGCCTCATAGCACCCTAGAGAGCCTGGGAGGGAATGATAGCTCTGGGGACGAGCCGACAGCCATGCGCACAGGCAGCGGGGTTGACAGGCCTGAACGCACCCCCCAAACCCCACCGGGTGATATTCTCATAGGTGCAGAGTAGGCTTTGCTGTTTCAGAAAGCGACCTCTCTACTGGGGCTCAGCTTTTCCACAGAAATCCCTGAAGAGTACGATCGATTCACTTACAGAGCCAGCCACACTCATTAGCACACAGGGTGAGAATCACTGAACCTAGCGGCTTTGTTTGAAAATGAGTTTTCTGAGCCCCAGAAGTTCAGAAGATTCCTGATTACAGTTTCCTCTCCACGGTGACACAGTCTCCTGGTTTAGATCCATTCGGAATTTGGCAGGGCGACTTCCCCGGCCAGGGGCAGTGAAGCTCAGAAGTAGTTGGTTATTGTTGATTTTTAATAATGTCCTCCCTTCTTATAATCAAATGCAGCCTGATTTGTCAGAAGCCTGGACTCCTTATTTGATATGGCTGTCTAAGGTTTTATGCATTTAATGATCTTTCTAAACAACACAGGAGAAAGTTCCCACATTTCTATGTCACCATGAATTTACAGGACTCGGTCTGATATTGTCTTGCCATTGACCCATAGCCCATGACAAAAACCTTAAAGCAGAAAGTGGAAAAGCAGGACTACTAACTGCAAAGTCAGGAATTCACTCGAATGGCCCATGATTCAGAAACACCAACAGTAGATGCACAAACACAAAACCAAATAAGCAGAAAGCCAAAGCGTCCCAACATTTAAACATCTGCCCATCATGAGAGAAGGCAAAGTAACGGTTACCTCTCACAGTGACTGCTGAGCACGCACATCTTGAAGACCTGACACGCAGGTTACGCTCTCTGCTCACACAGCCCTTAGCGTAAGTCAGGCAGAGGGGTTACCTCAATGCACTAGAGGGTGGGTGGCTTCCCAGGATACCTTGCCAAGGGCTGGAAACAGAAAGTGGAAGAGCCTGGACGAGAACACCGGCCTTCTGGAATCGGGGGGGCACGTGGTCCCCTCCGGGCAGCCGGACCTGAAGTGCTGCCAACAAAATAGTACCCATGAGGATCTGGGTTTCGTGTCTTCGTTTCCATTATTTTCGTAGCAAAGCATTTAGTGCTCTAGACTTTTAGGGCCTGTCCAGCCAGTCAAAAGTCAGAATCTATTTTGTAAAGGCCTTTGTCACTCGCTCGCTTAGAAGCCGATGTGTTTCTTAGACCTGTCAGAGGAAGACGTGGGAGATGCTTGTCCGATTCGGGCCTGATGCGTCTGGGAGCAGAATCTTAGATGCACGGGACACAGTGAGAGCACTCAGAAGGATCCAGATGGGCTTGAAAAGTATGCGGGAGGTGACTCCCTGGCAGGGGAAAGCGTAGAGCTGTGAACTGGGATTCAGAAACACAGTTGCATGAGTGCAGGATGGGACGGATAAATTTAATAGAACTTCCTTGAAAATAACGAGGAGAGGCGGTTAGAGCCAGCTCTACAGTCCGTCTGAGCTTATGGTGTGCGTCGTGGGTCAGGTTTAACTTCTCGGGGACCCCAGCAAGGAGCACTGGGTGCTCTGGGTGAGGGGCATAGCACGTGGCAGCCCCCTTCCTGGACATGGGAGACCCCGTGACTGGCCATTATGTGCAGAAACAGGCCCCGGGAACTGGACTGAGTTTTAGGAATAAATGAGGATCTGTTAGTATTTAGCCCAAAGAAGAAAGACATAATAAGAGGGACGGAATAGAGGTTTCAGGTACGTGAAGGGCACGTGAACGTTTTCAGATGGCCGACAGTTACAGAGGTGCGGTGGGCTGAGCGGCGTGTGGGCCCAGCCACAGTCCCCGAGGGCGCCGAGCCCTGCGGACGGAGCAGTCTGTGACGCCCTCCGCCTCCCGCCCCCGGGTCACAGTGCTCAGCTCTCGGACAGCCGCCCGTTCAAACCGACCTCGTGAAGCCACGGAGAAGGCAGTTCGGTTCTGAAAGATTTTTAAAAGCAAAAGACAACTACCAAACCGCACCGGCCGAGGGCAGCCACGCGCTACGCGGTCGCCAGCCGAAAAGCAGTTGCGCTGGGGGCGGTGCGGGGTGGCCCAGCAGGTCCCGGGGTTCAGGGCTGCGCCCCTCCTTCCTCCTGCTGCCCGGGGAGCCACGGGCGGCGGGGTCCCGCGGTTGTCGCACAGACGGGTCTTCACACTGGCCGGGCAGGGATTAGGGGCTGCATGCCGACTCCCCACCTTTGCATCGGTTTCTGCATTTCTGCTCTAAAATTCATGATTGGAGATGCTCTCCACACTCCCTCGCAGGCAGTGACGGGCGCGCTTAATTTGTAAGCGTTAGCAGAATAAAACGCTGTTGCAGAAAGTGTAATTGGATCATCTCTGTACTTTATGTCAGCATGTTAAAGGGTGCGCCGCGTTTTCAGCGCGGCCTGACCATGTAAGAGCTGGGGCAGGCATGACAAATAACAGCAGAGTCAACTTTTTACTGTTGCCCACAGAGTCGCGCGCGTGCGTGTGTGTGTATGTGTGTGTGCGTGCATGCACACCCGCTTTGCCAAGGCACTAGTCATGAAGTAGGCAAGCTTTAAGATCTGCTAAGAAGCATAATGGCTTTCAAACCTTTCTGACATTAAAATGTTCTATAATCACCTTCCATTAGCAAAACCAGAAAAAAGCCTGGCTTTGGTGCAAAGCACAAAACTCATTTGCCTTCCTCTCCCGCTGCCTCCCCCTCCCGCTGCCTCCCCACTCCAATAATGTCCTTGTGCCTGAAATATTCCAGACCTTTGGGCTCTTAAGGAAGGAAATTAGTCTAGTATTCTTTTTTGTCCTAAGAAAAAAGTTCCAGATTTCACAGCTAACAATGATTGGAAAACAGCTAAGTTTTCCATAATTATGTTATATAAAAACACTAAAGAAAAGAGAAGCCAGTTCTCTCACTTGATGCCTGAGGACACTGGGCCTACTTTTCCTCGCCCATGCCAAATGCACCGAGAATTCCAATTCCCTCTGACCACCAGATGGTAAAAGGAATGCAAACAGATGAACACACCACAAAGCTTACAGATCTGGAGACGTTTAGCAGGGACACGAAAAGGCCGAGGCAGGAAACCATAGCTGTCATCCTGGATCTAAAGAACCGTCCTGTGCGGAAGAGAGCAAACTAGTTGTCTGAGCAGAAAGGACAGAGGGACAGTCTATGGCACTGTTTGCAGGAAATCCTATCTCGGCCTAGCATTTTGTGTTCCAGCTCATAGTTCTTGAAAGCCCGTCCGTTAAATGACATGGGTTCTGTGTTGCTAGTTATAGAATATGCTCTTGAAAAAAAAAAAAATCAGTGAAGAAATATGTTTGGGAAAGTTGCAAAACACATCCTCACATTTTCTACATCACAGCGCATTTTTAAAATTTGGGAAGACGTTAAAGAACCATGAAATAAAGCAAACACTGGACTTTAATGCCATGTTTTCCAACTGACCCTATAATTTCTGTTTACCCTATTATAGCAATATTTCTTTGATCTAGGGTTGCAGTAGACACACTTTTAGAAAACTGAATTACAGAAAAACTCCAAATGCTTTATCCTGGCTTTCAAATTCAGAAAGAGCTGGTCTCTCCCTTTTAGTCTTTATTTTCTGCAGCATTCCATCATTCCCAGCTTCGATAGCTTTGTCGTTAATGCATCTTCTACCTGGATCATAGAACTTCGGACTGGAACCTAACGCCTCCATGTGCGTAAACCTTATTCCATTCTTTTTCAACGAAGGGTTACTGCATATTCCCTGCTCAGGCTCCAAGAGCTCAAGTCATTTCCCAAGGTTAACACAAACAGCAAGACACAGAGCCCAGTCTCAAAGCAGGCTGATGGGACGACAGCCTGAGTGGCAGCCTCTCCCCACCTGAGGAGAGAGGTCCAAAGGTCCAACTCACCACCACTGCTTCTCATGATGGGGCCGTGCAGAGGGTACTCAGCATGGACTTCGCCGGAGATCAGAGCCTCTAGAATGTCCCAGAGTGAAAGCCTGGCACCATGTAAGAGCAGTGTACGTGTCATGGACCAGAACCAGCCCTACTGGCCGTGAAGAAGCCAGCGCCATGTTGCTAACGCCTTATGAAACCAGCCACACGTCAGGGAGCTGGGGGCCAGCCCTAGGCCCTCGGCCCATGCGCCCTGGAACTGCAGCCTAGGGAGACTCAAGCAGAGAACCCGGTGGCCAAGCTCGGTCTCCAAACCAGCAGAATCCATGAGATAATAAACATGTCTTCTTTTCATAGCTATTTGCAGTAATTTGTTATTCAGCAATAGGACGCGAACACATTTGGCCTTTTCAAATAACGACTCTTGAGATTCCGTTCCGTGTTTTTTGAGCGCACACTGTGGTTCGTGGTTCAAATACTGTCTTAGACGCCTGAGTGTTAATGAGCAAACGAGACCGTGACTCCTGCCGTGTGGCTCTCACTAGGTAGAGCTTGCAGAGACCCCCAGGGGTCGCCTTAGGGGTCTTCCTCCCATCCCAGGTTGAGTTCATTCAGCTCGAAAAGCTCATTCAAGCCAAGATGCTTCTAAGATGTATGACTTGGGGCAAGTGACTTAGCTTCTCTGAGCTTTCTCGTCCCTAAAGCAGCAAGTATTTCGTCTGTCTCTCAGAATCTTTGAGAAGATTAAACCAGGACATAAACGAGGTGCTTCCAGCCAAGTCATCCCTCCGCGGAGTGCCTGTTCCTCTTGCCTGAAGAATTTATGGTCGTCCACGTGTGTGCGAAGCCGTCGTTCTCCTCACTTTAGTGAAAAGGTCCATAGCTGTCGTGGGGCACGTTCCCTAGAAGCAGACCTGCCTGCAGAGTTGGCGTGAAAGCGATGTCTTACGAGTGTCGCTCGGAAAAGCCATTAGGTTAGTGGAGATGGGGAAGAGGAAAGGGGAGAAGGCAGAGGGGGACAATATCAAGGAAAATATTGCGGAGGGGAACCTTAGCTTAATTCCACAAGGATATACCGGAGATCGAGCAGGTGACAGGTCAGATCCGTCCTGAGCGGAGAGGAAAGGCAGGGGGTGTGTCTGCTGCACACGCCTCGGCCGTCGGTCACGGGCTGCCGCCGCGGGATGTCAGGTTCCAGACCCCTGACGGGGGGCGTCCACGCGCACAGACAAACTGGTCTCAGTAGCCGAAGACAGATGCTCACCCAGAGAAGGGGTGTCGGTGTCGGGGACGAAGCACAGAGCTAGCGGGTGGCACGAAACCACAAGGGCGGGAGGAAGCAGAAGCCCTGACATGTCCCCTGCATGGCCAAGGAGGTCCAGCCGCCAAGCACACAGCACTGGAAAAACCTGCAGCTTTCTAAGGAGTGTGACTGCCTTCTAAGTACGCTCGTAGACAGTCACCTGTCAAGTGGGATCACCCAGATGGAGCGTGAATAGGCATCATCAGAGGAATAAGGAAAAATCCCACGCCTTTGATAGCATTTTGATGTCATAAAGGTTTTTCAAAAATAGCATCTGAGTCCTCGCGATGGGCCCTCTGGTAGATGTTACCTGTACCCCTGCTTTTCCGGCAGGGAGACTGAGGCTAAGGTAAGTTGCGAAGCTTGCCCAAGATCACGGCACATTCTAGAAGCCAACCCGGAACTCAAGGCCTGGTCTCCTAAGTCCATTCATTTTTCTAGTAAACGGTCTACTAGGTATTGAGCACAAGCCAGGTAAATCTCGATCGTTAGGGGCCATGGCAAGCGTGGTGAGAATCCTGGTCGCAAAGTCTACGAGGAAGCTGTGAGCGAGGTCCCGGGCTTCATCACGGGGTCTGCGGACAAGGCGCTCGGGCTCGCCGCTGCCCTCCCCTGGCCACGTAATTTTCATGAACTCCTCGGAATGTATGCCACTGCCATTTGCTTACAGGTTGGAAGAAGGCTGCGACCCCGCCACACTTCCTAAGAGTCACACACTGTAATCTGTTAATTGCCGCACGTACGACGCCGACCTACAGTGCTGAGAACGGATGGGAGGGCACAGCAAACACAGCATCTCAACAAGCTGTTTCGATGGCATTTTCATCAACCTCCGGTATTTTCAGTCAATGATTGCCGTGAGGTATGTGCTGGACCAATGCATTCGCAGTCATGTATAAATCCTTTACTTATGAGCCCATCATGTCATTATTAATAATCACGCCAGAGTCCTTCAGAGCTGGCAGCAGTCACAAGAAGAACTTCGGAAGGGCCAATGCTTCTACTGAGAACAGTGTAAACCAGGAGAAAAACCGTCCCCAGGTTCACTTACTTCAGAAAAGGCAACATATCACAGTACAAGTTTCCCCGAGGAAGCCAAGTGCCTGTGACCTTGAGTGACCTCAGCGTTTGCGTTCTTTCAAGTGCGTGTCGAGTAACTCTCACAGACCAGAAAATGGACAGGACAAAGAAGATGCAGAAACGAGCGAGGCCGGGCCGCCTCCGTGAGCCGGCACTGTAGTCCAGCGAGGAGAGGGACACGTGGCTTCTTGAAAAGCCCAGTAGTCGGCTCCGATAGAGACCCGCCTGAGGGGCAGCTGGCAAACCAGGATGGGCTCCTATCCCAGTCCATGCATCCAGAAAAATCTTGAGACAAGAGAAACCGGAGCAGAGTTTGAACGGAAAAGTAGGAATTAACACATAAGAAGGAAGAAGAAAGTCTGAGGTCACCAGGATGGGGATTATGGTTCTTCCTCACATTATAGAAGAGGAGATGACTCAGAATCCTCCACAGACGTGAGTATTGTGTATTTCCAGGCTCGGGAGGAGCTGGGCTAGGGAAGCAGAGCTGGGCTCCTGCGACAGCCATGTTGTGCGGAGGTCGAAGGCCACCTCCAGTCTCCAGGTGGGTGACAACATCACGAGGGAACCAACGGCCATCCCCAGAGCAGCAGGGTCTAAAGACACGGGCACCGACAGACGGTGCGGAAATGCCACAAACCCGTGCTATAGGAAGGAACTCTGAAGGGCCTCAGCTTTAGGAGACCTGGGAAACATGGGGGCCCCCCACAAATCGTTGTTGGCACGTCCGAGGGAAGGAGCTCACTCTGCGTACCCCTAAAGGGCCGCCTCTGAGCTTTGCAGGGTCACGAGTTTGCTCGCAACAGAAGAGACATTTGGGTTCCCAGCAGCAGACCCTGTGGAGTGACTATGACATGCTCGCCAGAGAGACTGGCAAGGCAGAGGCGAAGCAGGAAGTGGTGGAAGAAGCCAGGTGAGGAGACAACCTCAGCAGTGGCAGCTTCGGCTTGGTCCCCTGGGGATGTGGGGTGCGTCTCACCCACAGTTGGACTCCTGCGTTCCTACACCTGTCGGCCTCTGCTTACGGCCACTGGACAGG
>NW_011889210.1:224454-231238 GCF_000151845.1 Pteropus vampyrus | reverse complement strand
AGAACGGATGGGAGGGCACAGCAAACACAGCATCTCAACAAGCTGTTTCGATGGCATTTTCATCAACCTCCGGTATTTTCAGTCAATGATTGCCGTGAGGTATGTGCTGGACCAATGCATTCTCAGTCATGTATAAATCCTTTACTTATGAGCCCATCATGTCATTATTAATAATCACGCCAGAGTCCTTCAGAGCTGGCGGCAGTCACAAGAAGAACTTCGGAAGGGCCAATGCTTCTACTGAGAACAGTGTAAACCAGGAGAAAAACCGTCCCCATGTTCACTTACTTCAGAAAAGGCAACATATCACAGTACAAGTTTCCCTGAGGAAGCCAAGTGCCTGTGACCTTGAGTGACCTCAGCGTTTGCGTTCTTTCAAGTGCGTGTCGAGTAACTCTCACAGACCAGAAAATGGACAGGACGAAGAAGATGCAGAAACGAGCGAGGCCGGGCCGCCTCCGTGAGCCGGCACTGTAGTCCAGCGAGGAGAGGGACACGTGGCTTCTTGAAAAGCCCAGTAGTCGGCTCCGATAGAGACCCGCCTGAGGGGCAGCTGGTAAACCAGGATGGGCTCCTATCCCAGTCCGTGCATCCAGAAAAATCTTGAGACAAGAGAAATCGGAGCAGAGTTTGAACGGAAAAGTAGGAATTAACACATAAGAAGGAAGAAGAAAGTCTGAGGTCACCAGGATGGGGATTATGATTCTTCCTCACATTATAGAAGAGGAGATGACTCAGAATCCTCCACAGACGTGAGTATTGTGTATTCCCAGGCTCGGGAGGAGCTGGGCTAGGGAAACAGAGCTGGGCTCCTGCGACAGCCATGTTGTGCGGAGGTCGAAGGCCACCTCCAGTCTCCAGGTGGGTGACAACATCGTGAGGGAACCAACGGCCATCCCCAGAGCAGCAGGGTCTAAAGACACGGGCACCGACAGACGGTGCGGAAATGCCACAAACCCGTGCTATAGGAAGGAACTCTGAAGGGCCTCAGCTTTAGGAGACCTGGGAAACACGGGGGCCCCCCACAAATCGTTGTTGGCACGTCCGAGGGAAGGAGCTCACTCTGCGTACCCCTAAAGGGCCGCCTCTGAGCTTTGCAGGGTCACGAGTTTGCTCGCAACAGAAGAGACATTTGGGTTCCCAGCAGCAGACCCTGTGGAGTGACTATGACATGCTCGCCAGAGAGACTGGCAAGGCAGAGGCGAAGCAGGAAGTGGTGGAAGAAGCCAGGTGAGGAGACAACCTCAGCAGTGGCAGCTTCGGCTTGGTCCCCTGGGGATGTGGGGTGCGTCTCACCCACAGTTGGACTCCTGCGTTCCTACACCTGTCGGCCTCT
This sequence comes from Pteropus vampyrus, assembly GCF_000151845.1. NCBI lineage: Eukaryota > Metazoa > Chordata > Mammalia > Chiroptera > Pteropodidae > Pteropus > Pteropus vampyrus. The sequence goes on along the minus strand of NW_011889210.1, from coordinate 229,902 downwards.
GCTTACGGCCACTGGACAGGTCCTGACCTCCCAGGCACTTCGGCTCTCAGGTGGGCAGAGTAGCCATGACGAGAGTTGCATTGTGGGTCCTTAGATCCCAAGCACACACAGGTGACCACAGAATGTGAGCAAGAAAGGCCCCAGGGGATTCAGGCTGAGCACTGACACCGTGCGCCACCAGGTCAGTCGCAAATGGGCAGAGTTGCTTAGGGAACGTCGTGTTCTTCTCGAAATGTCACCCGCAACTGCAGCAGCTCCTGTCGGCATCGGCAGCTTAGAGATCAGGAAGCTGGGACAAACGGCGACTGCGTGCCACAGCAGGGATCCAAACCCGGACTGCATGACTCCAGGGCTTCTGCTCAACCACTCGGCCAAGTGTCCAGATACATCACAAAGAGAAATCAGATCAGGCATGTAAGGTGCTCAGCAGAGTGCCTGGTGCGTGTCCTTTACGAATAAAAGTGACTGTTTTAAGCAGGAAAGATTTTAGAAGTTTGAAGACGAAGCTTCGATATATCACGATAATTCATTTCATTGATTTATCCATTAATCGGGCACCATTGAAGCCCCGGGTGTCGCGTCAGGCCCTGCAGATGGTGGCGTGCACAGCCAGCCCTGCTGCTGCCCTCATGAAGCATATATGATTCTCAAGACCTTCTCCCATTTGAATTCCGACATATTAAGAAAGGTGAACTACCAAAAAGTGTTTAAGAAAGCTTAAATTAATAAGCGTTAGGGTACACAATCCATTTAAAAGGGTTGGATTAATCTGGAAGATGTATAATCACATGAGACAGAACCAGAAAAATCCAGCGGTTTAGTCACTTTTTGAATTCCTGTATTGAAGATAAACATTAACTAAAAAGTGAGGCTTTTAATCCAGATTTCTCTATTCCATAAGCTATGCTCTTTCTACCATGGCAGCATGACAGAGGCACAGGAAAACAGCATCAAAAGCGGTGTCATAGGGAGGGCTGGGTACCTGCTTGATGCCACATCGAGAAAGATTAATGGAGGAAAACGAAGAAAGCCAAAGAAGTTAGCGGTGGGGTGGATGGCTCGGACTGCGGAAAAGGCCCTTTGTCGATGATGTATTGGATGTGAATTTGACCAGATGATTCTTAAGGCAACTTTGCATTCTAAAATTATATATATAAAACTATATATATATGGTTTTCATATCTTCCCAGGCACCCACACTACATGTGGCACTTCCAGACTTATGGGGTGGGGGAGTTGGGGTAAAGACGGGGAGGCCCAGAGATAATTCGGGCCCAAATCTCCATTTGCGCCAACACCGTGTTGCCCACCTGCCTGGTCTGAGGTCGCCCCCAGGAAAGGAAGAGGTTTTATTGCTGCTGGTGGGTAAGTAACGAGTTGCCGAGCTTGAAGGTGCTTTGTTTTATTTTCTCTGTCAGGACCGTGAACGGTTTGCAAGGCTTGTGACTTGCTGTCTTACGCAATTCGCCTTCTGTCTAGGTGACCTCGCTGAAGTTCTCTAAGCAGGACGCACCACTCCGTCCTCCGGGGCTTCTCATGCTGTTCTTCCTGCTGAGATGCCCTCCGCTCCCCTTCTCTTGCTTACCTCTTACTTTCCTTCAAAACTCAATTTAGGGGTCGCCGCCCCCTGACTTCCTCCCACCCCACTGGCAGGCCCTCCTCTCCTCTGCTGGGCTCTCCCAGAACAGCGAGCGCCTGGGTTTCACGGACCCGTCCGCCTGTCTCCCCCACCAGAGCGCGGCGTGTCCTCCGATCTCTGTGACGCCGCGCTAGCTCGCCGTAGATGCAGATAGACGCTTGGCAGCCGAGTGAGTGTCGAGGACTTTACTTCCGCGTTCCTTGTCCTGGCAGCACAGCACGCATCCGGGGACGAGGGGGTGCGTTGGTGCTGTCCGGGACTGTCTGCTGCAGCATCCAAGTGACATGATCCCAAGGGCCGGGAATGCTCATGTGGGTTTTTCTGAGAACCACAGGGACACACAGACATTTGAAGAGCACTTGATATGTGCTGTCGAGCTGTTTGGGAATCTCTGTTCCCACCTACAGGACTGCCTCGGATTTTGCAAAACGATTTTGGTGATTCTATTTTATAGCTCGTTAAGTAGCTGATATACGTCAAGCATTGCACTGAAACCCGTTCCAGCAGATATTTTCATCCTCGACGAGGCAGCCCCTCTGATCTGGACCTCCCAGGTTGGAGAGGACTGTCTCCCACGGGCTGGCACGTGTCACTGTTCAAGGGCTCAGGCCTCATTTCTCGGACACACCAGAGCACAGCAATATCCTACTGAACTGTTTAACTTCAACAGTCTCAGAAAACAATCTTAATGGTGTGTTGAGGCCTTTCGTTGTCCTGGTTCACTAGTTATAAGTGGACTTCAATATGCATTTAATCAAAATACTCAGCTGCATTCATTTAAAAACACAACCCACAAAAAGCAACTAAGTGGGCCCCTTACCTCCCTGCTAAGGAAACACAGGAGAGATTTCACTAGAATTTAATTTTGCAGAAAACTAAAAGCCCCTGGAATCAGCTCTTTGTAATACAAATGTTAGCTTCATTTTTTTCATATTAAGGGAAGCTAATAAACAAGTTTATCTAAACAGATGAGGGACAAGGCTGAGGAGAGCAGACGGGTGACAGGCCACCTGACCTCACCCGCCTCAGGTTCCCGTGGGTCCGTGTTCACTGCAAACCCTCAAAGTTGACTCAGAAATCAATGCGGTAGAGAGTAATCACCCTCTCTTCAGAAGCAGCAAGACTCACTAGACAGAGTTTAGGTTTTAGAGTCAGATTTATAAGTTAAATGACATTGGAAAATTATTTTTCTCAAGGCTTCCCCATCTTCATCTTTATAGATAGCAAAATTTGCCACATGGGTTGAACTGTGATCCCAAAATATTCATATGTTGCAATCTTGTTCACAGGCTGACGTTCCTCAGGACCTCCGCATGGGACCTTTTAGAAAATACGCTTATCATAGAAGTGGTTACTTAAGAAGGGGTCACACTGGAGTAGGTGGACCTCTGAGCCAGTATGGCTGGCGTCCTTTTAAGGAGTGGAAATTTGGACACAAATTCACACAGGAAGAACGTCATGTGAAGACGAAGGCGGAGATCAGGGTGCTGTGTCTAGAAGCCAAGGATCCAGAAATTCCGAAGATGGCCAGCAACCCGCCGAAAGCTAGGAGAGAGGCGTGAAGAGGATTCTCCCTCACAGCCTCAGAAGGAACCAACCTTGCTGACTCTTTGATCTCCTTCCGGCCTCCAGAATGGTGAAACGACGCATTTCTGCTGTTGCAGTCCCCATGGACTAATACGGGGTTATTCTAAAGGTGGTGCGGGATGACGTCTGCAGACGCGTCAAGCTCTCAACGGGGGAACAGCAGCTGTTTACAGAGGCCAGTTCCCGTCTCTTCGTTCTGGCCAGGACATGGCTCACAGAGACGCTGACGCGGATGCAGCGGGAGTGAGCCTGATATCGATACCTGCATTAAATACATGAACGATTCTGCAAATATGAATCGAGTACTTATTGGCTTATGCAGCTGATTGTCTGAACAAGTCCTTTTTACTCTTTTTCTCTAAGAAACACTGCACCAGGTAACTTTCATCAGATCTTCTTAATTCCAAAAAGAGTCCTTTGAAAGTTGCTTCTTGTTGGGCAAAGGTGACACACGTAGGCCTTGCTCTATGGAGGAGCGCTATGGGGACATGGGGCACTTGAAAAGGGCGTCCCCTCACAGGACCCCCGTTGGCACAGCTGGTCATTGAGGACTCCACACGCGTGAGGCAGCCTTTGGCCGGCAAAGGAGCGAGACACAGACCCTTTTCATTGTGTGGTTCAATATGGTTAGAAGCGTTTGGATGGCCTGGGAGGGCCGTGACAAAGGTCTTGGGCGGGCAAGTCATCGCGGCCCCCAAGTGTAAGTTGTCATGGGAAGGGAGGACGGACGGCAAGCAGGCTCGCCACCGCCTGAGCGAGCTCTGATCACGCATGCGTGTGGTGGCGGGGGCTGGACATGCTCCATGTGGAGGCTCTCCCGTCTGGCAGGCATGACTGGCAAGGAGGGCTCAGCTGCATGCGAGCCACTGGGGGAGTTGCTGAGTTGGGGTCCAGTCAGTCGCGTGGGTCCCACATGCAGCACCTTCCAGAGACAGTTAATGTGAGTAAACACCGAGAGCCAGTTTTGGCACGAAAATAAGCTCCTGGCACTAATGTGGACAGAGGCGATCCTCATTCGCGGGTGACGAGGGCCATCCCTCACCCTCATCCGGGCTTCGAAGCCGCTTCCGTGTGTCGTCCCCACCCCAGGGCAAGCTCTTTATTCCTTCAGTGATGCTATTTTACAGATGAAAAAAACGAGGCCCATGGGTGTGAAGTCATTTGCCCACATCACGCGGGGAGTAGGTGGGACAACTGTGAAGCAGGAGAGGTGGCTCGGGGGTCTCGCTCGGTCCTCTAACCCCTGCTGCATGACCGGGGCTGCCGGTTGCTGCCACTGTCGTTAAGAGTTGGAGGAGGTTCCCTGGGCTGGTAGAATCTGCAAAAGGCAATTCTTTCTAACTTGTGGGCAGGGGCGATGAGAGAAATGCATAAAGAGGTGACACGTATCAGGGCAGTCGGCCAGAGAACGCACGCAGGGACAGATCGTGCCCCAAGGCCAGCTCGTAAATGACGCTCCTCTGTGCAGTATGCTGAGTCACAACGCGGCCCCACTGCTGTCAGCCCTGATTAAGCCAGACACGTTTTCAGTAACGCTGTCCAAAGGCTTCTGGAATTGACTGCATGACGGGAATCACACATACGCGGCCGAATGAGCAAAACTACCCGCACCCTCCCAAACACAGAGCCTCCGAAGAAAACGCGCTCATGATGCATGCGCTGTCCAGACGAGGAACAGAGTGCGAGCCGAGACGTCGCTTCGTCGCGGGGAGAGGTGGCACGGCCCCTGGAGGTCACGGAACTGAGAGAGCGGAAGGGACTGGAGCGGTACTGCAGCCGGCCCCTCCCGTTCGTCGTGAGTTGTCAGTCGCCTCCCCTCCTCACACGCCAATAACACTGAAGCCCCCGAAACGAGCACGGTGACACTTGTGTGCTCTGCGTTCACCGTACGTTGAAACGAACAGACGAAAGGTAGAAGCGACAGCTGTCGCTTGAGGGGCAGCAACTAGGTGCTAGCCGTAGGTTGGGATCTTGTCATCGTTTCTCATTTTTAATCCTCGGAAATACTCTGCGAGTGCGTCGCTCCGTTTGTCGGAAGGGAACTGAGGTCCAGCGGGGTCACCAAATGGACCAAGGCCCCAAGCCCAAGGTGGCCGCGGCGTGCCCAGGGCCAAAGCCACCTGCGTTCTTTTGACCTTGCTGCTTTCTCTGCGGACGAGCTCGGGGCGTCGCCCTCTCTACTAGGAGGTGGTGGCCCAGATGAGACCCAGGGGTTGGGGGCA
>NW_011889210.1:176212-223776 GCF_000151845.1 Pteropus vampyrus | reverse complement strand
CTGAGAAGCAGTCTAATCCAATTATCCTGCTGTCACAAGTGAGAAAAATTTGAGGCTTTCAAGCGAAGACATCAGTCTGCAAATCCCTGGTTTACTATATTTCTGTGTGACTTTGCGTAAAATGCTTACCAACTTTGTCCCCTCTTCTTAACTGGCTGGTGGAGGTGAATGCCAGCATCCCCAGGGATCCCGTGAGTACTAAGGGTCCCGTTTCTGTTTTGCTGACCCCTGTGTCCCCAGCCCACAGCTCAGCACCTGATACATAACGCGGGTTGCTATGCACAGGTGGTTAAAGTACAGGCGTGAAAGCCTAGTCTCCCTCCTGTAAATGACTCCTCTGAAGTCACAGGATAAGTCGTCGAATCGAGACCAGAATCCGAAACTGAGTCCTTGCCTGATGAGTTAGGAATGGAGGAAAGCAGGCTGAGGAACGGGCCAAGGGCACACAGCTGGGAGAGATCGCGCTCCCCTCGGCCTGGCGTAACCTGAAACTACCACCTGTTTTTCCAAGATGAGAGAAATACCCAGGTCAGACATTCCCTTCCCCAACTCCACCCATCACGGGGGCGTGGAGGGAGAACCTGTGGGCACAGCTGACCCCCCCGCCCCCCGCCGGCGAGTTCGCCCCAGATGCCCACCCCCGTGGGTCACAGTGTGCCTGTCCATGACTAAAACCCAGCTCGTAAGCAGGAACAAGCTTCTCACAGGTAAATAAGAAAGCGGACACCTACTGAGAAGTTCGAGATGCCATGTGAGTCCTTTTATACTTACAGATTCATCTTTCAGTGACAGGTAGTAATATTTTATGCACGTTTCCAGCTTCTGTGGAATGCTGTCATTGGCTTGACTTTCGAGGCCCTGCGGCTCTGGCTCCAGGCAGCCACAGTGAACTACATCCTGTGTCGACCCCCACCCATGAGACTGGCTCAGCAGCTCCCGGGCTCGGGGTCTGCGAGCTGTGAGCCCTTGTTAGTAGCCCCTCCTTTATGCTCCCGTGAGACGAGGTTTGCTCCAAGACTCAGGCCGCTGCCTCCACCCGCATTCGATTAGAGTTCACCGTATGCGCCTTCGCATCCTCCACCCTTTTCCGAATCATAGCCACACGGAAGGTGTGTGGCCTGCTCGGTGCCCTGAGCATGAGTGGAGCCGCATGGAGGTTTCTGCTGGATGTCACCTCTCCCCACCATCACTTCCCACGTTCTACTTTTTCTAAAATCACAAGCCCTAATCCAGCCATAGGACGAGCTCGCTGTGAACAGCTTTCTGTAAGCTTTCTCCTCGCTTCGCCACCTGACCTGGCAGAAGCATGAACACATTATGCGCATAGAACCCCTCACCCCACGCACTAACCCTGGGTGTGTTCTTAACCCTTAACCCTCCTAGCTGACTGCTCGGATGTTTGCAAGAAAACCAAAATACTCAACTGAGTATGGTTGAATCCAAACTTTGCCCCCTCTGCGTAGGTTGACCAAATAACAACTACGTCATCACCACCGAGACATCTTTATGAGTGAAAGGGGACATTATAACATTGCTAAGACAGCAGACATGAAATGTTACTTTCCTAGAGGAGGGTGAATCTGAGGTACGTTTTCCAGGAATATATAAGAAGAAAACACGGAAGAAAATTGTGGAGAATGAGGGTTTGAGTGGATACGCAGACCCTGGGCCACGCTCCGGTGTGGAGGCGGGAGGCGTGGGCCACTCCGATGTCCTCTGTCAGTGATTTTGATCCAGGCTCCTGGGCTCCTGCTCCAGGAAGTGGGGACGTTAAAGATGAACAGATGGGTCATAAAACCGCAGTAAGATATTACGACCATGAAATGGCTTATCTTGTCCTCGTGGAACAGGAGATGCACACGGGGGCATCAGCCGTGCCCGCCTGAAGGAGAGCGATGGGCAGGACCTGTCAGAGCCAGAATCAGCCAGTCCAGGTGAGCAGGGGCCAACACTCGTCGACATTTCAAACATGGGGCACACTGGTTGTGCAGAGAGCACGCTGCTCCACATGTGAGGGATGATGGGATGCATAAGAAGCCCTCCGGCGCCCCTTCTCATGGGCCCAGGGACTCCGAAGGGAACTCTGCCTTTCCACAGTCAGGCAGGGGTGGCCACGACAGAAACACTGCTCGGTCACCGCCTCCGTGCCAATCTGAACTCAGGTTGGCGAGCTGAGGGGGCACTGACCGGAATAGTAAAAGCAAAGGCGGCCCGGGCTGATGGAGTCACGAAACCATCGGCAGCCAAAGACTCATCCTCCAGGCAGCCGGCGTTCGTGTGCGCTGTTTCATAAGTTTCACTCTAAGTGATTCCAGACTTAGAGAAAACCAGCAAGATTCGTATAAAGCACGCCCGTGTACACTCCATCAGAGCCTGTGGGTCCACACTGGTGTAAATAAGCAAACAAATAAATAATAAATGGGAGCGGGAGCCCTGCCTTGCAGCAGGTGGCGACCGGAGAGCTGATAAAATGGAGACTCGCGAAGCGGCGGACGTCCTGGGAGCAACTGATTCCGCAAAGGATCGCTGGCGGCCGCTGCTAGTGTTTCACGAGGGAGAAGGAATTGTGACTCCAGCGAGACACCTGGAGGACACCGCCCGACCTGGGTGACAGGTGAGAGGACTGGGACAGTGACCGCTTTGTGCCTCTGGCTGTTTTCTTCACATCGCTGTGGACAGCAGAGCCTCGCTTTATGCACCGGTATCTTAAGCTGTCACTATCACTCTTCACTGACTGTTTGATGCTCAGATTGTCTCGTATTTGTCCAGTGGTATCACTTGTGCCTTTTAATGGGTGACCTTATTCTCTGAGCATTTCCTTGCTTTCCGACACAAGAAGTTTTTGAAAGATAGTGGAGACATCGTCTCTCTTGTTTCCACATCGTAGTGAAGTAGAGTTTGAAGTCAGGCTAAGTGTATTTGAGAATTTACCCACGAGAAAGCGTTTCGAATCCTAGACAGCGCCGTGTGGGTGGGGCCTTAGCGTGGGTCTCCCAGACGTTCATGTTCAGATCAGAAACGCAGGGCTGGAAAACGAGAACTGCTTATCCGAGGCCCAGAAGGAACCATTTTATAAAACCCCTTGAGAGGGGGCCAGAAGAGCACTTTTCGGACAGACTGCAGTGTAAGTGGAAACAGCGTGAGTCCCACCATGTTCTCCGTGTAGGCTGAAGCTTTGGCTCCTGAGTCTGACCACAACAGCCCAATAAACCGTTTTTATTACAACACGCATACCAGACTCACCAGACACCCCCACATTTACAGATGGCCATTAATTCTTTTTCCCCTAACGTAGTGCATTCCACTCACACACACACACACACACACACACACACACACACACACAATTCTTACTCGTCATAAATTGTGAGTATAGAGAGGCTGCAACACAGTTGAACACTGAGAAATAAATGCTTCTCATTATTCCCTCATTTATTATTTCTTGCAGGATTTAAATATATCTTAAGGAACATCTTTGAAGAAGCCATTAGTTCCCCTATAATGCTTCAGAACTTGTCAGGGTACTATCCCTCTGTGGTCCCAGAGGCTGCTGGGAAGAAGGGGCCCATGCAATGGAATCCGAGGGGCTGCGGTAGTGACATCGGCTTTTGTCATTCCAGGGGTCCCCAGGCATCAAGCAAAAAAGACGTTAAGGGTATTCCCTATACCCAGAATTTTCATATTGAAAATTGCTGTATTTGAGGGAATTTTTAAAGAAAACCATTCCAAGAGAAGAGATTTTATGGACTAGAAAAAGATCGAAATGTAGGTGAGGGCTTTCCAAGTAACCTGTGAGAACCACTGACTGAAGGGCACCATCTGAGGCAGTGCCATTTTGCAGGAGAGAGAGGAAAGCAAGGTGGAAAACGCTTCCAGGATTCCTCGAATGCTTTGGCAACTGAGCAGCGAACGTCACTGCAGAAATCAAGAGGATATTAGAGTTTCTGTTCACCCATTAGACCAGGGGTCCCCAACCCCCGTGCCGTGGACAGTGCCGTCCGTGGCCCGCGAGGAGCCGGGCCGCACAGCAGGAGGTGAGCGGTGGAAGAGGAGCGAAGCTCCGTCTGCATCTGCAGCCGCCGCCCGGCGCCAGCGTCACCGCCTCGGCTCCGCCTCAGCGCATCAGGCACTAGATTCCCTGGTGCCACAGAGGCTGAGGACCGCTGCTTTAGACCAATCATTTTATAAATATGTGCTTGCCGAATGCCTGCTAGGTCCCAGGGATGCAAGAGAAGAGGAAAGCCTCTGTCCCCGCCCGATTGAGAGGAAGCGACAGTTTCACACACGCTAAAAGTCAAGGGTGCCATTGCCGCGACCGGGAAGGAAAGCTGAGCGCAGACGGAGTCTCTGGGGATAGAGGGGCCCAGAGGGAGTGTCTTGGATGTGGCGATTCATTAACTGAAAGCTTTAGCTAGTTTCCCTCCAAACTTACCGCCACGCGACCGAAGAGAAAACAAGAAGTCTGAGCTCCCTGTGCCCCAGACCCCTTACGAAAGGAGGAGCGAGACTCGCCCCCGGGATCTCTGGACCCAGAGCACATTCTCCCTTCTATAGCCGCGGGGAGCCCCATCCCCACTTTCCTAATCCTCACAAAACCGTTTACTGGAATCTCTGACAAGGGGAGGAAGACAGAGGACAAGAGAAGAACAGAACAAACTGGGCGCAGCGCCCCCCGTCGACGCTGGTCTATGTGCCGGGTAAGGAGGTCGGTTCGCATAGCTTCTCTTAGAAGCGCGATCATGGAGTTGGACGCTGATGTGAGACGTTCGAAGAATAGAGAGGTCGTTTTTGCCTGACATCAGAGAAGGCTCTGGAAAAACGGCAGCTTGAGAATCAGACCTCAGGACCTTGAGGAAGGATCAGAACTTGAACACACGAAGAAGACAAAGACAGCCACAGCGAGATGCCCGCGGCCAGGTGAGCGGGGCGGGGGCCGGGGGGCGGGGAAGGGCAGCGAGGCGAGGAGGCGCGAGAGCCAGGTGCGGGGCCCCCGGAGGCCACAGGAGGCTGTCCACTGTGGTTTGGTGGCAGCGCCATCAGGGCTGCACTAACGGACCCGGGCGTAAGGCCCAGCCTCAGCTCTCTCCCGAGGATGCCAAAAAACACGGTGGGACCAGAGCACCCCACGGGGGAAGGGACTGAAATAACATTACAGCAGGCGACGGGAATTCCTAATTGTGACCCAAGTATATTTTAAGACATTTTTCACAGTGAATGCTTTGTCAGGAGTTGCTCAAAAGGGATTGCATGAAATAGATGAAGCAGAAAATTACCCAAACTCTGAATCAGTCGGAGCAAGGAACAGATTTTAATAGATTTGGCCAAAAGAGCAAGACTAAGTGACAGCAGATATATTCTAAGTATATGCTAAATGCTAAATTATTTCTATTAGAAGATACAAATTTTGTGATATTTAGTCTTTTTTTTTTTTTTTTTTTTAGTGTCAGCAAATCTTTCAATATCTGTAAAATGCCGGGAGGTATTTATCGTATTAGATAGAGATACAAAGGTGCATAAGACAAAAGCTTTCATTTAACCAGCTCGCAGTTGAGTAGGGACACGTACAACTTTTAAAAGACCAGTTTAAAATGGCGGACTGAGGCGGTGGGGTGCCACAGGGAGAAAGGGACCTGCACACTCACCTGAACTTCGCCTTCTGCCCTCACACCCCCCAGTGAGCAGGTCCGTGAGATGAATATAATGTTACGAGGCATTTCAATCTCGCTTTGCCTCGACACTTCAGGCAATAACTGTATATATGTTTCAGTTTGCAGTGTCTTCTCTTTATAATTCTTATAGAATGGTGGGTGAAAAATTGTAAATAATGTGAAAGTAAGAGTCAGACCAAACCAGAAGAGGTTTCGCCAGAGAGGCCCCTAATGAGGCATATGGCTTCAGACCAATGACTGACCTCGTGAACCCCGATCCCGTCACCTACAAAAGAAAGGCAAGGTCAGCTCCCTGTGGCACTGACGTGGACATTAGTAAAGGAATCCATACAGGGTCTGGACCTGAGCCCAGCGTGTAATAAGTGCTCGATTCATTGCAACTACGGTCACTAAATAATGCTTATTTTTCACCTGAAGGGACAATATCTGAGGACATCTCCAATTATCCGGAAACCTGTGATGGAATTGCCAGGGCAACATAGACATATTTTACAGTAGAATAGAAAGTCCACATAGCGCATGCTCAGGAAAGCAAAATCTATGCACACGCACACACACACACACTCAAACACACACTCTCACACGCAGAGGCAGCCATCATCAGGGGTTCGATTCTGACCCGGAGTCCGGCCGGGACCTACAGACTGGAGCACTGTAGGGGTGCGCCTCCCAGAGGGGCATGTGCTGAAGGAGGCATAGGGGCCTGCGGGATGTAGGGGCTGGGTGCTGGGTGCTGGGCACTGACCGGGGGCGCTGTGCCCTGTCAAAGCTCCCTGCAGCCTCAGCGAATGGCGATATTCTGAAGAAGGCGAAACTCACGAGCTGCTAAGTCATCTGCGAATAGGTTTAGAGAACGAGCGTTTGGAAATATAAATTCCTGAGGATAATGAGATAATGATGCTAAAACCCTGACAATAAAGAGTATTTGTCCCTAAGTTTCTAGGAGGGAGAAATTAGAGATCAGATTTCAAACCCTCAGTAATGGGCGGGGCCGGTGAGCACTCACAGATGAAGACTCCTACACGCCATCTGTGTACCGGGCAGCTCTGTGACACTCATCAGAAGCTAGCTTCCCAAAGGTCACACACCTGGAAAGCCTCAAGGTAGGGCTCTAATCGAGGGCGTGCCTAACTCTGGAGCTGTGTTCTTCCCATTATGCAGATCATTTATCAGGCTGTAGCATGCATGATATTCTCATTATCTATTGCCCTGTTGCATTGTGCTTCGTATCTCGTTTACCCCAGGCCCTGGCACACAGTAGGTATTCAGTACATCTGTTAAATGATTGGATGAATGAGTACAGGATCATGCATTGCATTATCCATTCGTACTTGCTGTAAACTATTTTCAACTTTCCTTCCCACGTTCTCGGCAGGAAGTCAACCCTATGAGCTCCCTAGTGCTCTTAGAATTCTCTAGCAGATTTCCCACAATCTTAAAATATTTGTGTTTCCACTTTTTTTTTCACTCCATTTCAAGCATGTGCATGGCCTTTATGTTCTTTTGCCTAAATTATGCTGGGGGTGGGGAGAGGCTAAGAGGCGAGATCCCCTAAAGGCAGTAAGAGAGGAAGGCAAGGAATCTCGGATCTTGGGGGCACAGACGTGGGATCCTGCGAGTCACAAGGCCCCGTGGGGGTCTTTGCTTTCGGAACTGAAAGACGCGACAGGGTCCTATCCTGTGATAGAACAGACAACGCTGCTGTGAAGGCAGTTGGCTTTGGGTGTCTGGGTTCCCACCCTCAAATATCCCCCGGCCCCACACACAGCGAAGAGCCACAGACCCAGGCTGCCTAATTGTAAGGGCCCAGGATGCTGGGACTGTCGAGACGTCAGTGGACCACAGATCAGAGGCCCTTCCAACATCTGATGGTGCCATGTTCTCATGCAACTTGAAGAAGTGCAAAGACTCCAATCATTCCTGAAATTCATTCTCATGGGTTAGGGCTCAGCGTTGAAATGAGTTTATCCAAAGCAAACACAGTACGTCGATCCCTCTGAAAGTCAAAGGTTTGGTCTCTCCTTACTTAACCATATTAAAGAGAGTGTGCTTGGTGTCTCAGAAAGGGAGGTGAACAAGGAGTGTCTTTGGGGCTAAAGGCATAGGAAACAGACAAGAGGCTCAGTGTCGTCTCAGAAGTGTTGCAGGCCTGAGAGTTCCACAGTGGAAGGGAGGACTCTTAGCCAGCCCCTCACCCCCAAATGGAGTGATGGCCAGACTACCAAGGAAAACGGTTCTTTGTGTCATCAGGCGAGTTGAACCCAGGCCAGGGGCTCAAGGTCATGGCGAAGTGTCCGGGGCTGAAGTGGCACAGACTCACCAGAGCTTCCAGCCTCCAGGGCCAGGGAGGGCCTCGTGGACAAAAACATCTCAGTGACACCTGGCGGGCGAGGTCCCGAGGCCTTTCCAGAACGATTGCGTCATGTGGGATTAGAAAGACAGCACAGCAATGGCTCAGTTCTATGTCCCCATCATCTCAACATCACGGACACCTGAATCAGAGTCTAGCTGAATCAGATTTAATGAATATGTCATCACATGGCATTTCTTGCACAAATTATTTGATGAATCAAGACTTTTTCCCACCGCAATTAGCTAAGAGTTTACACTTGTGATGGAGGCTCATAGTTGCAATAAATGATCTGCTCCCATAGCACATACTTACGGGGTGCTTTACAGTTTACAAAGGAATTACCACCCGTTAAAGGAGGAGGCGCTCTGAGGTTTCACAGGGGAGAGTTATAATAGACCATGTATGTGCCCTAGGAAAGAGAGGCTTGGACCACGCTATTAAAAAACAAAAAAAGATTTTAAAAAACCAATGCTATTTTTGTTATTTCTAAATTCTGCAGCAAACTATCCCAGATGTGTCACCATGTTTCTAAAATCTGAATGATGGAAATTCTCCTTCGTAGGGAAGAAATCCCCTCAGCATCCGTTCACGGGAGCCAGGAGTCCAAGGGCCATTCTCAAAACATGATCACATGAAACCAGCTATTACAGAAAAGCATCCTTCCATTAAGAATTATTGTTGCAAGGAGAAATTTTCATAACTGACGGAACTTTTGCTAGGGTTGATAAAGAATTTATAAATACATATTTGACTTTATATATAATATATGCATATATCTGATCCCTCGGGAGTTGCTGTCTCACATTTCCATCTGCACAGGGCTAAGGTCCTAAATTGAAAAGTCTTGTTCTCGAGCATGCTGGTCACTCACAGCACTCACAGCAACTGTACAGAAAATCCCAGAGCCGGTGCCCTGATGGATGACCCTGTGAGGGTACCAGGAGAGGCTCCAGAAACATGACCTGGCAGCTCGCATCCTCAGTAGGCGTGACTTCCCACTCGGAAAGTCTTTCTTTGTCCCCCACTCCTGCCAAGCTACTCGCTGACAACTCAGGAGGAGAGAGGGGGCGACAGGTTGGAGGGAGAGTTAGGCATGACCAGTAAATCAGAGATACTTAAAAGTCACGGAGTGAGGGTATCATTTAATTATAGAATCTGGGTTACAAAGAAAACCCGAGTCAGAAGACATGTGGGAAGCAAATCTTCACGGAGGCATCATGTTGGGCAAAGCATTTTGTTTCCAGAGTTTCGATCTCTTTGTCTGTAAGACAACCAGGTGGATGTGGTGTCTGTGAAGAGTCGTTTGACCGGCGTCTCTCTATAGAAACTCGTATTTGTTCGGTGCTCATCGCTGAAAAAAAAAAACACTTTGATATACGTTCTTGTCTAACCCTCTTAACAAGTGATTATAATCTCTGCTTTATGCATGAAGAGAGCAAGTCTTGGAGAAGTAAATCGCAGAGCTTATAAGGGATGGTCTGGTGCTCCACCTGGCATCTCTGGGCCACTGAATCCCACCCTCGTCTGCTCCAGAGCAGGACCTCAGGGGCCGCGGCTTCGCAAGACCTGGGCCTTATGGAGCAACAAGTTCGGGGACAGAGAATGGAACATGTCCTTAGGTCTCTTGGTCCTTCCCTATAAAGCCACCTGGTTCTCCAGTTCCTGTTGCCACTCTGATCCGGACCATCCAGCTGTGCAAACCCAGTTGCCTTTAGCCGAGGAGATGACTCAGAAAAGAGTGGAAAACTCAGATGCTTTTGCATCACTCAGCTCGTTCACGCTTTGCTCCCTCCTCCTCACAGCCATCTGTCTGTCTGTCATTGCCCTGGCTCTCCAGGTTGCCAGCCTGACCAAGCAGACTATGGAAATGTGAGCACAGTGCTGGAGGTAGAGGGTCCTGCATCAGGATACGAGCGAGGTGACCTGCCAGCGAGGCCGCTGGCGGGGGTACAGATTTCAATAACCCACATTTGATGATTGTATAAACTGATTGAGGGGTAAGCGTCTGATCACCTGAGTATGGATTTCAGGTACAGAGGACAGCAGATCTGAAGTCTACCTAAACCGGAGTGTAATACCCCAAGGAGTAGTCGTTACTGTGGATTCTTGGGTTCAACAATGTTTTCTTATGGTAAACTAAAAACCACGTCAGGCTTGCAATGAATGCTGTGCAAAACAGTGTTTTCTAAGAATTTAGTTCTTGCCAGCCTTGAAACACACACACACACACACACACACACACACACACACACACACACACACACAAACACAAATACACGCACGCGCAAACACGTACACACGTTTTGCTGAGCCCAGAGTGAATGCATATTTACTCCAACTAAAGCCACAATGAGGTGACAGAATCTGGTTTTCATTTCATCTAAAATCCTACAAAATAATAATAATGATAATAACGATGATGCATCCAAGTGCTGTGTGCCATGTTCAGTAAATCTCTGAGAATCTTCCCTTAAAATACTGGCAAGAAATAGATGCTTTTTCAAAAGAGTTGAAAATCCAGTCTGCTCTCTCTATGCTATTGAATTATTGCTTAATGAGGAGTACAGCTATGACAGGCCTCCCACCTCCAACACCTCGGCACCCGGGAAGCCACAGTCAAGGACAATCTCACCATGTGACTCTAGAGTCATAGCAACAACCGAGTGGAGTAGCAATTTCTCTACTTCCAATGCCCAAACCCGTGGCCTGGAGAAATGAGGCCAGCCTCACAATATGCACGATTACTGTCTCTTGACAAAAACCGCAACAGTCCGGTTACTTCTCAGCTCCGTGAGGTCTGATAAGGAAGAGGGCTGGAAAGCAGTGAACAGACAAACCTCTGCTCCACAGCATACAGCTCCTGATATATTGATTTTTGGCGGGGGAGAAAAACGATTATTTTACGTATTCTGTATGTCACATATTTCACCATTCTATGTTTACAAAATATGGTAACGGCCAATCTTCATCCTGAAGCTATTATGACCAGGAACCCCCACTGGCTTGATCAACTGGTGGAAATTTTCCAGGGGAATGCAATTTTAAAATATCCCTGTATATACAGTAAAGTGACTAAAATAATTTTTAAAAGAAAAAGAAGAAACCAGAAGCGCCAGTGATGTCAAATGTTGGCAAGATTTTGAGCAACTGTAATTCTCGTATGTTGCTGGTGGGATCATAGCAGCATGACCGCTTCGAAAAATAGTTTAACAGTTTCATATAAAATTTCATATATAATCACTATAGGACCTAATAGTCCCAAGTAAAATAAAAATACATCCATGCAAGGTTTATTCACAAATGCAGAAAATTGGAAACAACCCAAGTTTTCAGCAAGAGCCGAAGAAATGAGTAAGTCACTGTGTATTCACACGACAGAATAAAAGGGAGCAAATTACTAATGGCCAGGACAATATGGATACGTACCAAAAAAACATTACACTGAGCAAAAGAAAAAGGATGCGAAATAGTTTGTATTGCGAGACTTCACTTGTGTGAAATTCTAAGAAAACCAAAACTAATATATGTGATGAAAGCAGGTCTGTGATTGTCTGAGTCCAGACAGGAGGAGTTTAGCTGCAAAAAGATGACCAAGCATTTGGGGCGACGTGATACGTCAATTGTGGTAGCATTTGCATGAGTATACGTTTGTCCAAACCCACTGAAGGGTACACTTAAAATAGGTACACTCAATTATACATTATAGCTCAAAAAAGTTTTTTAAAAATGCACCCCCTGTGGTCCTACAGAATTCTGCAGCGGTCCCTAGACGTGCTCCAGCATAAGCTCCTAAGTATCTCCCCACCGCCCCGCACCGGGAACCCGGCGCCTCCCTGCTAGCTTGCTGCCTGCTGCCCTCCTAGCCTCCTGCTCATCCTCTCCTCTATGCAAGAGCAGTTTCAAGGTCAACATCTACCCTTGATAATCCAAAATAGGAAATATCATCCATTACGTTCAAGAAAAAGTGGAACAATGTGTTTTTTGGTCTATAAACTGGATAAGACAATTTCGATAGTTTATGTCCTAAAACGTAGGTTGCTCGGTCCTAACACAGATCATGGCGTGGGGTCCATCAAGCCATGTTTCTTCAGCTTCGTATAAATAGAAGGTAGGACATCCGCACCCGTCCAGTGAACAAATATTTGTTCAATAACACACATAGAATGTGCGCTTAAGAGCACGCGTGCGCACACACAGTCTTCCAAAGAATGGTGACAATATTCTCATGCAGAAAAATCAAAATCCAGATCTCAGAAAAAATCGAGTTTTCTAACCGTAGCTAACTCTTCTGCTAACATGTCCAAATTTACGCAGTTAACAAAACACGGAATAAAGGAAGGCAGGCACAGGTAGACAGAGGCGGAAAACGCACACAGAGCCATCAATCCTGAGTGAGAAAATGCGTTAAAAGTTAAAACTGAGCAATTTAGGTGACTGTCTGAGGTCAGAGTGATCACGAACACAAATGCAGGTGACATGATGGTCCAGTATGGAAGAGCTGCGGAGAGATGGACAGAGATATGTACATGGATGTGTATGTACAGACAGACAGACGATGACGACAGATCATAGGTAAAACTCAATATAGATTTTGAAATTCTCGTAAAGAATTCTTGAGTCGCCACAAAATGTCTACCGACCCTCAGGACTGGATTCCAGTTTGAGGGTCATTGTCTGGGGATTTTTTTAAGCATGGGAAACAAAGAACTCTCTCTCAGTTTCATTAACGTGAAGCAACTGGGCATTTCCAACCCCGCAAGTGACATAAACTGCGCGGTGGGCTCGTCATGACAAGACTGAAGCCATCTACGTTTGAAAGCTGGACATCACCCAGAATTTGAGAAACTGCCAAAGATACGCGGTATCTCAGACGGAACGCCGGATTTTTTTCCTTGAGGCAAAAGAAGCACGCCTCAGAAGAACTGACATCTGCTGCTCACCTACTAAATGTCAGGCACTCTATATGTACATTGCTTATATCACCATATGCAATTTAACATAATTCTGCAATGTAGCAACCAAGAGTGGTAATTCGAAAGCATCTTACACCATTACAGAAGATGCAGACGGAACTTAAAAATCTCGTGTGAAGACGCAAACCAGTTAACTCTTCTTAGCTTCTATATTTCCAGTAAGATTTATTTTTACGGGATTTTTGAACTAATGTCTGTTTTTCTCTTCTCATTAGACTGTAAACTCCATTAGAAAACTTGTGAAACAGGGTTTTACTCACCACTGGGACCCCAGTTTCTGGCACATGGACTTTTGTGTGGTAAAAACTCAATAAATCATTGCTAAATAAGTAAAACAAATGGGGTTAATTTACCCTCTATAGGTTATATCCACAGGACACATGGGTTTTCTCGGTTTGAGGAAACAACCCTTAAACCCCCCTCTGTGGGAACAGAAAGCAGAATATTAATGACGAATAAAGCAGAATATAATGGAACTGAAGTATGGAGTCGTGAACAGGACCTGAAAATAGGTTCCTCCGATCAAGCTTCATCTGACAAATGTTGGGCTCTGCAAAGCCTCGTAGACGCAGGGCGAGGCAACTGCTCCCAGTTGTCAGGCGGCACTGTCGGCTGAAACCAAACTAGAACAGAACCTAACAGTAAGCTGTGATCGAATATTACTCCTGGTTATGTAATACCGCCCAGGAAAGTGAGAGCTTTCCACATGACCTTGAATGCCAAAGCTGGAGCTCTGAACATCATCGTGGCTGAGATTTTTGTCCACCTCCTTGCCAGACACTCAGCAGTAAGAACTTGTCTCGTGCAGAACGTGATTTAATTTTTAGAAGAGGTGAAGAGAACGGCATACAGGATCGAACGGCAAAACGGGTACCATTTTTTCTTTCCTCTCTGCAGAGATTGGCAGGAGGGCGGGGCTCCCTTTCTTCACCCAGTCCTGTGAGACAGAGACTCTGCCCTATGTGCAAAGGGTCAGGGCCCTGACTGCTACTACCCCCGTCTGCTGTAAGGTGACATTTCAACAGCAGGAGAAGCAAGTCGAAGAAGAGCAGAGACTATTGCCTTCACCCAGCGCTCTGCTCATACAGCTGGGGTGCCATTCCAGGAGAAGCAGGCCCCTCCTTCGGCTCCCATCTCTGCAGTACTGACTCAGAGATTTTGTTCAGGGGAAGAGATAGGCCAACATAATAGGAAGACCAGAAGTTCTCCCCAAAGAAATTGCCTTTATTCACGACAAAGTGATGGGATTCGAGCTTAAAGACGTTCTCAAAAACAATGGAAATTTTGAAGGCAAGCAATTAAGAATTAGCCAGTAACCCCATGAGAGCAACGAGCCGAACTGTAGTCCAATCAGTTTACCGGAGAGAACCAGGCAAGGAGATAGCCCAAAAGGACTCTCCTGATGTCGGAACAAGCCCCAAGTCGTGGCCTCGAAAACAGCCTTGTAAAGGAGCGCAGGTGTCACCAGATTGGGCTGCAGAACAATTTATTCCCCAGGACACTGTTAAAAAAAAAAACAACCAGTCAGCAATTAGTGCAGCCTAAGAGCTGAGTGTGACATGGAAAGCAGCAGATAGGGAAAGAGACAGTTAGAGAGAGCCCTGCTCAGACCACTATCACCCCCGGGGAGCTGCCCACATGCCCAAGGCAGAGCCCGGACACCAGAGGCTTCACTCCGGGTGGGGGTGGACTTCGCCGAAATAGTCTATTCAGGTCACTATCCAAATGCATGAGCAACTGACAACGACAAGCCCTGAGGTGATTAGGGAATCAGTGTCCAATGCTGTTAAAATACATTGTCTACGACGTCCACTTTGTAATAAAAAACTATGAGGCATGCAAAGAAACAGGAAAGTGTGACCCACACCGTCCCTTAAGGAGCCATGTGTTGAATGGCTCATGCAGTTGACATTGATACCGTGTTTAACTGCAGAGAGAGACCTGGGAACAGAAGCGTGTAAGCTTCTGATATTCACAGATCTAGTGATGTCCTGGTCACTTTCACCTGCCTACCCTGACTCCACAGTTCTTGCTTAATCTCATTTCTTCCTTTTTTCATGAATGCAAAATGTGCGTGTGTGAAACAATGGGTCACGTTAAAGAACTGTCCATCATGTTTTACCTTCTTCCTTATAAAATACATATCGGATATTTTTAAATTTCTTCCCCAAGTTTTGCACCCCAATTTTGACATCATCTGGTTTTTCTGAAGGCCACGATTCATTGCCATTATCCTAACTTTGTGCTTCCATACACGACGTTCACTCTGTCCAATGCTTTCGCTACCAACCGTGTAAGCCGTGTCGTTGGAACAGGAGATGAAGAGTTACCGTTTGACAAGTATAAATTAGGTTAGGATTATGGAATACTGGAGACAAAGATTATTTTGTAAACTTTGAAACATAGATTCCTCACAGGTGTTAAACTAATAATAAATTTGTCTTTGGCTGGCATCTTTTATTCATCACATTCATCTTCATAATTCCTGGATAACGTATCATGCCCATTTGCTTTTGAGGGCACCGCAGCTCAGTGTGGTAGGTGACCTCCCCCAGTTCTACACCTTGTTGCAATCGAGGCTGCTATAATTGTGTCCACTTTAAAATCCCTCGTTCATCTACAGCCACGCCACCCTGACCAAGCCCGATCCCATCTGATCTCAAAAGCGAAGCAGGGTCGGGCCTGGTCAGTACTTGGATGGGAGACCACCTAGGAAGATCAGGTGCTGCAGGCGTAAAAAATAAAAAATAAGGGATTGTAAGCTGACAAGGTCCTTGCGATCTATGAGGTCAACCAAGGGTTGCCTTGCCTAAAATAAATAAATTAATTAATTAATTAATTAAATCCCTCGTTCTTCTCGAGCTGCCAACCTTACCCATGTAAACCTCAGCTCAGAAGACCGTTTCCAGCATCTCTGTGATGACCGATCTTTTATTTCGAGACATGGGTATTGTCTCCATGGTTTCTATGGGACACAGTGTTGCCAGCCCCTGGTAAACGTCTGTGCACAGTTCTCAGTCATCTTCTCAGATGCCACCTTTGCGTGGCCCAGACCCTCGCTGCCACTCCTTGACCTGCCTCACAATCAGCTATTCTAACAGATTATCCATCCCAACCGTTGTCTTGCTGCTGACAGATCCGGCCCCTCCATGGAGCTTAATGAATTATGATAATGGCTAAGATACCACAGGGCAACTTTTAAAATTACATTTAAATATTTACCAC
This sequence comes from Pteropus vampyrus, assembly GCF_000151845.1. NCBI lineage: Eukaryota > Metazoa > Chordata > Mammalia > Chiroptera > Pteropodidae > Pteropus > Pteropus vampyrus. The sequence continues at coordinate 207,556 of NW_011889210.1, read as the reverse complement.
ATAATGCCAACATCCTGAATATCAGATACCTCTTAGACAAAAGAAAATGTGTTTGCCAGTATCACTGAACATAGTAGTTTAAAAATCTAACAGCCGGATGAGTATGCTGAACAGCAGTGTACAATGGAGACTGTTCTTCCATCACGTTGGGAGAGACTTAGAGGCCAAAACAGGTGAAGAAGTATAATAGAAATGTTTTAAATGGAAGAGGCCTTGGGTAGCAACTTTAATATTTTCTTATTAACGCTTGGGAAAGTATGCTCCAAACAGAAGCCAAGGACCATCAACAAATTAGCGAGAAAGCGGGATTAGAAAATAAATGTTTCCTTTCGTTTGTGCTCCCTAGACCCTCTCCCCGACCCCGGCATCCACAGCTTACCCAAGAGGTAAGGAGAATGTGATGTCCCACAGTCGCAGACAACCTTGGATGACTCCTCATTTGCCATGGGAGGAGGCTCCTTACCGTAATTACGGAAGTGCTACCTAACCGCCTCGGTCACCAGATGCTGTCCTCCCAGCTCGCTCCCTGGGAGCCCTCGCCGAGACACAGTCCCCGAGCACCAGTGCTCATGGCTCCTCTCTGCCCAGCGAAGCTTTTACTCTCCATCCTTCTTTCGCTGTATCCAGCCGCAGGCTTCACGCATCGCGCACATGTCTGCCTCCTCATCGAGACTTGTTTGCAGCAAGAATCAAACTTTAAGAATGTCTTAAGTCTCTCCTAAAATGCGTGGAGCTCCTAGAAAATCGTACACGTTCAAATAACTGACTCTCTGGAAACTTAACGTACTGATCTGTAAAAATGTAAAAATGGGGCGGATACTATGCTACCTACAGCAAAGGTCGTTAGTATGAACATACAATCGGATGAAAAGTTATCTAAGAAAGTAAGATATGTATAATCAAATTCTGAAGATTTTATCCTCATCTTAAAAAAAAAAAAAGTAGCAGTGATTCCCAAGTATACTGGAAGCAGAGGATGACTTTTCAAACCTTCAAACTACAGATGAACTCGGCAAATGTTGTGGGCTTGTAAATGTTTTCTTTGAAGCCAGAAAATAATTTGTCATCGTTGTTTCTTCTGTCTGTTCCTTAAGGTATGTAAGTTCAAGGGGTGGCATTTAAAAGTTGCATGAAAATCTGCATGCCGATTTCACATGCTGCGGTGTGGGGACCGTGTGACGCTTGATTCCTCTTTGGTGCTACTACTTAAGATTAAAGAAAAGATAAAAAATAATCGGTTCATTAAATTTTGGTTGAAAATGATGGAAAGAAAAAGAAAACATTGGTTCTATCAAAGAGTGGCTATAACAAACAAATCCTGAATTTTCAGTTGCTTGATGTGATGAACTCATGCCACGCCCAGTGTGAAGTGGCAGAGCAGGCGGCTTTTGACATTTAGGAGGCGGGAAGGGACCTGGGCGCAGGTCCCCATGCAAGTTCAGCCAGACCTCGCTGCCGAAGGAAGTAGACACATGGTCGGCTTCCCACCCAGAAAGAAGAGGCAACGGGTTTGACTAGCCTCGGAGCAGTTTCTGCCACGCTTACTAGATTAGCAGAATTTCATAACTGTTACAAGGTGAACAGAGGCACATTAAAATTTTTCAGGAGTTTATTTGCACAGACATCAATTAGAACTGAGCAGAGCCGAACCCCGTGGTTAGCGACGCTCCACGGTCAGGAGCTGGAGGCCGGGTTTTCACACAGAAGGTGAGGAAACAAAGCCAGGGGGTCATCCTATTGGCCGTAGTTGGTCGTTTTAAGTTTTACTTCCTCGGGTTCGAGCACGTGGACTCTGGTTTAGGTTTGCGGTGCTTACATACACCGCCGAGGCCTCAGAGCCCCTCCCCTCCCCAGTCTGATGGCCTCCTCGTATGATTGCTTCAATGGGATATAACTGAAAAGTCCAGGAATAGTACTGGCTTTGCCGGCCTCAGGTGCAGCTGGACAAATTTATATGTATATATTGTTTGTTTTAAAAGCATGGCATTTCTTTCTTTTTCTGCCTTTTTCACTATTTTCTGCTACAAGTCACACTGCGTTTACGTTTAGAAGTGGCTTCAGCTTCGCTTTAGCACAGTGTGATATTTGTCCCCGCGAAGCCCAACTGATTGGGCGCAAAGTGATTCCAACGCCATGGACACACATTCAGGGAGAATGTTTAGCAGCATGAAGTGGAAAGTGCTAGATTCCTCGCCAACCTGGAAATCTCATTTTTAATACGTTCTTCCGTCAGTTAAGGAACTTTTCAAACCCCAATCGAAAGGCGTGAAATGGAACCCCTAGTGATATGCAAGAAATCGGCCCACAAAAGCAGAATGAGAATATGTGTAGACATAGCAGTTCTAAATTTCATTTACAGGCGTTATAAGTAAACATGCTGAGACATAGTCATATTTAATTATTCTAACTAAAGGTGCCTGGTGAGCTCAAACTTGAGGGAGTTTTTATTTATTTTCTTTTTTAAAATGTTAAGGTGAAATAAATGTCCCTTTAATTGTTTTCTATTTTGTATCCTCTGTGCCATCGCGAAGCAGAACTTGTGCGAAGGGGAATGATCACTTGTGTGACCCCTTCGGGCGAGCGGCCTGATCGCCCCTCCCCCTCATTCTGACTCAGGAGGAAGGTACTCGCTTCTACGTATCTACCAATATTCTCTTTTTACAAAATGCCGGAGAGTTTCTTGGAATAAAGATTAAACATTGTCCAGGAGGCAAAGAGCTTTCTAAAATGAGGAGGTCTGAGACCCTAAGCCTTTCCACTAACGTTAGGGGTTTTAGAATATTTCAGATGGATGAAAGTAGCTTCAGAGAAACTCAACGGTCAGTGAAGGACACCAGGGGTGGACTCGCCCTGAGGTGAGCTCACATGGGCACCCTAGAGTCTGGACACAGCACTGGAACAGTGGCACAGCCCAGTGGTCCAGAAACTGGGGACGTGGCCTGGGGAGGACGGATGTCTTGGGGCTCCGATGTACTTCGGTAAGAGAGACAGTCTCTTCCCTGAGAAAATGCCAGGAGATGAAGGGTCATCGACGTCTTCCCCCGCCCTGCCACGGGCACAGAATCTTCAGCTTCCTGCCCGCCTGATTCCAAGGCGACAGTGACCTGAACTTCTGTGGTCCCTCCCACAAGGCAGGCTAGGAGTTCAGCCCGACCAAGGGGAGGGGAGGGTAGCAGCCACATGGCGGGGAATATTAAACCGTCCAGCAGGAAGGATGGACTCATCCCCTGTCATTTGGCTTTTGTTTTTCTCTTTGAGGTGTTCGTACCTACACCTGAATTTCTGGATAGAATTAGAACTGATTCTTTTCACAAGAGGGAGGGAACTCAGGGAAAAGATGAAAAACAGGCTCTCTGTTTGTAGATTACAGACCGAGTTGTTCGATTTGGAGGCCAGGAGAGGGGTCGCCTGATTTTATACACCACATCAACGAATTGGAATATGACGGCTTCTTGAAGTTTGTCATTCTGTACAGGGGGTCCGGCCTTTCTTGTCCAATTTTTCTGTCGTGTTCCTAAATTTCATATTTAAAGACCCCATTGTTCTGATTAGAGACAGGCAGCTGGACTGCGTGGGTCCCACACTATTAGTTTAACTCACATTCTGAGCTAAATAGTTTTGGCCAAAACCATCTGAGCTGCCTCCCTTATAGGACGCGAATTCTCAGATTTACTTCTTCCTGTGGACGCTTCCTGTTATACCCACATTAGAAACACTCCACAAAGACAGGATCGAGCTTTAAAGGGAATGCTAACCAAACAAAAGATAAAGGAAGAAAAATAATGCCATCAAAATGCTACCGATTAAATGAAGGACTAAATAAAAGGTTTTTGAAGTCTGCATTTTAAACATAAGCGGATCTTCAAGATTCCCTCTGAGATTCTTTCACTCTATTAACACATTCTCTTGAAGTTTAAGGTGTATTCCTTGAACATTTTGTCCAAAGAATAGTACATTGTGCCTCAAAAGGATGCTTTTAAGATGTTTTCTCCTTAGGCATGAGATTTTTTTTCCTTAAGAGGCTAAAAAACAGATCGCGAAGATAACGCTCCATAAAGCCCCCAAAACACATCGTTGAATCGATTATTCGTTTTCTAAGAGAGCTTATGGTCATATATGAGGTCAGCTTAGGATGGAGAATAACACATTCTAAAATCGATAAACCTTGAGGTTTCAAAAAGTAGCATCGTGATATTTTTATTTACCTTTCATCATTTTGGGTTTTACTCATCTTTCCACAAAGGAGTTGAAGATGATTTGCTACACGTGACCGCAGCCCTCATGCCTGGTCAACGTCAAGGAGAAAGGAAAGCAGAGCCCCGGCCCGCCCACTCCGCACCCCACACCAACGGGCTCCCTTGGCGGAGTTCGAAGACGAATTCAAATGAAGGAGGCTTCATAGAGCATCTACCCAGTCCCAGGGTCTGCGAGGGTAGACCGGTGACTGCAGTTTCCTTTCTGATGTCGAGTTGCTCAGAAACGTGTGGGTCAGACGGAATATACATAAAAATAAGGCATGATGACATAGCCAAAATGCGGGCAAAGTCTGCTGGGAAAGGGAGCAGAGAGAAATTCGTTGTGTGCATGGGGGATGGTCAGGGAATGATTGAGAACAGCAAGCATGAGGCTTTAAGAAATCATCCTCCAAATCGGTTCTCATTCTACTGCACCAGCAGGCGGGAGGTGGCGAGCGACGTGTCAAGGGCACGTGTGTGGAAGTGCAGAGGCTACGGGCAGAGCGGACGGCGCAAGGGGACCCAGGGAGGGAAAGGAATGATGACCTCCGACCTCTTTGTTTTCAGATTCCAGCAACGGGTTTGATTCTCACAGTGGGTCCAACGGTGAAGAAGACCCCGAGACTCCAGAGGACTTATATGCGTTGCTGAACTAGTTTTCCCATTTCGTAAGTAGCAGGACCGAATGAAGCGGGTGAGGGGAGGGCTGGAGAGCTAAGGGAGTGCCAGAGTCTGATAAGAATATTCGAGCAGGAGCAGGGAGGTTTGGAGGTTTCCGGATAAGAAATAAACACGCCGTTCGATCTCATTGCTGGGAACCTCTCCTTAGAGTTACGTGAGGTTCCAGTTTATAAACCACGCCCATTTGCTGGATCGGCTGATTAGTTAGTTTCCGGAGAGGGCTGCATCCTCCCTGGGCGAGGTGCTGCCCAGCCGGACCTGACCGATCCAGGCCAGAAAAGCAGCTGATGAGGCAGAGGGATTTGGACACTCACGTGGAGACTGCTGGCTGGGACGCGTTTTCCTGCCGTTCCAATCCTCACTTCCCCAGTTCGGGCTATAAATCAAAAGCGTTGGCATCTTTTAGGTATGGGATTTTGACACTGTGCTCTTAGTTTATGTATTTTAATTGAATTCCCCTTATAATTTATGACAAAATAGCATACCCACACATTCTAGCATCTAAGCTGCAAGTTAGTGTGTTTTGACTTGACGTGAAAGAGAGGACAATTTTGTTTCATTCATTACCTCTGCAAACGCTTGTAAACTTCCAGACCGAAGAAGTCAGAATCACCTGCAGGGTTTAATGGAAAAGTATCTCCTCTCCTCCTGCCACTCACGTCTACTGGGGACAGTTCTCATCAGATTTTTTAAGTCTCCCAGGTGAGATGGTGATCGACAAAGCATGGGAAATACCGAATTAGAGTACCCTAACCATAGCATGCCTCCGAACGTGCATCAGCAATAATTACTCTAAGGATCATTAATGCTTTCACAATCATTAAATGAAAGGACGAAACCAGATACATGTGATCCTGAAGTGTGTGTGTCCTAGGGCAAAATGGCTTGTGTCCCCAAACGTAAACTCTGGAAGTCAAAAATCCTGGAGGGTGCCGCTCAGAGTCTTGCTTCTCAGGGAGGGGATGGGGAGCTCTGGCACCCACCGGGGGCCTGTCAGAAATGCACACCTAACATGTTACCGGGAGATCCTTCCGCACAGGACGTTTTAAGAAGCCCGGGTTGCCTATTGGAAGCGAGTGCGACCGTCTTTGAAATGGCCATCCAATTTCTCACCCCGGACGCATTGCGTCGGACTCCAGACAGCGGCCTGGGCATCGGCCTTTTGAAACCAGCAGCGAGTTCTGTCTTGTAATCATGCTATTGACGTTAAGGACGAGGCTTTGCTTTCGCTTTGCATTGGCAAGCCAGGGAGTTCCTCCTCCTGCGGATTTGAAAACGGAGTTCCACGTGTGGTGCCCACACTCGGGGTCAAGCATCAGCTCAGCCCCACGCGCAAGCAGGGGCCAGACTTAGGGCTCTGACACCCCGAGAGGGAGTGGGTCAGCGCCTTGGTTTCTTCCAGCACCCACAAGATCAGAGGGAACTTTTGCCAGGAATGAAAATATGACAAAATGCCTCTCAGGAGCCCAATGCTCCTTCTGTGATCAGTGCCTCTCTCTGTTAACTAATTCGGAGTCTGTCTCATGTCTCTAATCTTATGTCATTAATGATTCTTTGTAATTTAGAGGGACAGGGAAGAAAGAAGTAAATATTTCACTTATAACTGAATTTCTCCAAATAATCCAATAGAAGAGTACTTTATAAGTAAAAATTAACCATCATAGAAATTTATTGTCTTGGGTTTTGCAAAATTCAAGGTCAGATGGTGTATTCAGCCCCATAAAGCGAAGTGTTCAATGTGCGAACTCAAATTTCTCAAGCGCAGGTGGGACCGTAACTGGGCAGTTTATGTGACATGGAGCATTAGACTTCACAGAACCTCGAAGACATTGATCTTTATAGTTTCCTTCTACTAAATTCCTGTTAAAAGATGACGAATTCACAGCAGAGGGCTTCCTTTTATTTTAAGTATTTTTGGTCATATTATTCGCTGTCTGGCCTTATCATACCCCTCTCCACATTTGCTAATAAAGAACCCAAGAGATTCTCAAAATTGTCGCTTATTTTAAAAGATCGTCACCTTATAGTACCTACTTACGCTCATCCAATTAGCCTCCATTTACAGAGCATATTTACATATATTACCACATTTAATCTCATAATGTCCTCTGAGCCATTATTTCCTTTTAATTTACAGATAAGGACATGGACATAATTTTAAAATGTCACGTGCATGTATTGGTTTGGAGGTCACATCTCCTTGACGTGCTACTGTCAGATCACTGAAGACTCAAAGTTCCCTTCTGGTTTCAAAACAACCCTTGGAGCCCCGAAAAAGCCGACGGAGGGCTCGGTGGTGAGGTGGGTTGCTCAGCCAAAGCAGACATGGCTTCAGGACTTGGTGCACCTGAGTTTCCTTGGCGAGAAAAAAAAAAATGTTTAAGTTAAATTTTTTAAATAGCAAAATGCAGCATGTAGAGTCACATACTGAGTAATTCGAACGATGAAAGTTTCAGGACGGGAAATGTTGGGGACGAGGAAACAACGCTGGGGCGGAAGATGGAGTGAGTGCCGATGCTCGTCTCCCCACTGAGCGCCCTGAGAGGGCGTGTCCTGTCCCCAGCCGGGCACCCTCACTGCAACAGGAGGGGCCTGCTGCAAAGTCACCCGCTCCGCACCTGTTTCTAGGATCTACAGCTTGGGGTGAGAGGGCCTTCTGTTTTCAGGGGGAACCAGGCGGAGGATAAAGCTTTGATGCTAAAATGTACCAGGACGAGAAGAGACTTGAAAAGCACTCTGGGATTTGTGATGCAACGAAAATGTCAACTCCGACGTCCTCCACGTCACGCTTCTCTGAGGGTCGTCCTCTCCAGCCACTGCGGCCTGGAGCCGATTCACCGCAGACACGAATTCGGAGAGCTCTCGGTTCAAAGCGCGCTCAGCTTCCGCGTGAACGTCCTCGCCGCCACGTGCCGGTGCGACAGCGCTTCTCACGGGGTCCCGGTGACCTGTGACCACGTCTGGGTGCGGAACTAAACTGTAAGGGTGGGGACTCTTTATTTTTCTGTGTAATCATCTTGCCAATCCTCTTGGGATCGAGTCCAGAGCCTTGTCTCTCGTAGGTGCAGCATCCCCGCTCGCTGAGGCTGAATCCACGACTGAGCAGGATGAGGCAGAGGCAAGGTGAACTTCCCTCAACGTCAGCTCTGGAAGCAGGACGGGAGTCGAAAACAGTCAGACAAGGAGAGTTTGGGCTGTTCTTTTAGACCAGGGATTGCAAAATGAGCATTTGAAGGTCCGGTCTGCCCAGGGCAGTATGGGTTTGGCCACGACCCAGCAAGGCTGTACAGTTAGCCACAGCCACTCCTGGCCCAGTGCCTTACTATCACACTGACTAGTTCCCACCTCTGGCCCTGAAACCATCTGAGTCTATAACCCCAGATCTAGAAAGCAATCAGAACTAAGAAAAGATTAGATGTAATATCTGTCTGTTAACAGTTCAGATGAACAAGCAACGTTGCTATTTGGGGCTTCGAAAACACATTGAAGCAAATACGATGCAATTCTAGAATGAGCGTCCGGGGTTTCTCTGTGTCTTCTGCACGTAACTGACACGGACGTTCCCTTGTCAGCAGAGAAGAAATGATTCCAAGGGTCTTCATGGACTCGTAGGAAACATTTGTGAAAACACACCCCTGGTGCATTTACACGTGTTCTTTGATTTCAGACCTTTTCCTCATGGCGTAAGACAAATCTTTAAAACAAGCTTTGGCAGAAATGGGATAAGTTTTCTCTAGTTGTGCATAATGCAGACGCTCCCTTCCGACACTCTATAAAAACCACCGCTTACGTTGTCGCGACCCGGGAAAGTTCTTGAATCTCTTCGAATCTGTTTATTTCTGTCAGATGGTGACATAACGCATCCCTGAGACGGTTATTGTGAGAATTCAAGGCCTAAGGCTTGTGGGATGCTTACGACGCGTCAGGCCCCACAACGAGTGTTTTACACGGATGGACAGATGGATGCAGATACACGTGCACCACCCCGAGGTGCTGGTACCGCTGCCCATTTGTGGATGTGGACACTCAGGCGTAGGGGCCCCGGGGGTGGTGTCCAGGTCCCACCTAGCGATGGGCAGAGCCAGCACTTCCGGTGGGCCGGCCTGAGACCCGGCCCGCACTCTCCGACAGCAGAGAGCTTGCCTGCGGCGGCTCCCCGCTCCCCAGCCCCTTTCTGATGTTTTCAACTGCTTTTTCATAAAAAATTGATGGAAGATTCTGCATCATATGCGATTTCTACAAAGAAAGACGTCTAAAAATACTGCAGAATCGGTTCTTAACTGCATTTCACAGGTCGGGCCCAGCTGCAGTTGCTTCTGTACCTGTGGGCCGAAGATCACGATTTCCTTAATTATGTCACCAGTGGAGCAAAATCGATGCTTTGGCTACAGAGGTCAAATAATTCACTTTTTTTCCCGTAGGCTACCTCATTTATTCAGTATTTTCAACTACAGAAATAGTCCGATAATACGATTCTACAAATATAGGCAACGTCATCTTATACATGCAGAAGTATTCTTAAAATTGAAGCTTCTTCTGCCAAAAATTCTGTAACGTGCATTGTACATGCTCTTTCTATAAATTCGAATCTCACTGCGACTAGTTTAACCTTTCCTTGATAGGCGTAGGTAATTATGTATCTCAAACTATACAATAACACAGCAGCGCTACAGAGCCTGCTAAGATACGTACAACCATTCCCCTCCCCGCCCCCACCCCACCTCAGATGGACATATTTCTTTACAGGCTTTTGCCATTTGCTTTGGAGAATTTGTATCTTCTCTCTTAAAATCATATTACAGGCTATCTCTTCTGGTTTCATTAATGCACCTGTTTCTATCAAACCCTACCCTCATCCAGATTTCCTTTTACCGTATCGAGTGAGATAGCTAATAAACAACTGAGTTAGAATCTGGTGTTTCGTGTAAGAGAAAATAGAAAAATCCTATCAGTCCAGTGGGTTCTTTTCTAGGTAGGTTACATGAGTGCATGGATTCAGGTAGCTAATGTTCTCACCAGGTATTTCTGCTTGTCTCTGGGTTCTCCCCAGTGTTCTAGACAGTTAAAGCAGCCAGGTGAGTGACTGGCAGATAAAAGACAATTTGCCGTATTTGTCTTTGGCTGTTAATGTACTCAGAAGTGGATAATAGCTTTGCAGCCACTGCATTTACTTGTCTATACAGGCTAAATGCTCTACTGTAATTATCCTTCAAAACAAGTGCCTGCATCTGAAGATGGGTCTAGACGAGTGACATTGACAGGGTATAATTCTCGTTTCTCAAAGGCGTCTGCCAGTGACAATCATCCTTCTGAGAATGATGGATGATATGAACAGTGGACTCCAGGAGGACTTCAAGGTTTCCATGGTCTTGATCATTTTGCTAAACACTCGTGGGAAATAGGAAGTTCTTGGGTAAAAGATAAAAATAGCTGAGCTGTAGCAGGTGATTTTAGTGCATTATAATGAAAAGTCACTGGATTCTGAGGGTCTGTGGACATAACAAAGATGACAAGTTGACAAACATTGAACTGAGGAGCATGGTCCAATGTTAGGAAGGGATTTAATCAAAGCCACTTTATCAAATTAAAAGGATTTCAGAGGACCCTCTGAGTGTCTGGAAGCCTTCTAGACACACTGATTACCGGAAGGACCCAGGCTTGACCTCTGCATTGAAGGAATGCTGGGAATACAGCCACGTTGCTCCTTAGACACTGAATCCTGGGACAGTTTAAACAATCGACTGTATTTTCACTGCCAAGTCACCAAAAATGAACTTAAGGCTATTGAGAGTCCACCAAAGACTATTTCCTTTTTTTAACACTTTTTAGAAAGTAAGAATTTGCTTTGTGGAATTATTATTTTGAAATCTGATTTTTTTTTTCTCGTTTGCTCTCAAAGCTGCACCTATCCCACAATTCCTGCTCCTCTGAGAAGGAGGGAAAAGCAGTCGTTAGGATATTTTTTTCTGGCGATGACATTTTAATGTTCGAGCTATTCATCATCTCCTAGAGTTTCGCCCTTCACTTCACCCATTTTTCTTTTCAGCTCTTCAAAGAGTAAGACCAGAATCTTAAAGGGGTCAAAGATAGAACAGATTCTGAATTAGTGACTTTGTTTCAGGCGGGAGGAAGTCCTTGAAAAGGATGAGTCAAATAGCACACGCATAATATAATGCCTAGAACGGAGGCCTGGATATCCTACTCACTGTGTCGTCATGGATATGTGCAATGCCTCGTTCAATGGTCAGGATGTCAGAAAAAATAAACTCGGGATCAGCTTAAAGAATTTACATACTTGGGATACTTTCTGAAAAGGCAGATAAATATAAAGGTATTTCTATAACCAAGAAACACATGACTCAGGGACAGTAGTCAATGTGCGTCTCGGTCTGAAATTAGATGCTTTGGCTAAGTGTGTTGGTGTGCTGATGATCTTATAATTTTAATCGGAACATTTGATACAGAATTCATTTATTCAGCATTCATTGAGCAGCAGATAGATACCAAGTATGTGTTAGACGCTGAAGAATCAGAGACAAATTAACTTTTCCTCCACTCTCAAGGAACTCACAACCTAAAGGGAAAGAGATGCAGAGAGTATTTTTTTCTACACAGTGCTCAGGTAGGAGGAGGCACAAGAATTCTGAAATGATAGAAAGGGAAGTCATCACTTCCTCCTTGTGGGCGTCCAGGCTTTGCATCCTGAGCGTCAGGTAAGACCTGTTGTTCACCAGGCTCTAAGGGTGCCGTGTACTTGTTGGATGTGCAGACCTAAGTAACAGGATGTCTAACCAGAAGACTAGACAGTGACCAGACTGCAGGCCATTTTACCAAATCATGAAGTGTGACACTTAACCCGTCGTGATGGAGAGCTCTAAAATGCCTCGAAGCCCAAGAAGAAAATGTTCAGATTTCAGCTGTAAAGATCAGTCTGGCTACAGAGGAAAAACATGGAAGGGGAGAGTGCAGAGCCCCAGGCAAGGGGTCCTCAGCCACGATCAGTGATGAAAGTGTGACCGAGGCCCCGGCCAGTGGAATAAAGAAGGAGTCAGGGATTTCTAAGTGAAGAGCAACGTACCTGACGACCAGCTAGACGAGGGCGAAATGGAAACGAGACAGCTAGGAAGTCTGTGGGCTTCGGCACGAGTAGCAGTATTTCCTATATAAGAACAGAGGGAAAGAAGAAAGGAAGAAAAAGAAAATTATTTTTGTCCTGCTCCAAGAATTGGGTGTTTGAGCTGTTCCGTCAGAATGTCCTTGAGCGTCATCCTCAGAGTTGTTAGAGAAGAGTAAGTGGAAGAGAAGAAAGGAAATAGAAGGACAGCGCTCGGAGTCGGCGGTACTGATACCCAAAGGAGGGTGACGTGGGTCACGTGACCCGCATACCAGAGTTAGCTGAGTAAGTCCGGCTGCATCCGGGGATGGAGTACATGTCAGAAGAACAACCAATCGGTGTCCTCATTTTGCAGAGTTGAAAACCAATTCAGAGAGAGCTGATCTGGCCAGTTACACATCCAGTTGGAAGCAGGGCTAAGGCTAGAATCCAGGTCCATAGACATCCAAAATAAGGATGCCTTCCGCTCACTCAGAGGACATCACCAACACGTACTTTAGGTTAAGTATAGACCAAGAGGCAGCAAGCTTTTTCTATAAAGGGCCAGATACAATAATACAGAGTTGAGGCTTCGCGCCGTCCTGTGTTCATCGCAGCCACTCCTCTGCGCCTTTGCAGCGGGAAAGCTGCCGCGCACGAACAAACGCACGTGGCTGTGCCCCTGTCGTGTGTTATTGATTTACAGCGATGGGCAGGGAGTCAGATTTCGTTCACAGACCTTTCGTTGGCCCCTGGGCACATAAGAAAGTGGCTGCAGTTATTCGTGGACACCAGCAGGAGGCAGCCAGGCAGTGAAAGAAAACACAGCTGGAGTCGGAGACCCTGAGTCCATATTGCCGACTTTGCCGTTGACGTACCGTGTGGCCTCGAGTGATGCTACCCATCTTCACGTCAGGCGTAAGTTCTTCACCTATGTCAGTAGGTGCTGAACTTTTTCTGTACAGGACCAAAGAGTCAGTGTTTGAGGCTTTGAGACACAACAATTCAATTTTGCTATTGCGGTGCAAAGCAGCCTCAGACGATATGGAAATAAGTGGTGCTGGCTCTGTTCCAATTAAGCTTTATTCACAAAAATAAGCGGTGGACCAGATTCCGGCCTTCGTTTGCCAGCCCCCGACCTCTAGTGCGTGAGGATAGACAGCATGGCTTGTAATTGTCTTGTAAATCTATGTAATTTTGTATTCTTTCTGTAATGGAAAGTTTTCTTGTACTTTTGTTTCTGATTGTGTTGTTCGTTTTGTTTCCTGGTAGATATCGGATCCCCATTGTGGAAGATGAAAAAAAAATTGTGTTGTATACCTACCCAGACTCATGATCACTCTCATATCCAAATCCACACTGTACCCTCTCCCCAAAAACAGAAAAAAATCTCACCCTCTTCGATGTAAACATCTGTTTGGGACTTCTTACTAAATGGTGTTCATGTGCGTATATGTACATACGTGAAATCAGGTATCTCCCAGGCGATATTCCTCCGTTACCGTGTTGAAAACGTCTATGCACCAAGCAGAACGAACACTCGGGGCGCTTCGGCATCCATGTGCGTTTGCGGGGGTGTCAACGGCACTCCCTTCAAACGCTCACTACCAGACGGAATTTGAGGTGCTGTATCTCAAGAGGAGCCAGATTGCAAGCTTCCACCCTCCAAATCCCCATGATTCGCCATTTCGTCAAAAAGTATGAATGCTGCCAATTTTATCTTTTTGGGGAAAGTTCCATATGACTGTAGATCTCTACTAAGTTTGGTACAGGGATGATTTTGCTAGCATTCAGGCAAAGCGAACGCTTTTAAATCCTTCTTTTACCTGGAAATGCTGGTGTATGTCACATAGGAATTGTTAGCACTGCCGTGTGAAGGACAGGATGTTCCAAATGTCCCTTCAGAGTGAATATCAAGAGCTATCGAGAGCTTTGTGACAATGACATGGGTAGGCCAGGTAGGACATCCATCAACGTTTGGCCTTCAGGTTACTCGGTGCAATAGTCACATTTTAAAAGAATTGGACACTTGATTCAGATGATGACGGGGTCTTGGTCATCGAGCCCACCGTCTCTCGAAATGCTTCAGAATACAAGGGAACCGCTGGGACGTTCCCTTTAGCAAATGATCGCTCCCAGGGCCCCCGGCTCAGAAAGAGCTTGTCCCAAGAGAGTGAGCTTCACGTGTACACAAATTCGCAGCAGCACTCCCACCTCCCACATTTGCCATCACGTCACTCCGGAGCCCGGATCGGGCGCCGTGGCGAAGCCAGCTGACAGCTCTCCCAGGGGCCAGCAGGGTCAGGGCGCCCAGAGCACAGGTGCACTTCTCTCCTACGCCGAATCGAGCTCGCTTAGCATCTGGCTTCAGTTGGTCCACATGCTGGGATAAAAGGGAGAAAGATAATGCATGATGCTGTGGGCGGTGAAGACACTCAGGGTCCGGGCCAGTGCCATCCAGGATGGTGAACGGTCACCTTACCCGGCGTGTGGAAACTTGGTTCTGAAAGGCTCACTGGACACATCCCCTGAGTCTCTGTCTGTCCGGTTCTGAACCCGCCACGCAAATGGCCTTCTCTCGCCTGACCGCCTTCACGCTCCCCTCACTCGTTGTGGGAGGCTGACGAGGCGGGCCAGGCTCTCCCTATCACGTTGCTCTCCTCCAGGAAGCCTCCTAGGATCGCTCAGGTGCACGGCCTCCCTTCGGAAAAGCTCCCGCCACACAGTGCCTTCCATCATGTGACTCTGCCAGCACAGCCACAGCTCTGAGAACAGGCTGACCCAGGGGCCAGCAGCCTACACTCCGGCGATGCCAGTGGTGGTCCAAAGCACCAATTGAACCTGCTCCCGTGGAGGCTGAGTGAGACCCGTGCCGAAGCATTAGCAGTTCATGATCCGGCAGGAGCAGAAAGAAGGCCAGTGAGGAAGTGTCCAGCAGGAGCCCTGTGACGTGGGTCAGCCTCATCAGCACCAGGATCAGGGTCCCAGGGGCTCCGTCACCAGCGTCACCAGTGAGGCCGCCAGCCCTAGCGGTGTGGGTCCTGAATCCGCCCCGGAGGCGGGGCTGATTTTTCTCTTCTTTGCTTTCCCGTGTCTTTACAACAAACCCCATTACCTAAGAAATTCCAAGTTCGTCGATTTCTTGCAGCATTTTGGTCATGACCTTGGTTTCCTTCTCTCACGGTTGTCATGGTCCCCGGTGTGCCAAAGTCACTGGGATTTCCACAATAAAAAACAGCTGACGCCGCCTCTCGCCAGACCATTCTCCTTTGCGGCCGCTCACCTGCCCCTTCAATCCGACCTGGGCACTGGACACCCCACTGGATGCCAGACCCTCCCCCGAGAAGCCCCTGCACCGTGCAGAGTGCCAACGACTCATTTGCTCCAAATATCTGCAGCATGCGAGGTCACCCTGCTGTTTTAACAGGGACCCACAGGCCTGCTGAAGCGTGAGGAGGGAAAAGACCCTCGAAACTTTATCTGTCTTCCTTATGTCTAGAAGGTCCTCTCGAATAGTCGTTCTGGGCTAAGAGCTTTGTACGGCTGGAAGAGCAGAGGACCAGGCATCGGGAGGACCCGGTCCTACCACCTCGATGCACGACGTTATTGAGCCTGGGATGTGGTTAATTTAATGCTGTCGAACCTCAGATTTTTCACATGAAACTTGCTGCCACAGCCCTCTTATGGTGTAGACATAATCACCAATCTAGCCTCTGTGGCATTTCTTAAATATGACTGACGTGAAGCATCGTCCTTCAGCTTTACCCACAGCAGACGGTGGGTTCCCTGAGCTCATCCTGTAAGACAGTAAAGTAATTTTCGCAGGCAGATACATATGTCACAGAACTGTGGGAACAGCATGTTAAAACTAGCTGTGTTTTAAACTTCATTGTCTGCATTTGAGGGGTGACAACGTAATTCATGTTAGTGGGAGGGCCGCTCTTTCGTTTGAGAAAATACTTTAATGGTCTTTGGTTATGTGAAGATCTTAAGTAACAGAGCCGAGTGTAGAAAGAAATTGGAGGGAGAGAGAGAGAGACGGACAGACGAGTATGAGCAATCATTCTGCAGAGCGCTCACTCTTCCCTGAGAAATAGAAGTGGGGGACACATCGCTGGAGAGACTCTATTTTGCTCCTAAATGATTTTCCTTCCTTCCTCAGCAGATCTCGTAGCAGGCGTGGGAGCAACTTGGAACTAAGGAGAGATCAACACCAGGTCCGTTCTGAGGAGGAAGGAAGGCAAGCAATAGCCCGGTGGTCAAGGACGTGGTCAGCCTTGGGGACCCCCAAAGAAAGGGCAAGGTCAACAGATTTTAAGTTTGGGATTTAAAAAAAAAAATTTTTTTATGCCACTTGTGAAGAACAGCTTCGTTAGCTGTCGCGGTGTCTCAGCGTTGTCGTGCAGGGCGAGGGGACGGGTCGGGGTCCACGCTCGAAATGGGGTAGAGAGAAAGGACATCTGTCCTTCCTGCCCGCTGTCCCCGAGGTCCCTGGAGAAGGCGACAGCGCTGTGCCCCAGCGTGCTGGGGGGCGATAGGGGCGAGCTGGAGCGAAGCACGGAGTTCAGAACGGAAATGACAAGATGGATCTGAGGGAGATAAAACCCAGAGAGTCTCAAAACCATGGCGGTTTTCAGGAAATCCGGGGAAGGCAGGCCAGGGACAGCGCAGGGCTTCCTCAGCCACACGCAGCTCAAATGGCTTACCAAACTCAGCTACGTCAGAGAGATCCCGAAACTCCAGCCAGCCTGGGGTCGCTCTGCGTGTCACAGGGGCGGGAGTCGGTTCTGGCGGAGAGCCGGGATGATCCAGGGAGAAACGGAAGCAGGCTTGGAGCCTGCGTGGCTTTGGCTATGTTGCTTAAAGTCCAGGACTCAATTTCCTCAACTGTACGCCCTCCGCAAGGTTGCCGTGGGAGACAGAGAGAATGTCTGCAAAGTGCTGGGACAGATTGAGCCGATGGTGACTGTGGTCGGGTACACGTGCTGACGTCACGTCCCGTGCCATGCGGCTGAGAGCCATTCTGGAGGCACACACGGAGAGTTTCTTCAGAGACACGCTTATGCTTGACATACAGGCTTCTCAGGGGCAGTGACCGCCACAGCCTGACTGTGTTGGGGGTCTTGGACACCATAAGCGTTCAGTATTGAACAGCAAAGGTCTTTTTCACACTACCTAGCAATTTATTTCTGGGTTACACAAGGTGATGGTTTCAACTTATAAATCCCATTGAAGTCTGAATCCCGGTTACTTCAAGGTAATGCCTAAGCAAGGAGGTTGTCATGGAGATTTAGACGGGAGGCTCACAGCCCCCACAAGCCCGGGCTCTGAGGCTCAGCCCGTTTTCCTTGCTGCGTTTTTCGTGCCAGAATTCTCTCCTTCCGCCATCCAAGCCTCCGCTTGCTGGTGGCTCGGCCAGAAGGCCTGTCTTTTCAGACTGGACAAAGAGAGCTCCGACATGGTTACTAGAAATCTAATATGTGTATTTTTTATTGGGAAATTTCACATCAGAAAATTCTGTCTCTAAAGCTTTTAGTAATGACTGTTTTTTAAATCTAATAAATAGTTTGAGATCATGTAGCTTATTTCCCTTGATAAATGCGGGCCATCAGTTCTGCGCTGTTCTAAATAAAACCCTTTCATTATCTAGTCCAGGGCTCTCTTTTCCACCTGCAGCACAGACGACACCCTTCTCACACCTGAGAACCTTCTCGCTGAGCTCAGCTCAGGCACATTTTGCAGATTCCTCTTTGCGACGTGCTCACTTATGCTAACACTCATGGCCCACGCTGTTGGAACGGCGACTTCTCCACAAATGGGAAGATCGTGTTGTCACTGGCCCTTTCGGGGAGGCGAGAGGTCTCAAATCGTTTACCCTTGCTCGGCCCAGGGTGCGATAGCAGAAGAATTATGTGCTTTTCTACGCTCTTCTGGCTATTTCCTGTACCCTTTGGACAATTTCGCTTCTTTTCCTCTGTTTGTTGTTTTGCAAGAGTTCGGGTTTTCTCCTGCAGGAGCGGAGCTTCCAGCTCTCGGGAGGCTGGTGGCCCCGGAGTTCACTGATGACATGGAGGCAGAGTCGTGATTGCCATTTGGTCCTGACATTTTCTTGCTCTTTCTTCTTTCGAATGCCCTTATCTAAGAAAAATGCTTCTTCATGAGAAACATATTATTAATATTTCCAAGGGCGTAAAATGACCTTCAACTCCACTGGCATGTTCTCATGTACATTGTCTGGGAATTCATTTAAAATGAAAAGCATGAGGCCCTGTCAGCCTCTTATAAAGAGCAAACCCAGCCGAGAAGAATAACGATAAAAATCTTATTACATGATTATACACACAATTTACGAGGTATTCTGAAAATTAACAATTAACAATATATAAGACGATAATATGTGAAGGTATTTCAATTGAGGGCGGGTTTCAGGAATATTAGGAGAATTTTCAAATTTACAGAACCAATAAATGGCAGACACAGGATAGACATTCTTTGGCTGTATTAATTTTTTCATTGAACTTTACTGAGAAGCTAATATATGTCAGATATGCCAGCCTCTTTGCTAAGGGACAACACTCACCGCCTTACTTTTGAAGATCACAGTGTCATAGGCAGACAGATACATAGCCAATCAATTGCCATCCTGTGTGTGAGGCCCGCAAAGAGAGTATTCGTTCTCTCCAGGAGGCTGGGGAAGCGTGCGGCAGGGTCTGCCATCCATTCTTGGTTGGGAAGTGCGGGATGGCCTCGTGGCCCAGTGGGCAAAGCCCAGTTAAACATAACGATGAGCACAGGTGGAGCCGTGGGAGCCTGGAGCAGCCTCAGGTGCTTGGGGATGACAGCGTCATGGGGCTATGGGACTATGAAGTGCCAGCACTGAGTGGCCAGAGCCGAAGCTGGATGGAAAGGCAGTGGGGAGCGTGTCGGGGTCTTGGCGTCTCTCTGTTATCTTTCTTTGTGATTTTGTTCTTCTGCAGACCTCCAGAGTTTCTGCCCACACTCGGTAAGTGTAGGATGATTTTCTTTTGAAACCCGTCAACTCTCTGCACCCCAAGAGACTCCACACATCTACTTCACACGTCATGAATTGAAGTCTCATATTTTCAACAAATATATAAAACCTAATTTCTTCAAAGGGGTGACGGTCCTTTCAAGTCACCCCCTAAACATTTAGGGAGCAGCACTTTGAGAGTGTCATACAAATTTGGGACTCAGTAGTCAGGAGTGTCTCCCTCTGACAGACCTCCAACCTTTGAGGGCGAGTTTAGTTTAATATTTGGAGATGATCAAAGACCATTCAGGACGATGAAAGACAAGTGAAGAAAGTGGCGAAACTCAAAATGGCCATCTGCGGTCTAATCGGTGTGACCCTTCAAATACTGGGCTTGCTGTTCCATGCAGAGTGAAGGGATGCGTGAGACAGAGAAAGAACGGATGACTTCACACTTTCTAGTTCTCTGCCTGGACAGGCGCCGCGTGAGCATGTATATCTCGTTTACAGTAGGAGCAAGAAATCCAACTGATTCCTTTAGTCCATTTATTTCTCTCTCTCTACACTCTTGTTAGAGTGGTTTTTCTAAAATGTAGGAACAGCCTCCTGTCTTAAAAACTCTACAATTGTCCCATCTGTCTCCCGAATAAAGTACAACACACTCGAGGTCCCCAAGGCCAGGACCCAGACCGAATATCGCTGAACCCACCGCCCACTCTGTGTAAAGCCAAGATTCCACGGCCACTTACTGAATATAACTCGTGATCTTGGACCTCTGCATGTGCAGACTCTCCGCGGGGCGCCCTTTCGTGAGTATCCGTGCGTGCGAAGCATCTTGCATTTGAATATCCTAGATCACAGGTCTCTTCTTCAACACGTCCCATGATTTTCCCTGTCCGCATCACTAGCTCCTTCTCCTGTGCTCCTGCCCTATAGGAGTCTTCTCTCTAATGTTTCCCAAGCAGCTTCCACCATACTGGAATCGTCTTCACGTCAGACTTTCCCTGTAACGTTAGAAGCTTCTTGCGTTCAAGTACCGTAGCACGTCTTATCCCGAGTTCCAGCTCAAAGAGCGCACAACAATAATGAAAGCGATCGAATGAAAATAAACGTGGACCGTCGAACTGTTTGAACTCAGATCCAGACCTGTGTGTGTTTGGTACCCAACACAATCGTCGTCACTAATGTTGAAGGAACAGGACAGTATTAAAATTTATATATATAAAGCAATCCAAGTAGAAAAAAATGCTAAGCGTTCCATAATTGAAAAGAGGTCACTAGGAGCGATTGAATTTGTTTGCTTATATTTTTGGCGCATATTACCTTTTTGACGTAGAGGTTATTCCCTAAGCAATTTTTCTTCTTTTTCACGTATTAGTTTAATAAAAAGCATTCTGGTCACATTAAATGCTTTGTGACGTTAATGTTTTATTAAATAATTTCGATGCCACTTCACCTCATTCCAAAAGCATAAGAGACAGTGGGACCGAATCACAAAATTGGCCATTTCTACAGACCCGAGACCTTCCTTTGCTTTTCAAATAAGAGACCTAAATTTAAAATGTCTTTTAAAAATTACTTTTCCATTAACGTTTGCATGTTTATTTCTTTCCCATATACGCTGACTTCTGTTGTCATTATTTCTTGTACGGACTATATTTTAGAGCCGTTTTAGGTTTACTTCCCACAGACCCTCGAGCCCACCCTGCACGGCCTCTTCCATTATCAGTGAGTGGCACGTTTTTTACTAAGGATGAGCCTCCTTTGTCTCATCCTTATCACTCAGAGTCTATAGTTTACATTAAGGCTCACTCTTGGTGTCGTACATTCTGCAGGTCTTGACACGTATAGAATGACTCGCAGCCAGCAATAAAATAGTGTGAACGGCATCGCGCTGTCCTGGAAACGCTCTGCGCTCTGCCTGCTCGGCTCTCCAGCCGCTGGCCCTTTCACAGTCTCCACAGTTTTGCTTCTTCCAGAACGTCATATGGTTGGAATCACGCCGTATGCGTGATTCTAACACGTAGAGGCTGTGGGCCCTTCTCCATATCTCTGACCCACATCTGGCTGCCCACGTCACTTCTTTCATCTCTAATTCCTTAAATGAGTGTCTGGGGCTCCCCGAGTGCCTTGAAGGAGACACTCTCTCCACCGCTGATTTCAGTGGTGCCCAGAGCTAATGTGCCCTGAGAAAGGTGACATGTCCTGATGCTCCAGAATGGCCATCCCTCCAGATGCTGGAGAAGGGTTGGCTCCATCTGGAGTCAGGGAGAAGTTTCTGTCTGGAGCTCCCCATCCCTCACCAATGTGCCAGCATCTCCCCTTAATTTAGAAGCCTCTCTGTGTCCTGTAAAGTTGTATCACTCCACTTACCTGTGAGTGGTTTATTCCGAGTTGAAGGTGGCATGGTGAAGCCGAGACGGTATTTTTAGAAGGGACACGAGCCATGGTTTCTCAGTATGGCTCCATTGCTCATCTCTTCATAGTTTTGCCAGATAATTTAACCACTGTTGAGGCTTTCTTTTTGTCGTCTGAAAAGACGGGATAACAGTCTATGTCTTGTTCTATCTTAGCACAGGTATGAGAGTCCAACAAAGGAATAAATACAGATGAACTCTGCACAGCTAAGGCATGCGGGTCCCTCCGAGGAATGGCTATGTATACAACTCCCACAGTGGCCCTTAAATCTCGAAGGTAAAAATTTACAGGCTGTTCCCCATGACTCTCAAGAATGCAGTGAATCCGTGAGTGCCACCTACTGCATTAGCTCTTTGGGACGTGTGTGTTGTTATTGGTACGTCGTCTGTGCGGTTACCTGGGTTAGTAATTCCTGTCCCGAATGACTTCTAAACAGAAGGTCACGGCTGTTCTTCCACGCACTGTTCCGTCATGTTCCTGCCATAGTTCTGTGCTCGGGGTGGCCTTCTTTTCCTCAGTTCTAATCCTAGCCAAATAATAGATGACAGCGAACCACAGACACCAGCACAACCCTGATTAACGGAATTACACATCCCCTTCCATCCGAGCATTTGGAGACTAATGGCAATATGCATAATGACATGCCACATGCTTCAGATGCTATCGGGATATCCTGGAAGGAATATTTATTGCCCATGGGTGGAATTCATCAGCGGGAAGGCTGACATCCTGTTGGCAGGCGGCTCCCCTATTCCCTGGGAATCGATCCTATGTGTAGTGATTTGAACGATGCGTTTTTCCCTTGCTGGCTGGCTTCTTATTTGTTGTTACACATCTTTTATTTGGCTTATTATTCACAAAGTAATTCAAACTCAATCAGACTTACTGGCTTTGCTCATGTGGATGAACTCGTTAAGAATTTTACCTGAACAGACCATATGCTGCATGAGACGTGTGACATTGGGGAGGCTAAGTGCCCGGGGCCAAGAGTCAGAACAGCCAGGGGCTGCATCGGCTTTGCCACACACGAGTTTGCTGGCCCTGGGTAAGGCTGTGCCTCAGTTTCCTCACCTGGGCACTGGGAACTGACTTCGTAGGGTTGTTCTGAAGAGTCGAGAGGACAGATGTCACGTGCCTGGCCCGGGCGCTGGCACAGGTTGATGCTAAAATTCTCACATTTGCTCCTGGATCCTCAGCGCTCCCATCTCTCAGATCAGGAGCTGATCATTCTGTTTCCCAGAATTTTGGGATAGTCACACAAAATAATTCCTGCAAGAGATTTCACTCCATCCTGTAACTTCCATTATTATAAACAACAGGCGTTGGTGCAGACCACTTGTTTGAACAAAAGTTACTTCAGTTCAGCAAAATATTTAGAGTATCTTCCATCCAAGAATATCCAGATATTCCAAAATATCTGAGCTACGGCCTGGCCTGTGAGGAGCGCACGGCTCAACAGAGTGACAAATGCACCGACAAACAGTGCAGTTTTCAGACGGCACGTGTCACAAACGAGTGAGTGAGGTGGAAACATAGCAAAGGGCGTGTCATCCTGTGGGCTCAGGGAAGACTTCCTGGAGGAGACGACAACCAATGTGAGTCTCGGAGGAGGCGACGGAATCGATACACATTGGCAAAGTCATGGGGAGGTGGTTTGGGGGTTCCCGATAAAGGGAAGAGAAGGAAGAAGGCACAAAGCCACGAGCGCGCGTGAGTGCACGTGCGTGTGCACAAGCATGTGTGCGTGTGAGCACACGCACGTAGGAAATGCCAATTTAGTATTCGCTCGGGTGTACGACTTGAGACGGGCTGCCGCGGGAGGTAGGACTGAGCCAGAGACACCCCCGGGGTGATGGGGGCCAGGGCATGATTGTGAGTCAGTTTGCGTGTTAGAAAGATTCTCCTGCATGCCGTTTGGGGAATTCGTTAAAAGGACAAGAAGAAAGACAGGGAACAGCTAACTGGCTCTCAAGCTACGGGAGGAGAGAGGACAGGCTTGCAGGGCGAGTGTGCGCATGTGTACGTGTGTCGAGGGGGTGCTGAACTTGGGGGGCAGCCAAGATGATGGGGGCTCCGCCGACACTGAATCGTCTGTGGGAATTGTAGCCTTCGCAGCTCCGGAGCAGACCAGTCCCCGTACGGCAGCAGCTGGCTCGCACGTGGCCGGCGCCTTACCTGCCGCTCAGCACGTGCTGGACGAGCGCGGACGGCAACGACCTGCAGCACGTGTGCCAAACCGACGGAGGCGCGTGCACTCAGGGGCCGTCATCAACTCTTTTTCAAAACAGGGACCTACCGATGTCCATTTCAGAGTCAGGCCAGCCCCACTATGGGAGACGCTCTGTGTCGGGCCTTCTTAGCATTCCAAATGACTCGTCACATCCGAAGATCCGACAGCCAACCCAGGGCATTGGCAGGTGAGCAGCTACTTAGAGAGGTACAGACTCACAAGGAGGCCCTATCATACCCGGGGTGATGTTTTGGGGAAACTCATTATGAAGCTCTTTTCCAGGGAGAGAGGGAGAGGCCGGTGGTCCAGGCGGCTTCGGGCACATTTCCAAGAAGCCTTCGGAGCGGCGTCCCACGTCGGGCATCCAGTGAGGGCTTGAACGTGAAGAGACAGGAGCGTGAAGGTGTCCGTCCCCTCCACCCAAGTCGATGCCGGAGTGCGGGGCGTTTGTAGAGACACTATTCGGGGACACGGGTGCGAGGTCCCACACGGCCTGCGTTTTGGACTGTGGCTTTCCACCTCTCGTTTCTCCGTAAATCCGGTCCGCCCTGCTCTCCAGGTTCTAGGATTCTTCAAATCTCCAGGCAACCCAAAAGAAATGACCATTCTTCCTTTCGTTCTAGCACAAATATGTTCGTTTTAAATTCCCTAGTTTGTCTTCGGCCACGCCACCCTGAACAAGCCCGATCCCGTCTGATCTCGGAAGCTAAGCAGGGTCAGGCCTGGTTAGTACTTGGAGGGGAGACCACCTAGGAAGACCAGGTGCTGTAGGCGCCAAAGAAATAAATAAATAAATATAGATAGATATAGATATAGATATAGATATATATGAATGAATAAATGAATGAATGAATGAATGAATTCCACAGTTCTGTCGTTTCAAAAGGTTTGCGGTGGGAAGGAGTTCGGCCAAGTGTGCTGTTTCTACCGTCTCCATCCATTCTCCTAGCGAATGTGATGGGCCGTGGGTCCTCGTGCCCATGACCTCCCGGAGACGATCCACACAAAGAAGAGTGTCAGCGCGCGATTCCCAGTGCCCGGGCTGCTTTGAAGCTCTTGAGCTGTGCCTCGTTCCCAAACTTCCAACTTTGCAATAATAAGACTTGTCAAAGATGTCATATGCCCCGTACAGGCAACAAGTAGGCAGAATAGAAACAACTGATTACTGAAAAAAAAAAGACAAATCTGTGTTTCGGAATACCTGTGCTTTTAGTTCGCTTTAGGGAAAAAAAAAAAAAAAAAATTTTGGTTTTAGTTCTACGACTCTCATAGCTCTGAAGATTTTGGAACCCAGTTGAAGTTGTGCAAAACCATTAACAAAATGTCATCTTATGTATTTTCGATTGTGTTGTTAGCAATTGATTAGAGCCCGTAAATTCGACTGCATCGAAGGTTTGTTTTAATTTTTTATTTTTTTGTATCTTAGGATAAGGAAGAATGGGGGTGGTTAAGAAGACTAATATTAACGTTTGCCCTGAATATGAACTTAAGCCATGACATTTTACATCTTTCCAAAACAAATATCATTAACTGCATCTTACATCTGCAGAAGGAGAAGTAGAATTCTCGATGCAGGAGCTTCCGTGACAAGTTCAGAGCTGTGTGTTCAGTGGGCAGGACCTGCCAAAATTCGGAACTGCATTTCTACGGCATGAGGGCACATGCCCAGAACTTCGGGGTTCAGTAGGACCATAAACCACCCCTCACAGCCAATCTTTGAAGCTAGAAGATAAACGTCGACTTGCTATTTTCAAGACTTGATAATAAAGGAGTATAGAAATTAAAAAAAAAAAAAAAAAAGGAACGAAGAATGAAAAAGAGAAAGCTTTCTATATTTCTATACAGCCAATCTGCTAGAAGGGTAATCTGAACTTCAAAGGGCCCGAGAGAAGCAAATGAGCGTAGGCAGGATGCTCACTGTGCATGATAAGGAATAGGAAATCTCGCTGTTCACCCAGGAAAGCTCCACGTCGCGAAGATTCTCCGCAGGGAGAGTCCTGCCCCGGCCGGCCGTGAGGGTCCTGTTCGAACTCGCTCCCCTGACCAGTCCCCTGCTCACCTTACGTGTGGCCTTACCTGTTCCACTGTTTCTTCAAAGTCCAGGCGTTAGACACTGTCCGGGCACTGTCGTCCCTCTGCTCAGACTGAGCGCATCAGCCCCCCTCCGATCAGGCCTATTTTGCAGATAAAGAAAATGAGGTTTAAACAGAACGACTAATTTGCCTAAGGTCGCACAGCTAGAGAGGCAGGAGGAGCCCAGTGTTGAGCTCGTAGATATTTCTGGCTTCACGTCCAGTGGCATTTCTAGAAGACATATTTAAGCTGTCGGTGGCTTGCCGTGCTCAGGGACGTCTCCATCCCGCTCACCGACCCCGACAGAAAAGCTTCTGCAACCCAGCAATTATGGCTTCGGGTCCAGGCTGCTTCCCCCGCAGAAGCTAATTAGATCAAGACAGGAATCTGACAAACCGTAGTTCAAACCGGCTAATTAGATTAAGATCGATATAAAATCTCCTTTAGACAAAGGAGCAATTGGACGTTTCTGGCAGAGATATCTGCAGTTCGTGTCAATAAGGTAAGGAGGAAAAAACACGTGTTAAACAGCGTCCGTGAGCCAGCACCCTTTCCTGCTCCCCTTAGTGATGTGAGCAAGCCCGGCTCCTCGAGAAGAGGGAGTGAATTAAAGCAGCGGGGAAGCTGGGCAGCCTGCAGAGGTCCATGGTCCCCAGTCCAGGCGCAGGTCCTGGGACCTCAGCTCTGTCAACTCTACACAGCGCCTGAAGCCACCGGATGATGCTCTGTCGTCCGTCCACACGAAGAAACTCCTCTGCTCTCGAAGTGCACACAGCAGGTGTTCCGCCCCTGAGAACGCTCTTTAATGTCATCATCATTCTGACGGAGCAGAGGGGGCGTCGTCATCGCGATCTTCATTTACAGATCAAGGAGACCACGCTGAGGGTTTGCAGCCAGTTTGCCCAGCATCTCGGCTAAAACAGACACACAGAGCACAGGGGGGCCCGAGTCCCCATGTTGCCCTTGGGCAGTGGAGTGTGCGCCGTCCGGCAACAAGGCCCGAGTCCTCCATGCACTGTGATGTGGACTCACCACCCAACCTTGTTGCCTCTGAGCTCCAGAGGCTCTTCTGCAAATCTAAAGTTTTACGTTAGTGGGGTTTGGATTTTGAGGGTCACGGTGTGCTCTGAAATTCCAGCAGACGCTCTGAAATTGATGGCTGCAATGGGGGGATGTTGTTCGCACACCATGACTTCGGGGTGTTCCCTGCCATCCTGAGTTCCTGGCCTGTGTGGAGCCCACGACGGAGCAGGGGCACCCACTCCTGCCCGGGCGAAGCTGGTTCCGATGCTGTCCTCAGGCTGATCGCCTCGGTGCTGTGCAGGACATTCCTCAAGAGAAATATCCTCATGTCTCGCCCACTCCTGACTCTTAGGAAAACTGACTGTTAAATAAAAAGAAGTAATGCAAGATTTAAAAAGCTGAGCAGGAATGTGTAATTGATGCATTATCAATTTAAAGACACAGATTTTTTCAGACTTCTTTCTTCGATCTGTAATTCTCAGCCTAGCCAAAGAAATGGAAGATCGTGGCCTTGCGAAAGAGTTTATAAAAGCAGGGGGAGATTTGCAATATTACAAAAGTTTATTTTCCTTGCCATCTTCCTGAATGGTGTCCTTGATGGAAATGGACCCCCAAAGCAGGAAAACCCTTAAAGGTGAGCGTAGCGAGAGAGCTCGCCTGGCCTGGGCTTGGGAAATGCATGTTCTGAAAGCCAGCATTAAAGTGATGACAGTCATCTCAATTAAAGGGTGGCTCAGAAAGGGAACGGCGACATCGAGTCATGGTCCAGCTGTGCCATACACCTCCTGCTTTCTGCCACTCCACGGGGCCTGGCGGGAGGCCCCTGTCGGGAGCTGGGAGGTCGGGGTTCCTAAGGCAGCGTGGATGTTAATGAATCTAGGGGCGAACCAAGCCAGAGCCTGGTTTAGTTGGTCAAGCTGAGTTTCAAAGTCTGGAAGGGACAGTTCTGACAGGGACAATCATCAGCGTGGGGGCTGCCGTGGCCGGGGTCCTGAATCAGAAAGGGACAACAGAGGAGGGGCAGGACAGGGCCACGAGCGACAGCCAGCTGCCCTCTGTGGACGGCCCCAGGAGGAGTCCCGAGCCCACTTCTGAGGAGAGCCGGTGGCAGGGCAGGACAGGTGGAGCTCTGTCGGGAAGATCCAGCCATCGGGGCTAGGTGATGGGGGCAGGGCGCCAACCACATCCGCTTCATCAGATCAGCCCGGGGCCACAGGCGGCGTCTCAGATTATCTTCCCCAGTGGCCCGATATGGAATATCTTGCTCATTTTTTGCAAGAGTATATTTTTAACCAAGATAAGTGCAAACCAGATGGTTTGCCCCCAAGCCCTCCCTGTCTAAATGCATTTCCAGTTAACGCACAAAGATCCGTGAAGGCCCAAGTATAAGGCAAATTCCACATGGGCTTTCGTGGATACAAACTCATGCGAAGACGTTACACAATGAGCAGCCACGTACGGCAGAATGGCATTACTGGAACAACACGTAAGAGGCACCTTTGAACTCCCGTCCACCCTTACGTGCATGTCCCACGGCATCGTTAGACGTTCTTCTGTGAGACTCCGCCATCTAAACACTAATATATCCCCAGGGAATTGAACTCGAGCGCACCTGGACCCACGGCAAGCAGGACAGTCTCAGATCGCGAAGACCGTAAGATGAAAATAAAGATGAAAAAGAAGTTATCATAAGAAATGTTTCTAAAGACATTTCCATGCTTCGAACATAGGTTTGACTGAATGACGTTGCCATTTTGCAGGTCAGAAGCTGCTGAGTATCCGCAGCCTCCGGATTGGTGGGCTGGATGGTGCCGAGGACACGCGGGGCCGCCTGGGAGTCTCTCTCGTTCTCTGCCACTGAGCTCCAGCCTCAGCGACGGGTCTACATCCGCACGACACGAAAGCTTCAGCGTGGATTCCAGCCCCTCTCCATCCCCAGGTGAGGATCCGAACTCTCGAGCGAGCGACGTCGCTCGAGCTTCTCCTCCCCCTGCAGTGTTCGTCTCATTCTGACCTTGGGGTACCGCTGAGATGAAAAGTCGGGGACCATGTCCGGGACCAGGGGAGGGTGAGGCACGGGCCACACTCGAGGGTGCTGTGGTCCCTCTCACCTCTCGGCTATTTCCGTTGAGTGTGCTGATTGTTCCTTTTAGGCTTTTCACAATTCCAACAGCCTTCTGGGGGTGCAGTGTCCTGGGGTGTGGACGAAAGTCCCAGCGGCACGGGCACCCCCTGCAGGGCTGACTCGGCACCCTGCGTCTCACAGATGTGTTCCCGACCAACTCGCCAACAGCCACCAGCAAGTACCACCCCATTGCACTGCCCACCGCATCGACAGGGAGCTCGAGTCTAAAGAAATCCAGGTAACAGGCTCAGGGGCTCACACTCTCGTGGAGGTACAGCTGGGTCCGGATGCGGTCACATCTGACACCAGGGGCCCGGGTACTCCCCTCCCCCGTGCCTCAACCCAGCCGGAAGCACCTGCGCCATCATCGGCATTTGCTTCGTCAGCTCAGAGCAGTCTGACCCACGCGGTGCTCACGTCTCTTCGTGTTTAAAATTCATGTAATGGCCCGTGGTACTTTAAGAAACACTAAACGCATAAAACTGTTTTTTTCCTCATTGATGGACTTGAGATATTGTCAACACTTACACCAGAGAGCGTTGCCGTTAATGAACCACAGCTCAAGTAGCTTAACCTCTATAGGAAAAACCCAACACTGATAAGAGAGATCCTTCTCCTGGGATACGGCCGTGGGACAGACGGCGGACACACGCTGCACTCCGTGCTGATAAATCCAATTCTTTCACCGTTGTCTTCCAACTTTCGCATAGTAAATGCTCATTATGTTCCTATGTGCCGGACAGAAATAGCTGGCAGACATGTATTTTAGCAATCTTTATTAAGGAACAATCGATAGTGACACTCGTTTAATTTATGACATTTAAGCCCCTCGAATTCTGTGACATAAGCATCCCAGTTCCACAGGTAGAAAAATCGAGGCTCAATAAGATTATATAGTTTGATCTGGATTATGTAGCTGGGATGTGACAAAGCCAGCATCCCAGCCCCTGCCCGTCCTGCTCGTCCAGCCATGCTGGGTCTGTACGGAGTCCTTTAAGAAGCATCTGAGACAACCATCTTCTCTTCATCTTCTCTGTACTCCTCTTCTATAACTGATTATTAATTTTCAGCGTTCTCACATCGTAAATAGACCATTTTATGATGAAGTCACCAATTAAGTTTGATTGTGTTACCCTACCTGTCATTTAACTCATGCGTGAAAATCACTTCGGAGATGAAAAGAAGATTTAAGAGGCGCGATGTGAATGCGTCCTAGAGGCTAATCACGTGCAGTGGCAGGGAGAGAAGCCTGGTTTGTGGGCGTCGTCGGCCATGTATTATCTCCCTCATCTATTTATCGTCAAGGCCGTCATTAGAAAGATTAAAAACCAGCGTCGACAAATAGTCCTGAAACTTTTGTCTTTCATTAGTGACTTATTATTATTATTACTCAAGACCTCCTTTTTTCCAGCAGAGATGATGATTTCTCAGCCTGCGTCAGACACAATCCGTAGAGAATTCATCAGGTCTAAGGAAATATTAAACGCTATTTCCAACCACCGTACCCTGTTGTCAGGGGCCATCTTAGATGATAATGGCCTTAATTTATAGAAATATAAATAATACAACAGTGACTCCAAGAATCCATGCTCATATAAATCTGTCACAGATCGGTACAAATGAACGTAGTTAAATAAAACCGAACTATAAATATATCCATGCATCAGCTCATGAGCAAAAAAAAGTTTACAGAGAGAGAGAGAACCACAGTTGCAATAAACATTGAAACATCTTTTGTCAACTGAGAACTTTCACCTTGAAATATGAGCCATCTTTGCATTTTATCCCTTTGAAATCTTAAGATATGTTAAATGTGTTTTCTAAGCAAACAGATGCCATGCATCTTAGAGTTTCAGACAGCATCATGCCTGCTAGGGCATGCGCCCTTTTATAACTCAAGCAGCGGTGACACCTGATACTATATTTCTCAATGCTCATTGGAATAACGAGACCGATGATTTCAGAAATAACCTCGTACTCTATTGTTCTTGGCTTGGGCGCGCGATGTTATTTTTTTTTTTTCTCCCTTTAAAAAAATACCTGCATTTGCTCTGTGAAATGAATGAAGTCTGTTTCTGGGAATGTTCTCTTTATTTAAGAAAGGTCATCTGCCGACAGCAGCTGAACAAAGTCAGCTTTGCTATTCTTCTCTCTTTTTTAGATTTCATTTTATTGATTACTCCAGGACAATGCCTGAACTGCCTTCTACAGAAGAGGAAGAGCATATATGGAATTTTAATGCAGATGATAAGCCGGATCGATCCCTTCGAATATTCGTATCAAATGTGGCTTATTAAAAATACTTTCGATCCAAACAAGCAGGCTCGACAACAAAACACGACACATAGGATTATTGTCGTGATCCAAGCATGGTAGACTTTTCATTGTGAAATATGCAGCTGCACAATGAGCTGGAAGAGAAACACATCTCCGCTGAGTTGTGAACGTTGCCTTGGAGATTTGTAATGTTGAAAT
>NW_011889210.1:174754-176162 GCF_000151845.1 Pteropus vampyrus | reverse complement strand
CACGACGGAAGTACAAGATTAAAAAAAAAAAAAAAATAGTTCTGATTTAACCAAAATGAAAGTTAAGATCTAGGAGCTAGATCCATAGCCAGACAAATCACAGCCGGTATCTTCACGATGAATCCAGCCATTACGGAGAATTATTCAGAGCTCATCAATCAAAGTCTATAATTTGTAATCGGCATGTAATTTTATTAACATTGTGTGTGGTTGGAGGCTTTGGGAGGAGCTTTAAATCTGTTTAAAGAAATGTAAATATGCTAGAATCCCAAATCATCACAGGTGATGCCTGAGTCACTACCAGTGGAATTCATGGAAGCTCTGTGCACTCACACAGGATCTGTGTCAAGGCCCACGCTAAGGTCTGTGTTAGGCCAAGGAGCCCCTTCCTCGGGGCTAATGCACCCCCAGTCACCCACCTGCCAGCCCTTTTCAACCCTCTGGCTCAGAGCCGCAAAGCCCTTCAGTTATAGCCCAGGCTGGCTGCTGCCCCACAAACCTCAGAACTGATACCCTTTCTCCCCACCTGTCCTTGTCTGAGGCTGATGCCACTGCATCAGGAACATGAGCATTACGTGTCCCCTCTGCCTCTATCACCATTTGCTCTTCAAAGACTGTAATTCCACTAAAAGTGCTCTTTTTCACACATGAATGGTCTCTTCATCTCATGGCCCTGTTCCTGTCTGTTACTGGGCGTCTGTTGGCCTCAGGGGGTAGTTCTTCCTGCCACGAATCCCCCAGTCCCGTCTCATGTTATAACCGTTGGCTAGGAGGGGCAGGTATTGTGGCTCATGAGATGTAACCGCGACTAATGCGCGAGACTTCAGCCTCCTGGCTTCTAACCTGAGCTCCGAGATTAGCAGCCGCTCCAACTGCCTGCCTGTTAGTTTCCTCATCTCGAAACTGTGTGTGCCAGGCATCTTCTGTCTGTCCCTCCACGTCCCCTCGTGTGTCCACTCTGCTGTCCCTCCCAGGCCATCCATGTCCCTGGCTTCGGTAGGACCTGGCAGGTCAGAGAAAGCGATGTCTGCGTTTTGAGTCTCTGGCTCCTTCCCTGTGAGGTGACCTTGGGCTAGATGTGTCCCTTCACAGGAAGTCCTGTTCGACTCGAGGCAGCTGGCAGTTAAGACTTTCTCTCTTTACAAAGTCCAGTTGTCTGTCCCAAGTCCTCCCGCTCAGGCTGGTGGCAGCTTAGCTGCTTCTAGATGTGTGAGCTTACGCCCAAGAGCAGAAGTATGCTCAGTCCCTTTGTAAATAATGCCCCTAAGCCTTTGTTTCCCCTGGGACCCTAACTGATAAGAACTGTCTCATAGTTTGTGGTTTGTGTTTTGTTCATTTGTTTATTTTTGGTGTGTATGTATGTGAGGGTGGGTGAAATCAAATAATATAATGCATGCAAAGTCCGGAT
>NW_011889210.1:166845-170329 GCF_000151845.1 Pteropus vampyrus | reverse complement strand
ATTCAGGCTCCGTCATCTAATTATAGATCTGTGCACAAAACTAAATGCTTCATCTCTGTCTTAACGCTCACGTTTTCCAGATTTTATACAGCATCTCCTGCCCGTGCCTTGCAGTAGTCAATGCACACCGGGCACGTCTTGATTTTTTAATTTGACTCCTAAATCAATCTCTTTGGTCTGTGTTCTTCTTTAAGCTCCGTCCCATCTATCGACAGATTCGGTGGTGCTGACGGACCCTTATCTAGATGGTCACACCATGAAAGGAAAAACTACCAAAGACACAATTTCTCTTTGTAATAACGAAACGAGAGCTCTGTGTGCGTGTGATATACGTGCTGCATACAGTTTAGAGATCGTCCGACTCAACAGCTCTACTTCGTTTCTTCATTCATTCATT
This sequence comes from Pteropus vampyrus, assembly GCF_000151845.1. NCBI lineage: Eukaryota > Metazoa > Chordata > Mammalia > Chiroptera > Pteropodidae > Pteropus > Pteropus vampyrus. The sequence continues at coordinate 169,932 of NW_011889210.1, read as the reverse complement.
CACCTGTACATTTGAAAGCCAGCTTTGTGTCAAGCAGAGTTCCAAGACATAACAGTGAATGAGACAGACTTAGGTTCTGTGTTGGCAGATCTCATACAGTTGATCCGCGGACAACGTGGGTTTGAACTGCACGGGTTCACTTACATGTGGGTTTTTTCATCTTGTAAACAGAGCATGTAAACTTACAGCGTAGATTAAATACAGCACGGAATTGTAAATGTATTTTTTCTTCCTTACGATTTTCTTAATAACACTTTATTTTCTCTAGCTTGCCGTATTGTAAGAATATGGTATATAAGATATATGACATACAAAATATATATTTATTGACAATATGTTATCAGTAAGGCTTCCGATCACCAGTGGGCTATTGATGGTTACGTTTTAGAGAGTCTAAAGTTTTCCATAGATTTTTGGCTGCATGGAGGTTGTGCACCTAAGCTCTACACTTCCGAGAGTCAGGTGCACTTCTTGTGGATAATGAAGTAATACAAAAATAAATCAAGAAAATAGTTTTTTTACATGGACAAGTGAAATAAATGAAAGCGGAACGAGTCGGGGAGGGGCAGATAGGCTTAGAGCAGTTGGGGACTTCCTGGCACTGCATCCTTCAGGTCTGGAGACTGGAAGAGAAAGGAGGTGCAGACCAGCTTGGGCCAGGAGAACGTCCCCTCTAAAGAACTAAGGTTCTAATGGCCTGGCCCGGAGCAGGGCCCAGGAGACCTGCTGGAGAGCCGGAAGGAGGGAGGGAGCGGCCGAGAAGGCAAAAGGCAGAAGGGTCCACAGACCACACATTTAACTTTTAGAGGCATTTAACTTTTCTTCTGATGGCGATGGAAGCCACGGGAGGGCTTGGACATAAGTGGTGTCATCTGCTTCTTCAGAACTGATCAATAAAATTTAAAACATTCCACCGGGGCTTCTTGAATAATTTCGTTCATTAGCTCATATTGCCATCCAAATGGAAAACTGTGTTAGTACTGCAGAAAATGTACCATAAAGTGAAGAGCTCCAGAGCTCACACATTCTCTTATTATTCTGTGTTTAAATACATGTATACGTAAATAACATCTACATGCACCTAGATGATGACGATGATGATGATGATGATGATGACAGATAGATGACAGATAAATTATACACAGACGAGTGATTGAAAGATATTCTAGATCCACAAATGTGTCTGTTTTTATTCCTTCTGGAAGCTCAGACAGGAGTAAAGTAATCCAACAGCCCTGTCGTGGCATTGACATGTAAATGAGACCGGGTGGGACCTGCCTTTGCTCCTCGCTGATCTACATGTCAATACCTGACGCCTTGTAATTTATGTACAGAGAGAAATCTGTGAACAGGCACATTGCTTATCACCCCTGAACACATGTTAAAAATTCACTCCCTGGAATGACTGTGTTCCAGCCCAACTCGGTAATGTAGGCTAACGTACTTTACAAGTTTACTCACAGGCAAACTGCATTTTGAAGCTATTTATCTTTCTTTTCAAGGAAATCACTGCCTTAGAGACACTTCGGAGTTAGGAGCCTCCAGTTTCTGCATGAAAATGCCCGCCGTGCAGCAGGTAGCGGAAGCAATGAAGCCCACACGGCACCTGGTGGCTTCACGTTCCAGCGCAGGCTTTTCACTCCCAGACGTTCAGGTGTCACCACGAAGTCCCTTCTCAGAGGACTGATACTTGGAGACCTGCGTTTTATGGCTCAGCTATGAGGCCAGTTTTGATGACAAATTTGGTTCCGTGAAGGATGTCAGGCTGTGTCTATCCATCACCATTTTTCCCATAGCAGAAGGTCTGCCTCAAGGAGGCTTGGACCGAAGTCCTGCCCAGGCCAGGGGGCAGTTAGAGCGGCCTTAGCCTTGCTTTCTCCATTGAATGCCTTTAGGGAGGTGGCCTTGGCCCAAGAAGGGTCCCTTACCCTTCACATTTATTATTGCTGTGATCTAGAGGCAGACCCATGCAGCCTCAGACTTCCTACGACAATGTCAAAGACTACTTTTCATCAGAACTGGTTTTCATGGGCAGACTGAGAGAGAACCTATGCTTATGAAATCATTGTTAAAACCTCCTTCATTAATTAGGGAAGTGTAAAAACATATTAGGCATAGGGGGCGGACATGTCTCTCTGGGCAGAAATTAGGCACTGCCCAACTTCAGGATCTATGAAATTTCTTCGGGCATATTTCATGACACTATTTCTCATAGCTCATTCTCTCTGTTTACATAAATTTATTTACTTGTTTGTTTGTTTGTTTTTATTATGGAATTACAATGCAATTCTTGTGCAATTCAACAGTAAGACATATATATCGCGTTGTGTATTCGCCACCCATAGTTAGATTTCTTTCTGTCCATATTTGACCCCTTTTACTCATCTACCTCCTCCCTTCCCACCCCTCTACCCTCTGGTAACCACTAGTCTATTGTCCATGTCCATGAGTCTCTGTTTGTCCTGTTTGTTTGTCGCTTTTAGGTTCATATCTCACAAATAAGTGATACCATATGGTTTTCAACTTTTTCTGTCTGGCTTATTGCGTTTAACATGATTATCTCAAGGTCTATCCATGTTGTTGCAAATGGCAGTATTTCATGTCTTCTGTGGCTGAGTAATATTCCATCGTGTATATGTACCACAGCTTCTTTATCCAATCGTCTATCGTAGGATACTTCGGTTGCTTCCATGTCCTGGCCACCATGAATAATGCTGCTATGAACATCGGTGTGCAAATATCTTTTCAGGTATATATGTTTAAGTCTTTGGGGTAAATATCCAGTAGAGGAATTGCTGGATCTTACGGTAGATCAATTCTTAGTTCTTTGAGGAAACTCCACACTGTTTTCCACAGTGGCTGCACCAATTCGCAGTCCCGCCAGCAGTGGATGAGGGTTCCTTTTTCTCCGCATCCTCTCCAATATTTGTTATTACTTGTCCTGTTGATTATAGCTATTCTAACAGGTGTGAGATGGTATCTCATTGTGGTTTTGATTTGCATTTCCCTAATAACTAGAGATGCTTGCTGTCCATTTGTTTGTCCTCTAGGGAGAAGTGTCTATTCAGGTTCTCTGCCCATTTTTAA
>NW_011889210.1:163775-165934 GCF_000151845.1 Pteropus vampyrus | reverse complement strand
CTAACAACAACAATAAAAAATCTGCCAATCACAGATATTCTTTCCAGATATGACAGCGGACAGGCGGTGTGGAACACACGGTCGTGATGGCGTCACTCGCTCTCTCCCCGAATCACACTCAGGCTGAAGCACGACGCTCTGGGGACACTCTCTGTGTCCTTCCTCCACTTCTGGGAGCAGCTGTGAGACCAGGGGGCCCCCAAAAACATTGTCTCCAGATTTGAGTCACCCAGACTGAGAACCGTTTAAGACATCCTGTAGCAAATAAGCTGATAATACGTATCAAGCATGTTACTTAGGAAGAAGAACCATTTCTAAAAGGATGTGTGTGTGGTATGTGTATCTATGTATGTATGTGGTATGTGTGTTTTTCCATAAATGATAAAAGAGAGAGAGAGAAAGAGAGAGAGCACGAGAGAGAAAGAGTTCCACGAGACTCTCTCTGGTTAGCTCAAAAGACATGAGACTTGTGTTTCTGGCCAAGATGGAGTAAGAGTGAGTGGGTTCACCTTTCTGCCTGAAACTACCCAAACGCCGGGCAAAGTCTTGGCAGCAGCGGTTCAGACCCCGGCCCTCGGGACCTGGACAAGGGAAAAGTGGGGGCCGCACATCACCTGGCCCACTGCCCAGGGAGGGTCCAGGAAGGTGACTCCAGCCGCCTCCCAGAGCTAGGAGATGGGACGGGGTGGGGGGTGGGGGTGCTTCTAACCCAGGCACCTCGGAACAGCATGCCATCCGTCTTGTATAATCATCTAATCACGATGGACCCCAAATCGCCACTTGTGCTTCCTGCAGAGCCCCCACGCGAAGCGACAGTGTGCCCGCAGCCGTGAGAGGCCCATCCAGGGGCCCGGAAGGTAAGCCCTAAGCCCTCACCTGGAGCTGGGGTATGCGACTTCACACTCAAACAGTGTGTCTGAAGGCACAACAATTTCCCATTGCAAAGAAAATATTTCCTTCCTAAAAAGGCTGCTCCCTTTCGTACACCTGCCCCATGTAATTTGGGGAAAAGTACTTGCATTCCTGTTAATAAATATACTTTATACTTTTCCTTACTGAAAATAGCAGTCACTTCCAATCTGGCTATAATTTTTGCTTTTTTCTGATATGGAAATCTTCAGCCTTTGCATCAAACAGCGCTCCCCCCGCCCTCCAACCCTGCACCCCCTTTCCTGGCACCACAGAAATAGAGGGACGGGCTGAGCTACCTATTTGCCAAACCTCAATTTTCCTTTCTGTTTAAAAGAGATAATGCGGTAATAATAATACTAATAACGATACTATCTTCGAGTTTGCAGCGAGGAGTCAGTGAGTTTACGTACACGTGATGCTTGGCACGGCCTGCCCATTGCAAATCCGAGTGAATGTCGCTGCGGCCGGGACCACCCTGGTGGCAGCTGTTACCTCTCTCCTCTTACTAAAAGAAAAGGGGGCATGGAGGAGGGTGACAAACGGGGTTAGAATCCGGACTCTGTCATCTACTGGCCATTTCATCATAGGAAGCCATTACTGCTTCTCGTCCTGTGTCCCATAAGCGAATGTGACAATGACGAAGTCTCTCAAAGCTCAGGGAAGCCAGATCCAAACCCACGGCTGTCTGACTCCAAAACGCTTGCTACTTCATCTCCCACAAAACACAATTATTGGGGACGCTGAACTGAAAAGCCATACCGTGGTGTAGCGGACACGGCCGGACTGCGGCCATCTCCCGGCAGTGGATTATCTAGGTTTTCACACATAAAACGGCTCAGGACAAACATGCCTTTGTACCCATTCTTATCTCTTGCCAGAGACGTGATACCACGTCCAGAACGTCTCTGAGCCGCGCGTGGCCTGCCATCTGTAGATATGCCCTCCACCCAAGCGAGCCTTCCTGCAGCGGCAAAGGCAGGAAGGAGCAGACATGACTCAGAGTTCCAATTAAAAGAAGGAAATTTGCATCGGGCGATCCACCGCCTGTGTCAGGAGCAGCTGCTCTCTCCTCCTACCCTCCCAAGGAGAAGGGGCCTCGGGGTGTGGGTTTGGGTTTTGCAGAGGGGGTGTCCTGGTTCAAGGTGGTCACTGGGGGACAGGGTCAGTGACACGGTCACGTACGAAGGCCTGAGCCGTGCCCATGGGGAGAAGATGGTGCCTCCCGTCACCGGGCTCCCTCTGCCTCT
>NW_011889210.1:161214-163725 GCF_000151845.1 Pteropus vampyrus | reverse complement strand
CCAGGGGCCCGGAAGGTAAGCCCTAAGCCCTCACCTGGAGCTGGGGTATGCGACTTCACACTCAAACAGTGTGTCTGAAGGCACAACAATTTCCCATTGCAAAGAAAATATTTCCTTCCTAAAAAGGCTGCTCCTTTTCGTACACCTGCCCCATGTAATTTGGGGAAAAGTACTTGCATTCCTGTTAATAAATATACTTTATACTTTTCCTTACTGAAAATAGCAGTAACTTCCAATCTGGCTATAATTTTTGCTTTTTTCTGATATGGAAATCTTCAGCCTTTGCATCAAACAGCGCTCCCCCCGCCCTCCAATCCTGCACCCCCGTTCCTGGCACCACAGAAACAGAGGGACGGGCTGAGCTACCTATTTGCCAAACCTCAATTTTCCTTTCTGTTTAAAAGAGATAATAATACTAATAACGATACTATCTTCGAGTTTGCAGCGAGGAGTCAGTGAGTTCACGCACACGTGATGCTTGGCACGGCCTGCCCATTGCAAATCCGAGTGAATGTCGCTGCGGCCGGGACCACCCTGGTGGCAGCTGTTACCTCTCTCCTCTTACTAAAAGAAAAGGGGGCATGGAGGAGGGTGACAAACGGGGTTAGAATCCGGACTCTGTCATCTACTGGCCATTTCATCATAGGAAGCCATTACTGCTTCTCGTCCTGTGTCCCATAAGCAAATGTGACAATGACGAAGTCTCTCAAAGCTCAGGGAAGCCAGATCCAAACCCACGGCTGTCTGACTCCAAAACGCTTGCTACTTCATCTCCCACAAAACACAATTATTGGGGACGCTGAACTGAAAAGCCATACCGTGGTGTAGCGGACACGGCCGGACTGCGGCCATCTCCCGGCAGTGGATTATCTAGGTTTTCACACATAAAACGGCTCAGGACAAACATGCCTTTGTACCCATTCTTATCTCTTGCCAGAGACGTGATACCACGTCCAGAACGTCTCTGAGCCGCGCGTGGCCTGCCATCTGTAGATATGCCCTCCACCCAAGCGAGCCTTCCTGCAGCGGCAAAGGCAGGAAGGAGCAGACATGACTCAGAGTTCCAATTAAAAGAAGGAAATTTGCATCGGGCGATCCACCGCCTGTGTCAGGAGCAGCTGCTCTCTCCTCCTACCCTCCCAAGGAGAAGGGGCCTCGGGGTGTGGGTTTGGGTTTTGCAGAGGGGGTGTCCCGGTTCAAGGTGGTCACTGGGGGACAGGGTCAGTGACACGGTCACGTACGAAGGCCTGAGCCGTGCCCATGGGGAGAAGATGGTGCCTCCCGTCACCGGGCTCCCTCTGCCTCTGTAACTCCTCTCCGCCAGCTCTCCCTGAGACCCTGGCAGCCCCTCACAGCTGTGACCTCTCTAAACTGTCAGCCTCAGATTAACTGATACTTCATCAATTTCGCCTGAACTGCATTTGCAACCTGGTCTCAGGAGGGCTGCCCAGTGCATCAAACGCCAGGCAGCAGCCCCCAGAGCCAGATTTTCTTGAAAACGATGGGGGCATTTTTCAATCTGCTTGCAGGGGCCTGGGCGACAGCCCTGAGAGGGGTGGGGTGCCCGGAGGGGAACCCACGGGAGCCTCTGATTATTCCTTGTAAATTTTTCATGAGGACATCTGCCCACACTCCACTCCTCCAGCTGCCCTGCCCCCTCTGCAGCCAGGCCTCCTGACAAGGCATGAAAAACCAGAACGACTGGGCTCCGTCCCCATCAGCCAGGAAGTGACTGCTCAGAGGCCGTGTGGTTTCAGGCTCACAGAGGGGCTGGCTCCGCTGGGGAAGGGGCTGAAACAAAGGATCGGCCTGAGATGGATGACTCTTAGGTGAGTCTGCAGAGTGAGGCCCCCGCCACGGGCAGGTGACTGCAGCCTCCCAAAAGGTCAGGCTGACAAAGACCACCTGGCCTAGAGAGAGCAGTGGGTTTTACAGACCCCACTGATCTGGGGGACTGGGGAGCCTGGCCCACCACCCCCAGCCGTACTCCCCTCCGCCTTCATTGTAGGGGGTGGCCTTAGGCATGCAGCGAAGCGGAAGGCTCCCTGGGGTACCACATCCACGTCCCCAAATCAAAGCCAGGAAGAATCTAAGTGGCGAAGGGTGGGGGGAAGGGGGTCAGTGCTTCCTTATTTAAATAAGAAAACAATCTTTCCTTTGGAAATAACTGGCAGCTTACGAGCTTTAAATCCCTATCTCTTCCCATGCAGTTCAAATCAAGAGCCAGCAGCTCTTTCTCATTAATGCATCAAGTCGTGCCGATGTCCTTTTTGTGCTCCCTTTGAAGTGACATGTGCTTCGATTTATTCCTAATCTCCTAAGTGATGGCGTAAGGGCCGCGCCCCTGCGCCACGACGCTGGGGTCTCGGGCCGTTGAGCCCGGGGACGCTCGCCGACGCCGCGGTGTCGTGCGTGCAGCCCGGGTCCCCGAGTAGGACACCGACCCCGGGCGGGAGACGCGGCGGCGGGAGAGGGACATTCACGCGGAACCCGCCGCACACACCTTAGAAA
>NW_011889210.1:155972-160109 GCF_000151845.1 Pteropus vampyrus | reverse complement strand
TCAAAAATCCTCATCGGCGAACAAATTGATGCTCAAATCAGAAATGCCTGAATTTGGGGCCAGAAAGTACAACGGCAAAACCCAGGGACCCGGAACCTGACTCTGTCTCTGGCTTTATCTCCCCGTATCAATCTAAGCAATCATAATTTACGTATTTTTTTTAATCTATCAGATAAAACGTTCTCCTGGGAGAAAAATAGTTTATAGTATCATTTTTGTTCTAGAAGTTTGCAACTACTTACTTACCGAAGCCTTTAAAAGTCTGCTCTAGTGAGTTAGTTCCGAAAGGTTATTTAGAGAGCCCTGCACATTATTAGATTAAACCCTGTAAAGTTGCGGTTTGGGCTAAAAATCATCGAATATGAGAAAGTCATAAGATATGACCTACACCATCTCTTCCCAGAGAATTACACTGTACTAATTGAGTGTCTACTTTGTCAGGTGTTTCAGCATTGCTGTGAGTTGCGTTACTGGTGTTGCCATTGTCTGCCATTTGGGATTTTCTGGGTCGATGAGGATAGAAAACTGCAGTCTTATTATGTGCGAGGCACACGCGAAATCATTTACAAATGTATCGAGGATGAAAAGGTAACAATCGTAAGGAAAGTCTTACCAAGTACTGGAGGTCGCAGCAGTGTCGATAAATACGCACGGGATTGCTTGCTCGAAAGCTCATGCAGCAAACAGCTAAGATCGCATGCACCGGACAGGTGTTTGTATATTCTAAAAATTGGATTAATTAGTGGTAAGAACATCTGATGTCCTTAACTGTTTTCTCTTCCTCCCTGGCCCCTCTGATGAGGCTCTCGTTTCTTATCTAGAATGGCATCCGTTTTTGTTTTCTCTCCTCGTGCATCCATTTAGTGTAACAATCTGAGCACATAAAACATACGTATGCGTGTTTTTGTATTCATCACTCATTACACACATGTACTGCTGAAGACGTGTACATTGTAAAACAAGGGAAAAATAAACATCTTAAAGGATGAGCTCAGAGAAAACGAATGATGTTTTAAATAAATGTTTAAACTTTTATTTATACACAAAATATTCTGTGCTATGATAAATATTTTATTAACGATATTTTCGAGAAAGAAATATAATTAAATAGATTTATTTTCTATATGGGTTTGACATTGTGATAAAATAAAGTTAGAATTCTAAGTTCAGTTTGTTCTTGATACTAATTGTCAGAGTTGGAAAATATATTTCATAAAAGTACATAAATTCGAATAGAAATGAGTCATTAGCGGTGCTTTCTAAATTGGGGCACCACGTTTCAATCCCATTCAGCAATTATATGAAGATTTGTCATGTTGTTGATAAAATTCAGCTGCTAAACTTCCTTTTTCCTCAATGTCAGTCAGTTGTTCTTTTAAGCTAATTAAAAAATTGGGGCGCTTTTGTGACTTTGTCGAAAGGGTTTCAAAACACTATGTCTCCTTTCAGAAAGTTTTCAATAAAAAATATCGTTTGAGGATTGTACAATGTACAGATTTGAGAGTTGTGCTGTCATTGCTGACATATTCTGATGATGAAATCACATCATGGTAGAATCACTTCTGAATATTCGATCTCAAGTTACTTTCTTTAGCATACATTTTTCTCAAAAAGCGGTTACTTTCTTGGTCATTGTTTTAAAATCACCTATAAGTTGAAATATATATTTAAGATTACTTATTAGTTATTTATTTATTTTCAATTTATTTATTTACAAAAATCTCTGTTTGGCAGCATCGGAGGACAGCGAGCTGTCACCTCATTGCTTCCCCAAAGCATCATTTGCTTTGAACAAATAATTGTCATGATTCATTTTGAAGTTTCATAACTCTTAAGTACTTTGAAGTGTAATAAACAGCAAATGCATATGTGCTACAAAAGATTTTCATATTTGTTTTTCATGTCTTTAAAAAGTACTGCAGTGTTGTAAAGGGTACCATACTAGGAGTAATGTGAATGAATGATACGTGCCACGACCCTTGCTGTTTCTGTCATTAATTAGGCAAAGCATCACTGGTTTTCCATTAAACATTGTTTTGTCAACCGAATCATTTGCTGTTCAAAACAGACCTTCTCTGATACATCTCTCTTCAGCAGATCGCAAAGAAGTCGTTCTTTGTGTCTCATGATTGAACCTGAACTCAGCAAGTACCAGAAGGCTGGACATGTTAGAAACATCTGCATTTTTACCCAACTGTACAGCAACTCTCCCAGACTGAGTGATTTATCCACAAACTGGTCTAGTCCAGTCTTTCACATTTTATGCATCTTCCAAAAGTGTTTGAAGACAATGGGTACAATCTTGTATATGCCACATTGTTTTCTGTGTCGTCTCAGCGATTTTTACTGAAGTAGGAAGGAAAAATATTTTATCAAATTGATTTTATCAACATATCTTTACCTACTAAGAAAGAAAACTCAAAAGAGACTTAGTGGAATTTTGGAAAGCATAGAATTAACTGATGTAAAACTTTCAGGATTTTTGCCCAAAAAGTTAGATCTTCCTATGTTGATTCTTAGTTTTCAATGCCTCCCTAATTGTGACTGATTCATACCTTGATTAGTAAATATCTCAAGGCACTAACTCTCTGTGCATAGATAGTGAGGGTCACAGTTAATAACAGCAGATGTGAATCTGTATTTAACATAACTTTCCATAGTGCTGAAATTCATGTTTGCGATTACAGATTTCATTAGATTGTCAGTGTTTTAATCTGTTCTGATGGACGAGGACCTGGCATCAACAGCTGGGTATAACAGCAGCTCCGATTTCCTGTTCACCTTTTCTTAGGATATTAGCATCAACCTCAATCTATGGTATTTGCAGAAATATTTTTGAGTTATTTGTCCACTCTGGAGGGCTAGCAAAGTTAAAACTAGATAAAATAACCCATAAGTGCATTTGACAAGTAAACTACAGTCGCTCACGGCACTGAAAACATAGAAGTGAGTGTGGCAGCGGCCTTGACCCTCTGCCCTTCAGGCCTCCAGCTCGTCCCTGGGGAAGACTGTCTGGTGCCCAAGCCGGGAGAGTCCCAGGGTCCCTGTGCACACCGGTGCAGTCGGTTCTGCTCTGATGCTTGTTTTGACATGCATGCTGGTTTCAAGGAAGTTGATATATTAGAGGACAATTTGAGAATTATGCCAATGTGTTTCCAGATGTGTGATTTCATAGGCAAACGTGAAAAACTGCTCCCAGCTGATCCGAGCTTAGGAACACACACACACACACACACACACACACACACACACACACACACCCCTCCATTATCTCCCAGCTACCACAGATCACCGCCTGTGCCTGAGCCACCCCCCACACCCCCCACATCTGGGTCAGAGCTTCCCTGTGTTTCCCCACCTCCCCAGCCCTCCACTTCGCACAGCGCACAAGCAGCCGCCTCCACACCCACATCCTCAGCAAACCTCAGGCCTCTCTCCAGGTGCCACGTTCACTGGAGCGCCGATGCCCGTCTTAATCATTTAACGTGGAAAATGGTGTGACCGTTTTAATAAGATTCTTATCCTTTTATTATGTCACTGACGAAGGTTTCGATTTTTAGGCCCCATTTTCCCCATAATTAATCAGTCCATCGCCTAATTTTACATCATTTGGAGATTTTTGGGAACACATGCATCCTGTTACAACAGAAAAACATTCCTAATTTACTCGTTCGAGCACCTAAACTGAACATGAGGAGCTGGCAAAGCTTATCAGAGCAAGCGGCTTTCGAGCCAAAAGCAGGAGGAAGGATGGAAGCGGGCTGCAGGCCAAGGAAACAATCTCCAGCGATGTTGGATCGGGCGCTTTACATGTGTAATTTCAATGACCCTCACGCAATCCTGAGAGCTGGGCATGAAAACCCTCATTGAGGCTCAGGAAATGGAGGCCCTCCACCATCAGGGACTTCCTGAAGGTCGTGCGGCTTTTGCAGCTGCCGGACTCAAAGTTCGCCATCTTTCCATCATGCTTGGCTGGCATGGTTTTCCGAAGAGTGCCCCAGTCCCCATCCTGATCCACCAGATGTCCTAAGAGGAGCCCGGTTGCCCTTGCTCCTCAGAGAGAAGGACGTTGGCAGACCAGTGAGCCGTCACTCCCCTAGGGAAAGAAAGACACACCAGCAAAGTCGAATGAGCTGG
>NW_011889210.1:142135-154877 GCF_000151845.1 Pteropus vampyrus | reverse complement strand
ACCTGGGCAGGAGGAGCCGCCCTGAGCTTGACCACCCCCGGATGGAAGCGGGCCAAGGGGGATAGATTCTGGAGCAGCCAAAGGTTGGGTTGTCCCAACCCAACCTGTGCTAGTGAGTTACCGTCAAATCCCACCATGACTGCTGGACAAACGGCACGTGACGAAGGCCACTGCAGCGAGCCGGGCTGACGCCCACGGACGGAGCCCAGGCTGCCCCGCTTCGCCTCCGCCTTGCTCCTGCCTCTTGCTCAGTCTGGCATGGGCCAGACTCTCGGCTTTCGATGCATTTTCTTCCCTCTGCTTGGTCTTGGGTGGACAGGGGCCGCAGCCGTGCTGTCCTGAAGGCAGGTATATGCTGGCACGTCCCTGCCCGTCTACGCCCAGCACGCCCCCTGGGCACGTGCACGACCAGCTCAGAACTGTCTGAGGTTAGCCTCCTCCTCAGCCAGCGACCCCGCAGGTCTTCTCCAGGCCACCCTCAGTAGACAGAGAGAAGCAGTGACTTTGTTAGTCTATTGCATTCTTTGGTCAAAAATTTTAATAAAGGTGCAGCTTCCTATGCACTGAATTTAGCACACTGCAGGAGTACAGAATTCATGTCCTTCCATTTAAAAAACAAAACAATGTATGGTACTTCTCTCTGCATATAGGAAGGAATCGCAATGGGGTTAAGCATTTCACAAACTTCGCTCAGGAGCTGGCAGCTTTTGAGAATGAAAATCCCACCACGCATTGTTCTAATGAACAAGACACGCCTTCGGAACCAAGTAGGCTCCTCGTAGAGCACTGAGCCTCTCCGGGTTTCCCGGCCGTGCAATTCCCATCGCTAACCAGGTTCATTTAGGCTGCTGGAGACAAGGAACACTGGGCCCAGCCAGAAATCCCAGCAGCGAGGCCTCCTGCGTGAGCTCGAGCGGGTCCCTGGATCTGGGCACCCTCTCCATGGAGGACGCGTCCTCACACTGGTAGTCAGTCAAAAGATGTCCCGGGTAAAATGAGACATGGGCACCAGACATGAAATGCCTATCGAGTGAGTGGCTAAATGAATTAAACAAGAGAAGGTTACTTGCGCATTGTGAAATAGTTAGCAAGTGTAAGGGATCCGTACGTCCGTCGTAAGGACGAATTCTCCATTTTTATATTGGAATGAAATGGTGGACGGTTCCATCATTACCCTTCAGAAACACAGAAACAAGCTGAGAAACGCTGGAAAGGGAGAAAGAGACGGAGCGGGACAGAGAGACAGGGAGCTGGTAGCTCAGATGGAAGGACAGAGGGCGGAAAAGCACAAATTTATGCAGAATGAGCTGCAAGTGCGTGAAGCTCTCTGCTTGGTGTTTTACGGAGCCCCTCCCACCCGATCCTCCTCACTGCCCCTCAGGGCAGGAGAATCATTTGCATTTTGATTTTATTTAGGAAGAAGGCGAAGGTAAGTCACGCGTGCAGAGTCGCACAGGCAGAGTGGCAAACGCAGAGACCACTGCCGCGAGGCCTGGGCTCTCTCCACACCGTCATGACGCCCCTGACTCTGTGCTCCTCTGCCATCCGAGCTCCAGCCCGCGGCATCTCCCCACACCCTGGAGAAGCGCAGGTACAGAAGGAAGAGGGTCTTTGCTCCTGGGTGGGACCAGGAAGGAGATGAGGAGAAGGGACGGCGTTCACAGTGTGAACCTTACTACGGTGGGAAGGGGAGATTGAAATGATGGCGCGAACCACACAATGAACAAAGCGCCCTCTGAGAAAACTCATCCAGTGAGGCTGAGAATATTTCATCGTAAGATACCTCGTTTCACAGGACAGCTATGAAGTCATTGGTCAAGGAAATCAGGGCAAAATGGGTGTCGGCAATTAAGAAACATTAGCCGTAACACCTGAACTGCACAAACGCAGAGACACTGCCACTTGCTCACAGCTGTTAGTAAGGTCATTCCCTCGGGCACAGTGAGGAAGAAGTTTGGGCCCTCGCCAGCCAGGGAGGCAGGAAGTGAGCATGCTGGGCAGGAGGGGGCCCAGGCGCGGGGCGCAGGGCGGGAGGGCAGGGTGTCTGTGCAGCCTGGCGGCCAGCTGCTCACAGGTCTCTTAGTCAGCGCTGCCTGGCTGGGGGACCGGACTGGCGCAGCCCATGGGGACACGCCCACGCTTCCACCGGGGACTCAGCCACCACCCAGCCCCTCCCTGGGAGCTCAAGAGGCCACATGGGCTGGGGCCCTCTAAACAGGACGAGAGATGACCCCGGCTCCCTCAGCCCCCAGGCTCACACCTGCCACTCCTTCTCAACTCAAAACCCCCAAACCTAACAGGAACTGTTATGTTTCCAGGAAATTCTGAGGGGGAGCAAAGTAGAAACAAAATAGGAAAAGAATGCACCTGCCTGCCCCCTCCCTCCTGAGTGCCACACCAGATCAGAGGACCCGTGGGCTTGGCAGCTCCTTCCTCCCCAGCCCCCCACGCTAGGTGCCACAGATGGCCCCCAGCAGAGCGCCCGTCCCTCTCTACTCTCCGAAATCCTAAGGCAGTTTCAGGCCTGGTTCAAACGCTGCCTATACCCTGTGGTTACCAGCCTGTCCCATGCGGAGGGTGGGGTTTGGACGCTGACAGGCGCACTCGTGGCCTGTGAGCACCTAACCCAGTCACTGGAGCTCTCGGAGCTGCATTCCTTGTTTGTAAAATGAGAGTAACAGTGGAGCCTCCCCGTGGGGTGTTGAGGAATGAGTGTGACCCCCTGCACAGAGTTCATCCCAGGGCCTGGCACGTGGTGAGCCTGCTGTGCATGTTAGTCCTGTTCTTCCTCAGGAGAAAAGCCGAGGCCCCTTCCAGCCGTCTCCCAGTGTGTGCCAGCCCTCCTTGGGGTCGTCTCCACATGGTCCCCCTTCTGCCCCGGGGGCACTTGGTCCCCACTCTCATGCCACCTTCTGGGCTGGGGCGAGCTTAGCTAATCATAGGTGTCAGTCTCTTTCTCCAGATCAAGCATCATTTGGGGGATGGGAGGGTGTTATATCACTTCGAGACTAGTGAAACCAACGGACTATCTCCGGAAACACATGCTGAGTGATACCGAACTTACACAGGGATGGTTAGGAGCCACCCAACTGACTCACTTCATTGCCTAATCGCAGGGAGAAGAGTTGTTTGTACTCTAATATTGAAGAGGATGGGCCTGCGCCGGGCAGGTTCAGTGGTTGTCCAAGATCGCGAGGTCACACGAGTCACAGACCAGCCTCAAACGTGCATGTCCCTCCTTTACAGCTACTTACTTTCCCGGGGTTTGAGAATCCCAGGTTGAGGAATGTGGGCCTAGATTACGAGATCTGGAGTGCTGCGCCCGGACTCGCGGGGTTTCAGGGACTCCCATTAAAATAAAACGTGCGAAAATGTGTTATATGTTATAAAATAGGAACAACTACTGTTCTCGGTCAGTGCTTTTTTCTTCTTGCCTGGCTGTAACACGCTCAGTTTTGAGGAAACTGCTTTACGGCAGCGGGCACGACGTTGGCGCATGACAGATGTCAGGCCGTGTCTGTTGTGGGGCAACTTGCTTTGCGGCAGAAACAGCGGCTGCCCGGCTTTTGCCTCAGGCCGGATGTCAGGCCACGGGTGTCGTTAGGAAGCTTGCTTTACGGCGGCAGCTGTCGCATTCGGCGCATGGCGGACGTCAGGCTGTGGTTGTCCTTAGGGACTTGCTTTACAACAGCAGCTGCCACACTTTTGCAGCATTGTGAATGTCAGGCCATTGCTGTCGTTTAAAGAACTCGCTCTGTGGCAGCGATTTCTGCATTTTGTCACACGGCAGGTGTCAAGTTGTGTTTGTCATCACGGAAATGGATTTATAGCACCAACGGTGGAAATTTTGTTGCATTTTAGATAGCGGGTTTTGTCCGTTGCACTGTCCCAATGTGCTGCAGAGAGGGTATTACATAGCGGCTGTCCTTTGGGACCGTCCTTGCGGCACAGGCTGCTGCTGTTTGCCACGATGTCAATTTCAGTTCACATCTGTCATTAGAGGACATGCTCTATGTCAGCGGCTGCCCCACTTTGCCTCTGCCACTAGAGAACTTGTTTTACGGCAGTTGCTGTCATAAATTTGCCACTTGTGGATGTTGGGTGGTTACTGTCGTTAGGGTGCTTGCTTTACGGCAGCGGCAGTCGCAGGTTTGCGGCATTGCGGGTGTCCGCAATAGAACTCGCTTTACAGCAGCGGTTGCAGAAATTGCCTCATTGCACATGTCAGGTAGTGTCTGTCATCGAAGAAGTCACTTTACGGTAGTGGCTGCCACACTTCTGCCTCATTAGAAATGTCGGTTTGCATCTTTTGTTAAATTGCTTTATGATAGTGGCTGCTGCACTCTTGCTTCGTTGCAAGTGTCACTTTGCATCCGCAGTTAGAAACTTAGCCTTACGGCAGTGGCTGTCCCAGTTTCGTCGCATTGTGGCTACCAGGCCGCACCTGTTATGAGGGAACTTGATTTATGGAGGTGACTGTCGCAATTTTGCTGCGATGGCTTCGGTCAGGTCCCATCTGTCATTGGAGAATGTCTTTTCGGCAAACATTGTCACAGTTTTGTGCATTGTGGATTTCAGGTTGCATCTGTAGCTATGGACATTGCTTTACAACAACGGCTGCCGCGATTCGTGGCCATGTCGGGCCTCGACTGTCGTTAAGGAACTTGCTTTACGCCACCGGCTGCTGCAGTTGTGTTGCTTTGCGGAATGCAGGTGTGTTTGGCATTAGGGCACTTGCTTTACGGCAGCGGCTGCCGTGCTTGTGCCGCATGGCGACGTCAGGCTGCGTCTTCCGTTAGATGAATTGCTGCCGAAAGCAGCAGCCGAGCTGCCGCATTGAGCACGTCAGGCTCGTCTGTCCTTAGGGAACCAGCTTTACGACAGCGGTAACCACAGCAGCCCGTCTTTCCGTTGTATATGTCAGGACGTGTCTGTCGTTAGGGGATTTCGCTTTACGGCAGTGGCTGTCGCAATTTTGCCGCACAGCAGATGACAGAGAATGTCCGTCGTTAGGGAATTCGCTTTATGGCAGTGGCAGCTGCTGCTGCACTTTGACTTCATTTTGGCTCAAATATTCAATCATTTTTTTTTGGAAACTCTTTACAGCAGCGTCAATGACCTCGAGCCTGCCTGCCCCTAACAGGAAGTTCAGTGGAGGATTTAACGCCTGGCACGAAGTTTATCCCCGTTTAACAGGAAATAGAGCGGACACCTTGGCCCACAGCACCCAGCCTGGCCCCTCCTAACAAAAACTAGAGTGGAGGCCTCGGCCCGCCGTCCCAGCCTGTTCCCCTTACCAGGAGGTGGAGGGGAGGCCTCGGCCGGCGGCATCACCCCCCTTCTTCCTAACACAAATGGGAGTGAAAATCTTGGCCCGCGCAGCAAGCCTGCCCTCTCGTGAAAGACGGTAGAGTGGAAATATATCACACCACACCAAGCCTTTCTTCGAAAAAAATCAGAACGGCGACCTTGTCCCATGACAGAGCGTGTCCTCTCTTAACGGGAAACTGAGTAGAAACTTTTGCCCACAAACCAAGCTTGTTCCATCGCGAAAATCAGGCCCTGGACCTTTTTTTTTTTTTTCTTTACCAATCAAAACATCTCAGGACGTCCTGGTTCGAGTCCTCTCCTCATCCCTCCTGTTCCCTGTTCCTTCAGCTGCATGGCTGACTCTGCACCAGACTGACGTGCATCTGGGTCTTTGGAACAATGGTCCTGGTCCTACCAGCTGTTTCTGCCACCTTCAATCAAGAGACCTTTTAGGTTCGCCTGCCCTCAGTCCACTCACAGTAGGCACCCTTTGCCCTACAGGGGACACCGGGTGTCCACGTCAGCTGAGCACGGAGTCTGGCATGAAGTAGTCACTTAGTGCTTGCCAGATGCTGTTGTGGCAGGAGCAAGATGTTAATAACCAGAGCCAGATGTTCTGCTTGGGGCGTGAATGCCTGGCCCATACTCATTGATCACTAATAAAAACCTTAGCGAGTCACTCATAGTAAAAACCACAGTGTGGTCTTATGATTTGGGAATATCCATCTCCACTGAACACCTAGAAGATCCCTGGACTCACACTCTTTATAGACAGGATGAGAACGAAGAACAAGGCAGGACTCTGAGGCCCAGGGCATCTCGACGCATTACGCACAGCTGGACGACCCACCGTGGCCTCCACTCCTCCACCAGCGTCACCTTCTCTGAGCCCTAGGGAGCAGAAACCTGTGGAAAGTGGGCTCACACGGCCTCACAGGCAAACCCATCAGACCTCAGACTGCTCACATGATAACTGGTGCCTGGAATTCTGTGTTGAATTTCTCATGCATTAGCGAGGCACTCAGGCATCTCTCCGTGGAATTACAGCCCTATTATGTACAATTGGGTATGCATTACTCCTTATTTTTATACCATTAACTTGGATGAGGCTATTTCTCAAGCACTGAAGTGTATAAGAGTTAGGGGCAGAGAAAACTGAACTGGGGAAGCAAGATGCATATGAGCCAGTAGAAGCTGCATCGTTAGCAATATATTTAATGTCAACTAGGTTAATTAAACAAATATAAAGTCAGGCAAAATGTTTTATTCTTTTCCATATTCACTATCGTCTACTCGACTTTAGATCTAAATCCACCTATACAAGAGACACATCGCCCTACAGTCCTATCACTGAGAGAATCTCAAAGTTTGAGCCTCCTACAGTAAGTTCTCACACAAGTTCTTGGCAACTGTGATTTTAAGCAAAATGACTTACAACACAATCAATTTGACCCTTGCTTAATTGATATAAATAAGAGTTAAGCTCCTATGACATATTTTTGGTCACGAGAACATCACCAAACTTCTAAATAAAGATCCTAAACACATATAATATTAAACATTGAAATAAACGTGAGCTATACATACACTGAAGAAAGATGAGTATAATTAAGTACGAGGAGTTGTTTTCCAACCCACTGAACCCAGCCCCAGGTGGTGGCTGGCCTGAGCCTCTCATACCCTTTTTGAGCCTTGATTTCCTGGTCGGGAATGATAATAACACGTATGTCACAGTGTTACTATGACGACAGAAAGTGGTGATGGTGGTCATTGCCATTGCTGAGCCCTGTCGGTTGGAAGGAAAAGGCAAACTTCTGGAAGATGGGAAATTCTAGCCTCATCTGGAAGAATGAACAGGATCCTAAGGGTCATTGAGCAGGAGAGCAGAGCATCACATAGCTGCATCCGCTGTGACAACATCCCCTGGGGGAAGAGGGTGTGGAGGCCCAAGCT
The DNA here is from genome assembly GCF_000151845.1 of Pteropus vampyrus. Lineage (NCBI taxonomy): Eukaryota > Metazoa > Chordata > Mammalia > Chiroptera > Pteropodidae > Pteropus > Pteropus vampyrus. The sequence goes on along the minus strand of NW_011889210.1, from coordinate 147,614 downwards.
GCCAACTTGGGTGAGACATACGGCAGTCGTGAAGAGCAGCCTGGCAGGAGCCAGAAGATGCAGCCTGGTTCCAGAAAGCTCGACCCAGGCCGACCCACGGGAAGTAGCCTGAGTGGCCCTGCACGTGAGGAGAGGGAAAGGTCCTGTGCTCAGGGTTGATGGCAGTCAGGGGGCGATGTGGGAAGCGGAGTGAGCGGGTCAGCCACACTTGAGGTTCTGCAGGACGTACAGGACGAGATGAGGGGGACGGCCTTTGTGACTGTCGCAGCTGCTCTACTGCTTATCTCCAGTGCTTCTCGTGGTATCACGGTGACATTCCCATCAATGACTACCCTTTTCCCACGGCGTCATTGATCCACGGGTTATCCGTATAGCTATGTCCTCTCGGCTAGATGAAAAACTCAAACAAAAGAACTATGTCAAGTTGCTGCTAAGGAAACCCACTGCCCAGGGTCACTGAGCCAGCCAAGCGTGGTGGGGACGGACTGGACAGCAGCTCCCAGCAGGGCCAAGTGTGTGGTCCAGGGGTGCTGCCTGAGGTCGGGGTGGGGCATAACATGGAGCAAATGAGGGGTCACTACGGTTTCCAGCGTAGAAGGAAGTTTTTCCTTTTGTTTTCCAGCACTCTAAAATCGACTCTGGGCAGAACTTCCTAGATAAAGACCAAAATAGAAGGTAAGAAGTAAAGTTTTCTGTTCCTCTCGCTTTCCTGCTCATGGACAGACAGACTTGAAAGGATATAAGGGGAAAAAGGCAGAAGGAAGAACAGGAAAAACAATCATGTTATATTGACCCAAATTTCCACCAAAATTACCTGGTAATTTACCCTGGCAGTTAAAGAAAAGCGTCCCTTTGCGATCGACCTATCAAAACTTCCCCAGAGATTTGTCAGCGTGGGTTCCGGAGATGAAAACGGGCATTTGATGGGAGCCCCCAGCAGCCGCCGCCCACCTTTACATCCTGTAATTAAATCAGCGAGCCTGGCGGACGAGCTCTGTTTTGAGATTCCAGTGAGTGAGGGGCTTTCCGACGGCCGCTTACATGCAGTTTATTCCGTCCTTGTCCGACTGGAAGAACGCTAGAGGAGAAAAAGTGGGTCCATCTGGGAGTTTCGTTCGGCAAGGGAGAGCCGAGAGAAGGGGGCTACGAACAAGTTCTATAAACGCAGCCCTCTCCGGTCTCCAGCCTTCCGCGGATGAGAGCAAGAGGAGAGGTCCAGGATTGCTTCTCCAGAGCTCATGTATTAAAAGTATAGGCTCCTACTTCATTTTCCACAGGGCAAATATGTTATCCTCAGTAACAGACTGAGGTTTCTGCATGAATTATTAAGGATCCAGGCCAGAAAACCCTAGATAATTGCTTCAGTTTGTCAAGAGAAATGCAATGTGTGGCCAGACCAAGAAGATTTGAGACAGAAATCAAAGAAAAAGGAAATGACATAGCACTGTTATTAAGGAGGTGGGCCAGCCCCTAGTTCAAATGCTAACGCTGCTTGTGAACTGTGTCACCTTAAGTGAGCTACTTGACTGTGCTCTGGGGTACGATCCCCTCATCTGTAAAACAGCGTTGCAGTGGTCATTTATGCATCCTCCCTCATGAGACCACTGAGGGGCTGCAGCAGACACAGTCAGCGTGCATAAGGACTCAATAAATGTTATATCTTATGAGCACTCAGTCGCTTGCGAGGCAAGTAAGAGACTTTCGTGGAATTGTGGAAGGGCTTTGATTTGTGATGAAGACAGTGCAGGGTTTAAATATTGTCTCTCCCATTCCCTGATCTGTGGCTCTGGACACATTCAAGCTTCTGAGTCCTAATGTCCTCGCTGGTAAAATGCTGAGAATGATGCCAGCCTCTAAGGAGGCACCGTGCAAGTGAACGGGCTGGCCGAAGTTGACGTGGGCGCCCGCTCTGCGTGCCTCTCTCCTTCCCCCTTCATCAGAGCGAACTGGGAAGAGCTGAAGCAGATCAATCGATCTGAGTCGAAGAAGAGAATGAGTATGTGCAGGGATTGCATTCCTGAATGTCAGGGAGACAGACGGCAACCAAGAGGGACTGTGCATGTCACACAGCTCTACCCAGGTATCGACCACCCACCTTTCCCCAAGACCAGGCTGCTCTCCTGATCGCTCGCAGGAGATGCACACTCTCTTCTCCGGGGGTTGATCTCCCACACGTTTCTGGTGCCAAAAAGTGCTAGGTGGACCAGCCATGGCTGCTGCCAGCACTCACCGACGCACCACAAAACCTCGAGGGGAGAAGAGGCGGCCCCCAACTCATTCTGCAAAACTCCGTCATGGATACATATTTATTAATGAGTATTATATTTGATATCATCAGTTTCTACATACAATGAGTTGAAGGAATGATTCTATTTCTCATCAGAAGATCAGCTCAAACTCGATTTTCTCTAAGCGATCTGTGTCATGTGATTACAACTGCACGAAAATCTCATACCTTGAAAATTGTGGGTTTCCTGCGAATATAAAGCGATGAAAATAGTTGTCATGTGAGGACGGTGAGATGATGTGTGATTTTTAAATTTTATTTACAACGTGAATTTATTAAATGTATGTATGTATATATATATTTAATGTTTCCTTTCATTCGGAGTGGTTCTGCTTCCCTAGATAAAGACTAAAAAAGCAAAACAAAACACACGTCCTCAGACTTTGCCTTTCATCCTCTCTTCCGTCAAATGCGCCTGGAAAACAATGATATATTGTAAAGTTCAAAGTGACATTTGAGGTCATCTTATCCAAACACTATAGCCCACAGTATACTTATCACATAAACAGCCAACTTAGGAATTCCAGTGATAAGTAACTCACTTCAAAATAGAACTCTCCACGCTGAGTGGAGTGTACAGTGAGCTGAAATTTGTACCGTCGACCGTGCAAAAATATAGCTTAGTTTTTCCTTCTAGGGTACAGAGGATATGGGTGTTCCCTGTATTAGTTTAATAGTAATTTATCAGCCACTTATAAACAAACAGCTATCAAAATACCTCTATCTCGCCATATGAGGGCACCCAATGCGACACACGCCAAGGTTAATGCCAAGAGCTGGCCACATCATCCTTCACCCTCGTCAGGCATTAGTCTTATCGTCATATTGATTTCACTACACTAATCATCAAAATGCATAGGTGCATGGAGCACGTACTCCCTAGGCAAATATGCCAGTCTTATTTATAGCTTGAAATTTCAAGAGGAGACCTCTCCCTAAGCACATTTGACGAACAGCATTGTGTGTTGACATAAATCAAAAGGACCAGCAATTCCTTCCACCTGTGAGCGATTTTATTGGCATATTCCGAGGTAGCTGGTTTTCTTGCCTCCACCAGGTAAATTACAAAAGCTGGGAGTCCGCCTTTAAGCGGTCAAATTCGACGCGCACCATTCATAACAGCGCAGGCCCTGCCTGGTGGCGAGCTCACAAGGGCAGGGCGAGGGTACCACAAAGCCTCTGGTGGGACAGCGGGTGGCCACATGGAACACACGTAGGTCAAGCAGCCGACAAAGACCGAAACGGCAGCCAAGGTGCCTCGGTTCTTCCCGGCAAGTGTCCCCCGTGCCCACAGGGGTCCTCTTTCTGGCGCGCCCAGATGCACGGGTGTGGCATGCCTCCCCTCACCCCATGGCCAGGCACAGCACTTCAGCCCTCCAAGACAGCTCTGGCTGCTCCGTGTCCATTCAGGTGCTTCTCGAAGAGTCACACCTGACACCCACTGCCTCCTGAGATCGCAGGACCCTCGGTGGGAGAAAGGGCAGGAGGGGCCGGAGGTCATGATGTCCAGGGACAGGCTGGGTCAGGAGAAGCCAGAGGCCTCAGGGCGAGCCCGGAACCTCCATGCAGCTGGATCATTGCAGGCGCATGTGTCCTCAGGTAAAGGACTACGTAAGAGGCTGGGGATGGGGCGGGCGCGCACGGAACAAACCCACGGCCGGGGGATCCAGAAAGAGAATTCGAGATGAAACTGCAGGTTCCGGAAGAGGCACGAGGAAACCCCACCCTTGGTTTGTTTTCCAAGTGTCCCTCAACCCAGTTCCCTCCCGAGAACAAGTCCTCGGCTACGTCAGCCCAGTACCCAGGATTTCTCGGTGACCTCGTGATTACAAATACTCTGCCCATAAGTGAAATGCTGCCCCGGTTTCCTGGCCGTTTGTTCAGGAAACCCCTTGTGCATATTCAGAGAACTCAGAGGACTCGAGGGTTTCCGGCTTTGTACATAGAAGTCTGTAGAGCCTCCTGGGCGGCGAGTGTAGACGATGCAGCACCACCGGCGGCTGTGGTTGTGCGTAGGGAGAGGTGGTAGAACGTCCGCTACCCCTTCGTCACCTGCGGCAGAGCCGAGGAAAGCTGGAGGTAACCGCGAGAAACTTCGTGGCCCTGGACAAGCGCGGCGGCTGGAGGACCAGCTGCGGCACGGCCGTTACCCACTTTGACCAGGTCCCAGCGCCACCCAGCGCCTCTTGCTGGCTCGTGGACGGCTAGTGCCTTTGTACAAACATCGGACTTCTTTCCGTGGGTTCTCGATACCGACACGGCAATAAGCTTCCTTTAAGGAGCAACGTGGCCAGATTTGGACAGCGCGAGACAAGCAGGAGGGGATGTGCCCTCCAGTAGCCGGGGCTGGTTTGCTCAGCAATGCACGGGCCACCCTGGGGACTTGTAGCTGTGGATATTGCTAAAAATCTCAAGCATGACGATGAGGAGGAGAAAGGGGAGGACTGGAGCCAGGCCGCACTTCTGTCCAGCAGTCGTGGGTTCTGAAAACTTCAGGAAGGGTCATTCTCAGACTAAATTTGGGGCAGTATTCCCAGTTTCTTGTTGCTAGAAGAAGCCGAAGATGACCCAGTAATGACACACACACAGCACCGTCCTTTCAAGCCCCTGTAGAACTGTGTTTCTCTCTTTTCAAAGGAGGGACACTGAGGCACGACACGCTGAGGCACGTGCCCGACGACATCGGCCAAACCGAATCCCGGTCCTGGGGTCTCCAACTGGCCACCACCCCCTCCTGGGAGGGCCGAGTGTGTGCACATTTAATCAGGACGATTCAGAAGCTGACTGGACTTGCTCTCTCTGCAGTCAGAAGAAAAACAATGAGGAATTTCCATTAAACACACAATATTCTTCAACGACGGCGAGTATGCTGTCCCTTCAGGCTAAGATGTCCGTCTGTTGTCCATTTTCTGATGGCATCGGGCTGGGCCGGACCCACTGAAGATTTAGAAGAAGCCCCAGCCCTCCCCACCGCCCTCCAGCCAGGGCAAGGCATGAAAGGGAGCTCTGCGGTGGGACACGTGGCCCGGGTTGAGAGCCACTGTGCCATAACAAGGACATAATCAAAAAATTAAATAATTTGAGTTAAATGCTACATGAGAAATTGATAAAACGAGAAATCAGCCTGGATTTTAAATGAAGACAAACACAAGCCTCGATACAAATTTTCTCTGAATAACGACTTTTCCTTTT
>NW_011889210.1:136822-142085 GCF_000151845.1 Pteropus vampyrus | reverse complement strand
TGGAGGACCAGCTGCGGCACGGCCGTTACCCACTTTGACCAGGTCCCAGCGCCACCCAGCGCCTCTTGCTGGCTCGTGGACGGCTAGTGCCTTTGTACAAACATCGGACTTCTTTCCGTGGGTTCTCGATACCGACACGGCAATAAGCTTCCTTTAAGGAGCAACGTGGCCAGATTTGGACAGCGCGAGACAAGCAGGAGGGGATGTGCCCTCCAGTAGCCGGGGCTGGTTTGCTCAGCAATGCACGGGCCACCCTGGGGACTTGTAGCTGTGGATATTGCTAAAAATCTCAAGCATGACGATGAGGAGGAGAAAGGGGAGGACTGGAGCCAGGCCGCACTTCTGTCCAGCAGTCGTGGGTTCTGAAAACTTCAGGAAGGGTCATTCTCAGACTAAATTTGGGGCAGTATTCCCAGTTTCTTGTTGCTAGAAGAAGCCGAAGATGACCCAGTAATGACACACACACAGCACCGTCCTTTCAAGCCCCTGTAGAACTGTGTTTCTCTCTTTTCAAAGGAGGGACACTGAGGCACGACACGCTGAGGCACGTGCCCGACGACATTGGCCAAACCGAATCCTGGTCCTGGGGTCTCCAACTGGCCACCACCCCCTCCTGGGAGGGCTGAGTGTGTGCACATTTAATCAGGACGATTCAGAAGCTGACTGGACTTGCTCTCTCTGCAGTCAGAAGAAAAACAATGAGGAATTTCCATTAAACACACAATATTCTTCAACGACGGCGAGTATGCTGTCCCTTCAGGCTAAGATGTCCGTCTGTTGTCCATTTTCTGATGGCATCGGGCTGGGCCGGACCCACTGAAGATTTAGAAGAAGCCCCAGCCCTCCCCACCGCCCTCCAGCCAGGGCAAGGCATGAAAGGGAGCTCTGCGGTGGGACACGTGGCCCGGGTTGAGAGCCACTGTGCCATAACAAGGACATAATCAAAAAATTAAATAATTTGAGTTAAATGCTACATGAGAAATTGATAAAACGAGAAATCAGCCTGGATTTTAAATGAAGACAAACACAAGCCTCGATACAAATTTTCTCTGAATAACGACTTTTCCTTTTGCTTCGCTCCTGTCTCAGTGGGAGACAGTGGACGCCAGCCCTGCCCGGCCCGGCCCCTCACACCCCGGCTCGCTCGACTCCGGGTCCCTTCCCTCCTCCACTGTCTTGGGGTCTTCGCTTCAACTCTCTGCTTTTTCCTTTAGATCTTCAATCTCATCCCTTCCATCGGCTCCTTTGCCCTGAACCTACGAGCTCACGCAAGTCACCACAAGCCATGGGTTCATTTGAAAAGAGAGAAAGAATGAAGCTCAGCCGCCTTCGAGTTGCCGTCACCGTCTCCCTCCTCCCTCTGACTCTAGAAAGACGATCCCTTCCCCACGAGCGCCAAAGGCAGTGAGGCCACACCTGGGAGAGCCGGCTGGACTCGGGGTCGCCCCGGGGGCGGCATAGCCTGCGGAGCCCAGCCTGAGTGACTGAGGTCACCCACCTGCTTCCCGCGGGCCCGAGCCCATCCTCGCAGGAGCAGAGGCGGTGAGGTGTCGGGGCTGGGACCGGAGGACAGAGACGGCAGGAGAGGAGCAGACCCGCCCGGCCCGGGAAGGAGGGGCGCCCGCGTCTACAGTATTCGCCGCACCATCCCCTGCCCATCTCTTTACAGACTGGTTTGTGTAAATAACAATGCCGGGGTGGGGGCCACGGAAATGGAGGGCGTGGTGCTGCCATGTGGCCCCCGTCCTGTGGGAGACGGGGACACAGCCGGCAGCAGGATCGCCGTCCTGGGGGGCACGGGGCGCGGCCCAGCCCTGCCGGGCCGGCAGCGGGGGCCTCGGCTCCATTGCTGAGACCTGGAGGGTCACCCCGGAGGACGTAGGAAGGAGGAGAGGGAGACTCGAGGGAGGCGCAGGGAGGGGCATTTACGAAAGTCGAGGACACGTGGCGGCTCCCGCCCAACGCTCTTTCTCGCTCTGCCTTTTTCTCCAGCTTCTGTGGCTCCACGGCTGCCAGACCACGTGCTGCTCCTTGTAACATGCGGGGTTCCAGGACAGCTCACTCTTCCCGAAGCCCTGGGCTGTGCCCACTCTGACGCAGGGGGAAAGCCCGATGAGACACGGTGATCGCTCAGACATCTCTCCACACGGGCAGCGTGTCGCGCGACAGCCAGCAAAACTGACGGTGAGGGGAGCGTGATGAGGCCGCCAGACAGAGCCAGGGGGCCCGGTGTTACGGAAACCAGTTAGAGTGACCGTTTTAGTTGAAAATGGGATGCAGATAATAAGGTCCTTCAAAAAAAGATGAAGCCACCTGCTCTCCGAGAACCCCTGATGCCACTATTGAATGAAAGACAAAAGATCTCGAAATAAAAATTATATATATATATATAATTTTATATGTATATAAATTATATATATACACATATTATATATATATATAATTTTTATATATATATAAGATTTATTGACTCTTTAGGAATCAATAAATCTTAAACAAAACATAGATATCTGATCTATCAGTAGATTAATCAGGATTGAAAAAGAAAGAAAAATAATTTTTAAAGTACAGGACTTGAGAGGTGCCAAGATGCAACCTAAGGCTAGAACGACAGCAACACTCCAAGAAATTCCATGGAGATAATGAAAAAGCTGAATAATACGTTCGCCGGCCACTCGGACACACCCCCCGAATACGGGAAACATCGTCATCGCTAGTCGTTCAGGGGACTCGTTGCATCGCGGGCTGCAGCGCACTCAGTCCTCAGCCACCGAGCTGCCCTCGGCAACGCTTCCACACGCCGCCAGCATCATCAGTTCAAAATCCCTTTGTCTGGTCCTTCGTGTCCCAAGCCAATGCGACTTCTATGGGGTCTGTCCAGTAGCAGCCCCTTTTCATTGCCCCGGGGGCTCGGAGCCAAAAGGGGCTTCCTACTAAAAAAGCAAACAGAAGCCGTCCTTGCCTCTGCTAACATGGGAAACCCACACGACCGACCTCAGAGCTCAGGGAGAGTGTGGCGCCCATGCCTGTGGCATCTTTGGTGACAGTCCTCGTAACAAAGCCACCTTGGTCTCCACTGCGCCTTGTGGGGCCCAGGCCTCACTCCTGGAGTGGCTTCTCTCTGGCCTCTCAGCCCTCTGCCCTCCCTGCCCTGTGACCGCTTGCCGGAGGCCAGAGGGCTCCATGGGCAGTGCGTCCCCATGGGCGAGCGAGGGCCGCCTCCCAGCCCTTCTTCCAGAGCGAGGGGCAAAGTCCTACACGCTGTTTGAAAAAGCTCCATCTGCCCCCTCTGTGGCCCTCCTCACAAGCGACAGTCTTAGCTCAGTGGGAAGATGACGAGGGACAGTCCTGAAACCGGACCCTCTCCCTCTGCCCTGCAGACTCTCGCCCAGCCCAGCCCCGGGCCCCCCACACCCCTGGGGGTGACCCCTGCCGCCCGTCCGCCCCAGACAGAGCCGTGGCTCCGCTGCCTGTTTTTCGAAGTGGCGCCAAGTCCACCCTTGTATTTGCTTCTGAGGATTTCTCTCCTCTCCTGCTTCGCCCCGTGAGCGCGAGTCCCTGGGGTCAGGGGCTGTTTTATCTGCTTTGACTCAATTCTAGGTCCGGTCGCAGAGGGAGCCAGGAAAGCGCTGGCCAGAGGAACGCGAAGAACGAGTGGGAGCTGGAGCGATGGCCGCTCAGGAACCAGAGTCGTTTAGTCACTGCCGTCTCCCTGTGAGGAGAGGGGCCTGCCCTACGGCCGCGTCCAGGGCAGAGCGGGCAGAACGCCACATGGCTCTGTGAAGGTCGCCGGCCACTCCCTCTCCAGGCCCTCATCCCTCAGCTCGTATTTTGGGCCAAAAGCCTCTCCGAGATTCTGTGAGCGTGTCCTTGGAGAGAAGGGAGAGGGGCGTGCTGGCCGGGTTGATGGCGTCGGGTGTCCGAGGCTCACATGGACACTCAAGGGCCCTTCTGCCACCTGGACGGGCACATGGCACCCTCCATCGAGCACCGGTTCCCAGGTCCCCCAAGGCCCCGACGCAGGGCAGTGCTGGGCTGTGCCAGGAAGTGCCAGCCGTGAGGAAGCGCCCGCCTGGCCTCCCTCCAAAGATCAGAACCTGAGATGTCGACGCTCACGGACAAGCGGCTCCTCGGCCATGACCTTGGGGCCCCGAGGTGGCAAGACACGCGGGTTTGCTCGTCCTGGCGTGGGTGAGGGTGGAAGGGAGCAGTGAGCCCAGTGCGGACTCTCACGAGCTTCTCTCAAACCTGTAATCCTGGACCTTGTTGAGCGGACATTCAGTCTGACTACCCCGGTCACCTGCTCCTCGAGGACGTTTAGTCTGACTACCCCGGTCACCTGCTCCTCGAGGCTGGACTCGCCGCATCGCCGGCGCCCACGATCACACGGCCGCAGTTACGGGAGGAGAAAAGTCCTCTTTGCGGCTCTGTGCCTGGCACGTCCTCTTTCACACGGCATCTGTCACGCGCTGGCACAGATAATATCATCCCAAAAGAAGCCTCGGGAAAATAAAGCGATTCGCCCAAGGCGACCCAGTTTGCGAGTCCCAGAGCCGACCCCGGAGCCTCTGCCGACCCCACGCTCAGAAGATCGTGGAGAACGGAGCCCGCTGGACGGCTCCCGCGGCTCGGGGACCCGCCCGTCCGGGACGCGGCGTGTCCCACCGTGTCGTCCGACCACGGGCGCCTCGCACGGGCTTTCCGCGTCCTGCCCACGTCTCGCACCCACGCAAGGGCCCCTCGTGCTCTGCGTGTGTCCTCTCCCTCTGCGTGAGGGTCCTCCTGTCCTCGGGGCCCTCCTCCCCTCCGATGGCTCGTCGCTCCTCCTTCCCATGCCCCCCGTGCTTCGTCGACACGCGGGGTGTCTGTCTCCCAGCCGGGCTGGGAGCGGCTTGAGGCCAGGATGGCTTCTAGTCTTTTCTTCCCTCCCCCAGGCTTAGCTCATGGGAGGCGCAAACACAGTGCCCTGGACGGTGGGTCCTGGGCCGGGAGACCGGACCTGGCTGCTCAGGACCCCAGAACTGGAGACCCGTGGGGATCAGGGCAGTCACCAAGGAGCGAGGCACGAGCTGGACATCGTCCCGGGAAAGGCAGGCCTGGCGCCCGGGGTGGGGCTACACCCCTCACGATCCCGCTCCGACACGGGGGACGGTGGTGTGGGCATCTGTCCCCTCAGTGGATCCTGAGCACTGCCGACAAGCAGGCTCTGGGCTAGGAGCGGGGACGAGGTGGGCGGGAAGGTCTGGACACAGACAGAGCCACC
>NW_011889210.1:120875-132952 GCF_000151845.1 Pteropus vampyrus | reverse complement strand
TGAGGCCCCTGGCGCCCCTTCCTGAAATCAGAGCCCGCCCCACCCCCACCGCCCCAGCTCCAGCTGGCACTGCCTGAAGCTGGCCGGCGGGGACAGGCTGGAGCTCCACCTGTCCTCAGCCCCTGCCATCCCCAGGAACCCCACACAGGGACGCAGATGTCATGTCGCCCTCTGCTGCGTTAGCCTCTTCCACGGGGCATGGGCCGTCCGCCCCACGGTGTCTGTTCACCTGCTCCCGCAGGGTGCCAGGACGCCCCAGGCTGCTTCCACTGGCCTCTGCTCCGACGCCGTCCCCCGCACCTCCCCAAGGCGTTGGGTGTGCGGAGGTCCTGGAAATCCACAGCGTGCGTGCGGCGTATCTGTTTGTCACGCTGGCCTTCCCAGCGCGCTTGCATGTGATGCAGCTGGGGAGGGGGTTCAGGAGCGAGGTCTCCTGAACGTCAGACTGTCAGAGCTGGAGGCTCTGTGGGGACCCTCACTGCCAGTGCTTTGACTCTCATTCGCCCTGGGGACTTGTGACATACGATGGGCGAAGCGGAGGGCTGAGGGGCTGAGCGGGAACTGAGGGACGAGTCCCTCCCAACCCCCTTCCGTGCAGTGGCCCCGAGTCAGCTCTGCATAGCCGCTGACCCCATAGATCGAACAGAACCCCCATCCTATGTGTGAAGACACAGGCTTCTGGAGGAGGAGGCGTGACCCAGGGGACACACTGTGACTTAGGGGCTTTGATTCCTCTCAGCCACCGTCTCCAGGGAGGCTTGGCGGGAGGGGCCCCTCACCAGGTCACCCACTGCCCACGCAGCCCGTCCCTCAGGCCGCCTCTTTCCTCTGGTCCCACGTGCCTCTGACCCAGCTGTTTCTCAGTGTGTGTGAATTTACATTTAGATGGAGAACACGGTCCATTTGCTAAGGTACATTTCCGTAAGTGACAAATTCCAGAATGGCCGTGCATTAGTTACAACCAATTAGGAGGGAATTATCACTGCAAAGTGCTCGTGTGCACTGTGCTGGGACAGGAGCCAGCGTGTAACACTCAGCAAGTCTCACCTCATCGGGCTCGGTGCATGGCGAAGAGGTTTAAGTCCAATTCAGTAAAACACTCGATGTAGAGACGGGACACTCAGGGTTATCAATTCTGTGAATGGCCTGGAGAAGGGTTAGTTCTCGTACTGGTTACACCATTCATGTCCCTGCCAGCGTGGGAGGCTGTCAAAACCCTGGTTTCTTGAAGCTGCGCCGACCTGTATTCGAGCCCAAGCTCTGCCACTTTTAAGATGTGTGACCTCGAGATCGCTCATTCTCTTATGTGTAAACCGGAGACGATGATCAATGCCTTGCAGAACTGTTGGGTTTCAAATGGGCTAACCTTGGACAGAGTCTACCCAGCTGGTGGTGACTGCTCAATAAATGGCAGCTACTCTTACTGTGTTGGCAGTTCCTACATGTTAGTTGTCCGCTTAATGTTTATTAAAGCCCATATGTATTGTTGCAGCTAACGAGTAAGTTTTTTAGGCCATGTGTATCCCAAACATTTTGCTACATCTTAGGTAGATGCCAAAGAAGTGCTAAATGTAGCTCTAGCCATCAGTATAACTCATGAGATAGGTGAAGAGAAAAATGGATAGACATTCTCACACTAAAATCATTTCAAATGGATTAAAAAAATAAACAGTAAAATCACAAGCTAGAAGAAAAATAGGTTATAAAAAATTAAATGTATCAGAATTGAGAAAAGCTTTCAAAGAAAAACCACAGAGGCAGAAGGACACAGATGGTTATAGCAGTTCCATTCATAATCGCCAAAACCTGGAAGCGAGCTGTCCTTCTGTAGGTGACGGACGAATAGTCTGTGGCCCGTCCAGACCGTGGGACATTATCCAGTGCTAGAAGGAAACGAGCTCTCAAGCCATGAAAAGACGTGGAGGAAACTTAGACTCATGTCACTAAGTGAAAGAAGCCAATTTGCAAAAAGTTACATACAATCCGATGATTCCAACTACATGACTTAGAAGAGGCAAAACTATGGGGACAGCGAAAAGGTCGGTGGTAGCCAGAGGCTGGGCAGAGAGGAGGGTGAGCAGGCCGAGCATGGAGGATTCTTAGGGTGGTGAAGTTGTTCTGCAAGATCCCGTGATGGCGGATTAAGACCCTTGCATGTTTGTCCAAACTCGGGGAATGTACGACCCCAGAATGAATCCTAAAGTCAACCGTAGACTCTGAGGGATGACGACGTTTGACGCCGGTCCGCTGACTGCAGCAATGCACCACTTTGGTGGAGATGTTGATGATGGCGGAGGTACATCTGAGGTAGCGGACACGTGGGAACTCTCTGTACCTGCCTCTCAACTTTGCCATGAACCAAAAACTGCTCGAAAAATATGTCTAGAAAGGCAGAAAGGAAGGAAGGAAGGAAGGAGGGAGGGAGGGAGGAAAGAAACAAAGAAACAAAGAAAGAAACCGAAAAGAAAGAGAAAGAAAGTCATTAAGGAAAAATATGTCAATTGAGGTAAATTTTAACACTTCTTCAGGGGAAAAAATAAATAAATAAAACCGAGCTGGAAATATTAACAGCACATACAACATAGAACTAATGCCTAAATATATGAAGAAATCTCACAAATCGATAGGCTAAAAATACAAAGACCCAATAAATACTCGGCAGCAATGTGAACAGATGGAAAAGGACATACGAAAGACTTAGAGAAGAAATTGATCCCGAGACCCATTTATATTTAAAAATACAAATTAAAACAATGTACTAGGCTCGTTTACCTATACGACTTGAAAAAGTTAATGGGGAAACATACACCGTTGGTGCGACTAAATCAATACGACCTTTCTGGATGCAAAATTGACCAATGTTGAACCAATTAAAAATGAATAAAACAAATATATTCTTTACTCAGCAGTCACTTCATCATGCATTTATTCTACAGATGCATTCACGGAATAGAGATGCTCAGATATATTTACGTCGGAACACACACACTCACGCACACGCACACACTCACAGGCACACACTCGTGCACACACACACATTCACAGGCACAGACACACTCATGCACACACACACTCACAGGCAAACACTCATGCATGCACACACACAGGCACACACACTCACAGGCACACACTCATGCACACACACACATTCACAGGCACAGACACACTCATGCACACACACACTCACAGGCAAACACTCATGCATGCACACACACACAGGCACACACACTCACAGGCACACACTCATGCACACACACACTCACAGGCACACACTCATACACACACTCACAGGCACACACACTCACAGGCACACACACACTCACAGGCACAGACACACTCATGCACACACACACACTCACAGGCACACACTCATGCACACACACTCACAGGCACACACTCATGCACACCCACACACTCACAGGCACACACACTCACAGGCACACACTCATGCACACATACACTCACAGGCACACTGGCCTTCATCTGCAGCATTGAAGATAATTGCTAACACCTGGAAACAACTGTTCAATCAAGAATCGTTAGATTACACTTTATATGTACAAGGAAACACTATGCAGATGTGAAAACGGATAAAGTAGGTCTGTGTTCTCATGTGAAAAAATTCTAAGGTATATTTTTAAGTGTGAAACAAGGTACAAAGAATATTCATTGTAAGTTGCCATATGTTTTAGCAAAACAAAAAGAACAGACTGGATACCCAAGGGTAGTTATTTTATGCATGAAAAAGGGGTCCGGTGGGGGTTCTTACGGATGGGAGACGGGGGGCCAGTCAGAAACGACGCTGGGAGTTGGCAAACATGGGCCATTTCATGGGAGGGACAGTGGGGCAACTGTGCGAAAATCCCGGAGAGGACCCGGAGTGGAGCCTGGCGTCAGCCACGTCACCCGTGGGAGCCCGCAGGACGCCAGGGATTTTAAGACAGCAACCTTCATGGTGTCAGCGTCCCCAGAGGAGCTGAGAGAGCCCGCGTCCAGGCTGACACCCACAGTGGACGCTTTGGCGGGAACTCCGCCTCAGGGGACAGATGGCAGGATGAGAGCGTGTGACGGATCGGAGCACGTGTTTTCCACACTGGATGAGATCGCACCCCATGAAATCACACTCATGGGGGGGAGGCGGGAACTGGGGGTGGGGGGGATGCACAAGCCCTGAGCCCAGAGGCGGTGGCCTGGGGCGTCTGAGGCCAGATGGTGGAGCCAGGCTGCCTGGGTGGGAATGCGGGCTCCGCCCGTGACCGTGACCATGACCGTGACTGAGCTTCTTCACCTGCCTGTGTCTTCCGTCCTCGAGCCACACACTTTAATTCCATCCACGGCACTAAGGCCGCCTGATGGATATCTTCCGGCTTATTTGTTTATTTTCTCTCTCTTCTCCAGGGAGGAGGGATCGTGTCCATGTTTATCTGAGTGCCGTGTGCTCACGACAGCTACTAGAGTAACTGGCACTTAGAAGGCACTGTGACTACACAGGTAAGTCCCTAGCAAAGGGACAGTCATCGTCCTCCTGGAAAGGCCAAGGAGGGTGGGGGAAAGGGCAGCCGTCTAAGGTCAGAAGGCGGAGCTGCGGCCTCCGTCCCTTGTCAACTGGGACTTTCCGTGAAGTAGTCAGCACCCCCGTCTCATCTCAGAGTGGTACGAAGTCCTGCTCGCTCCCGCACGGAATGAGCCAAGATGACGTGGAACCAGCCCATGTGTAAATGACAAACACCTCCGCAAACAGGAACGCAGGTTTTTGTTTTCTTCGTTTTCATGTTTGTTTTATTCACTTATTTAGGTGGCACTGGCACGTCACTGGCACTGGCTCTGCCGTCGCTCGAGGAGTCTTAGCACGGAGGTCGGGATGAACACGGGGCAACTCCGCGCCGCAGCGGTAACTGGTCCCTTGGCCCTGTGTTGGTTACCCAGCTCCGAACAGATACAAGACACAGTGGCAGCTGAGTCACAGGTCTCATGTGAACAGTGCGTTCAACAGTGCACGGGGAACTCCCAGCAGATGCTCGGTGCTGACCTTGTTACTGTCCGCAATGGCTCCTATTTCGAAGGGAGTTCACCTTCTGCTGGAAAAATATTAGTTCTTAAGTCCAAATGAAAAGAGGCCTTGTCGAAAGCTTTATGTTTATAAACTATGACCTGTGTGCTGGGGAGTAGGGTAAATGCTTAAGCTCATAGTCCCTAGATGGTAAAATTGTAGCTCTTAAATCTTAATTTCTTTCTATTTTTAAACTTAAATTAATAAACCACCATTTTTCTTGACTCTGGGAAAATATACACCTGCCGTCACCACGCTCACAGGGACGTCAGATGCGCGTGGAGGAAAACAGTGCTTATGTGTCCATCTTCGGGAGCGGGGAGGCCTCGGCTTGGCCCCTCGGAAAGAACGCAGTGCTGACTCGCGGCGGGCGGGCTTCCCGCTGGGCCCGGGGATGTGACTGTCTGGCGTGCTCGGCGAGAGAGGAAGAGGGGCAGGGGGCTTCCCTCCACGCGGTGCCTTCTCCGGGCTGGGGCTGGGGGTCCCTTTTTGTCGCAGTGTCTCTTTTCATCCTCACGTAGTATTTTTGAGGCAGGTGAGATAAGGAAGCCGCATGGAAGCTAAGTACCCTGTCCGCAGAATCAATAAAATCCAAACCCCAAATCCTAGTCCGGAGCCGACAGCGGGAGATTCATTCTCGATCTGACAAATGCTTGCTGAGCTCCCATGACGTGCCAGGCACCACGGTAGGCACTGAGCATAGCAATGAGTTTAGGATTTGGGGATCTGGATTAGGATTTGGGGTTTAGATTTTATTAACCCCCAAACAGAGCCTCTGCCTTCACAGAGCGTGTGTTCTAGTGCAGAGGCACAAATAAACACACACACACACTGTATAGATGTAGCTATGGTTACAGATGTAGCTATGGTCACACTGTAAGTCACATTAGATTTCCCTAGGGACTTTAAAGGGCGTCCTTTCACGAGACTAATTCACCTGGAGCTGTCGTGGGAACCGATGCCTTGTACACCAACACCAGGCTTTCCCAAGTCATCAAAATGGTAACCAAACGGTATATAAACAACATACCCCGTGTTACGACCCTGTTAAAAATTCTAAGCGACTTAAGGCCGTAAGTAAATTCCACTCGGTATGCAATTATGAAGTCACGGCCACAAGAAGTCTTGGGTGGGGAGGGTCTTTGATTCTCTTCCAGCCCAATCTTGTTCTGCAAATGAAGCCCCTTACCCAAGATCACGTAACCCCAGTGGGGGACGATAACATTTGCTCGAGGCCAGTTCTTTCGTGCATTGCTTTGTATTAAAATCTCGACTCTTTGCCCATAACTCTCATTGTAAATATATCTCCACATTCACTGACTCTCACCTTAGACACAGACAGGCTGCTACTCAGAACATTTGGAGGCCTGGAGAAACTCCCACTACAGAAAACATTGAGGAGAATATTCCTTCTTGACTTCTAACAAGAACACGTTTGTTGATGGCTTTTTTAAAAAACAATTTCAGAGTATAAGACTTGCTTTGTTTTAACTTAGAAAATCATCTTCCCTGCCTCGAAGGTGAACACAGATGCATTCCATGTAGAAGAGCTTGCAGCCAAGTTCAGCCAAAAGTGAAATCTGATAGCTCCCTCAAATGCCTCATTGTTCTGGAGCAGTGGGACACACCCTCCATTATGGCAAAAGAAGCCCAACCATTAACGTCATGCATGTTAATAAAACTTTTGGAGACTTCACAGGGAAGTTTACAATGTGCTTTCTAAACTGTGGTCTTTCGGTGATTGGTCAATTATTTCAAGAGCTTGGACCTTGTGGAACCCATTAGCCATCCCCAACATAAGCACTGCCATTTGCATCCAGTTATATAAAGAAGGGAGTTGGGGGGGAGAGGTTTTAAAAGCTTATAAACAAGGACACATAAAAGCCCCAGAATGTTTCTTAATGCCAGATCTCCAATCGTAAACCTCTCAAATCATAAATCATCACCGGGGAAGCACATATACACGTACATATATATGTATATTAAAAAAAAATGCATGTGTGTGTCTACAATACCAGCTCCATCCACTATGCTGGCACCGTTGATCGCATGGTACGGGACACCAGGAACAGGATTGGAACTTACTGCCAGTCTCGCCTCTGCTACTAACAAATCATCTGACCCTGGCCGGGACTTTCTGGGCGCCTCGTTTTCCACCCCTATTAAAGAAAGAGATCGGGTTCTGTGATCACTGCCGTCTTTCTTTGGATATTTTTCTGACCCCGGGGCTGTATTTAGAATTCTTGAAGCAAGAAATTAGCCACTTTTAAAGACTTGCCACTTTGACCTGGGACTGTCCTGCATTTTGTCCTTTGCTCTCCCATTAGAGCAGATATTTAAATAAAAATGAAAGGAACCACTCACTGTGTTTTGCCAGGCGGTTTGTGTGTCATGAGGGAGGTGATTATCTCAGCCCAGGGAGGGCTCCCTGGCCAGGCTTTAAAATCAGCGCTTTTTCGCCCTCTGGCGGACGTGGGGTGCATTTGCTCTGCATTGACTGACCAAGTGGAGAGAAAAAGCTCACAGACGTTAACTCTTAACCAGGAATCGCACCTAACGCAATTTGTTACAGGTTTTCCACTTAAACGTCTTACACGTTTTAATCTTCCTTTCTTCCTCTAAAATAATCTTAAATATTTTACTCGGTTTTTAAAAAAATCGAAGAGTAACGATGAAAAGCTGCAAAGCAGGTTTAAACCAGTGCTCAGTCTCCAAGTGAAATACACAAGTGGAAATTAGATGTTTTGTACTTAATATAGGCCCATGAGAATCCTAAAATCAGTTCATTCATGAACATTACCAAGTCAGAACGAGCTGACGGAGGAGGACCAGTGACATCAGCTCTAAGCAACGAGGCCAGGACATTTTGACAAGAAATGTCTATTTCGATCCAGTCCAACATGCCTCGTACCCGCTTTATGTGAAGCTCTTCTGGACACCCCGGGAAAGTGAGCCACGCCCTGGCTCATCCTCAACGTGGATGCGAGCGCAGGAGGTACACGGTGACCGCGGTCTCTGTGTGTATGTCACCCTCTCCGTCTGGACGGCGAGCTCCTGATAGTGACCTTCTTACTCTTCTTACGTGTCTCTTCTCTACAGCTGGAGAGGAATAGGAAGGGCTTGGGGACAGGGACACAGTTGCAGAGGCTGTGACTTCAGAGGCACTCACAATTGTCTCAAAAAATCACTGCACCAAAAGGTCGCGTGTGTGTGCGTGTGTGTGTGTGTTTAAATGAAATCCAGTAACACTGTGCTCGGACCTGGGAGAAAGAATTTTCCACAAGGACAAGTTGTAACAAGACCTGCATTTTCAAGAGAGAAGAGGAAAAAACACAAGCTCGATGACGTGGCCATGGGGGTCGAAAACAAAAACTCAGAAGATGAGAGCACGCCCCCACGAGACCAGAAGCTACACACCCGACACAGTCACAAGCCACCGCCAAGCACGACCTGAATCTGAGGAATGCACCTTACCCAGAAGACGCAAAGCAAACACACATCGATCCGCCTTGGAGCAAACAGAGACTTCGCAGAAAGGACTTGAAACGAAGCAAGAATTGACGGTCTCAGAAAGATAAGGGAAGACATTGCGCCCAAGAAAAAAGAAAAGATATTATTTTTTAAAGATTCAGATGACGAGGGAGAGAAAGAGAGAAGAAAGTGGCAGGAAGAGCAGGAGAGAGGACAGGAAGCTTTCAGAACTTCGAAACGACGGCAGAAATGACAATCTTAATAGAAGATTTTAAACACGAAGGTGGATAAATATTATACAATGTTGTAAAGGTGCAAAAAAAGGGTAATATGTATGAAAAAAAGATGAGAAAATTAGAAAAACAGTCCAAAATGCCCAACATCTGAACAATAAACTATACAGAAAAAGAGTGAGAAGCATAATTCATCAAGGAAACAATTCACGAAAATGTCCAAATCAAGAACATAAATTTCCAGGCTGAAAGGACCCATCAAGATCTTAGCAGAAACAAACAAACCAACAAACAAAAAATAGATGCCGACAGACTCACACGGAAGGACACCGCTGTGAAATTCAGAACTGGAATGGAATGGAAGATTCTAGTTGCTTCCTTAGGGCGAAAGTGAAGTTGAGATGGGGAGGTGCGTGCTCGCAGTTTCCCGTCTGCAGGCTTCGCCCCGGAACCGGGAGTAGCGGCTCAGCCGGGGGACACGGAGACCTCCCATCTCTCTGTTTCTGACCTGGAGCGAGCATCCTTGAAACAAGATGGAACAGGCTCCCGTCAAAATAAACCTGGCCTTGCAGACTCTTCTTTGACATTTGCTACTGTTCTCAGTTCCTCGACATTTGAATGCGCCCCACAGGTGCGTAGGCCCCCGAGGGGAAGCTCCGATGGCAGGGGGACCGAGGCTGGTCACGAAGGTGACTCTGGCTGGGGCTGGACGCGGGCAAAGACTCAGTGCTGCCGGAGGCCAGTGAGGCCCAGCGGAGCCCACGTTTGTCATAAGGGGCTGCAGGAAACAAATGTCGACTGCCTGCACCGGCACACCAAGCCCCGTCCAGTTAGTGAGACGTTCGGTGACCACGGCCCCCTCCCCTCCCCCACCAGGCGGCCCGAATGACACTCTTGGCCCCAGACACCCTGACACCCTCTTGGAGGAAGGCCAGGTGGGCCTTGAAAGACTATAAATAGAGATCCGAGACGCTGAGCATCATCTCTATAAAAGGGCGTGCATGACCTAAAACTGTTCAAAGTTCAAATTATATTAAGTTTCAAACCTGATAAGACTAAGTATTTTTTTCTCTACTGGCCAGGAATGGTGCTGTGAGGAAGACCAGATAATTTATAGGCAATATAAAGGGACATTTTCCCCTAGCTGTAGATTGTAGGGGGGTTGGGGGGGAGCAGCTCTCCGCTCCCTGCTCATGCTAACAAAATACCAGAGCATGCGAACGAAGCCGCATTTACAGAAGCCCAGAGATTAAAACGAACTCGCCAGGGGATACATCTGCCTGTGCGGAGCCGAGTTTAGTGTCTGATCCCTGGGTTCAAAATTCGAAGGAAAACAACAGCTCGAATGTGAAGGAAGCCACGGGCCTGAAACGCTGCCTCCCCTGAAACAGTCCTATTTCTGCTCAAATCTACGTAGAGTATACTAAGCCGACCTAGTATAGACAGTAAAACGGGTTAGTTATGGCTTCGCTTTTTGATGAAATTAAATCATTATCTGTCACTGCGAGAAATGTGTCTTTGATACTTCAGACCTTCTGAGGTGCTTTGTATTCTGCTTAGAAGTCCATAATGTGTATTTAAGCAATACATACTATACATAAATATACATCATGCAGACACATGAATACATTCCAACCACTGGTAGTATGCAGATGCGTTTTTATGTGCATCCCCCAGCATTTCCTTGGTGTAGTCACGTTCCAAAAAGACTCCACGGCCGAAACACTTTTAAGATGCCACACGATTTCTCCTAGGAGAGGCTTCCCAAGGGAGAAGGGTCAGCGAACCGGGAAGGTCCCGTCTAGAAGACAGAGTGGGCAGAGAACACGGACTCGGCTGCGGAGGAGGCGGTGCTGGCCCCGCGCTAAGCCCCGCCCGCCTGGGGGATGCTGGGGGATGCTGGCCGGCCTGGGGGATGCTGGGGGATGCTGGCCGGCCTGGGGGATGCTGGGGGATGCTGGCCGGCCTGGGGGACGCTGGGGGATGCTGGGGGATGCTGGGGGATGCTGGCTGGCCTGGGGGACACGCGCTTCGGGGTGGAGGCCGCCCCTTCCGCACGCACCCTCGCCCTGCGCCTTCCATGAAGGCCGTGGGCGTTCCCCCTGCTGCATCTCCGCCTCCCGTGGTGTCGCCTGGGCCTCTTGCTCCCGCGATGGCTCGGTACCAGCCAGGGTGAGGGGTTCACAAGGCTGAGGGACACTCCGCCAACCTTCAGCGTGTCCCTCTCCCCACTGGTGGCCTGCTCCAGCTGCAAGACGGCCTTAGAAAGGTGCTCATATTTCTCGGCAGCCATGTGTCAAGCTAAAAATTCCGTGACTGTGACAGAGGGTCCCAGTCAAATCAGTGTATCGCGGGAACACAACACAACTCACCTTGTAATGAAACAGCCAAGCAAACGATTCCCTGTCATCAGTGTCAGGGTAAGAGGCGCGGCCTTATCTCAGACTCACCAAAGCCTCCCCCTCGGTGTATGAAGGGCCCCCGCATACCAAGAGCGGTGCTTCCTGGACTAGAAGAACATCCCACTGGCATTCGCAATGAAGAAGGGACGGCAGTTTCTTGAAACGATGTTTAAGACAAAACAAAAAGCCCTCCTCTCCGAGAGCACCCCGATGCAAATGCCCTTGGCGCGGGCGCCCACACCTCTCCGCCTCCTGCCCACATGCACATGGCCCTCTCGACAGGAGCGGGCTGGGGGCGCGTCGTCAGAAAACCAGCACGCACCCGCGGCAGCAGAGTAAACTAGTAAACCACAGCGAGTTTATTTGTTTGCAAGGTACATAAAGAAGGCATTAAATGCTTGTTTGTCCAGGCTGCCAGCATTAGCTTCTCAGAATGTTTAAAGTAATTAATATCGATAATGTAATGAGATATCACCTCTTAACCCTAACACTATTTATCAGCTTTAAAAATATTTTCAACTCAAACCAATCACATATTTATGTACATAGATTCATTGTGTATCAATTACCTATAGTTCTTTTGAAAAATAATGAGACAATTAAAACTAAACTTTATTGAAATTTAATTTTCCATATGATAAACCTAATAAGGCATGAAGGTCTCAAAAAGACATTTCCCCCAAATAATATGCAGATTCATTTATCTTAGAACCGGAAGGAATTATAGGTAGGCACCAGGTTCAGCCAACTCCCTAAGACAAAGACAGTTTAGATCAGACTATTGATGTTTCATGACTCACCCAAAGCCACGAAGCTCGTCACTGTTTCTCCTTCCTCCCCAAGCCTTTCCCAGCCAGATCCCAAAGCCGGCTTCATGTGCAATCACAAGACATTCAAGGGCAAGATAATTTACTACGAGGT
>NW_011889210.1:117071-120691 GCF_000151845.1 Pteropus vampyrus | reverse complement strand
GCTGGGGGATGCTGGCCGGCCTGGGGGACGCTGGGGGATGCTGGCCGGCCTGGGGGACGCTGGGGGATGCTGGCCGGCCTGGGGGATGCTGGGGGATGCTGGCCGGCCTGGGGGATGCTGGCCGGCCTGGGGGACACGCGCTTCGGGGTGGAGGCCACCCCTTCCGCACGCACCCTCGCCCTGCGCCTTCCGTGAAGGCCGTGGGCATTCGCCCTGCTGCATCTCCGCCTCCCGTGGTGTCACCTGGGCCTCTTGCTCCCGCGATGGCTCGGTACCAGCCAGGGCGAGGGGTTCACAAGGCTGAGGGACACTCCGCCAACCTTCAGCGTGTCCCTCTCCCCACTGGTGGCCTGCTCCAGCTGCAAGACGGCCTTAAAAAGGTGCTCATATTTCTCGGCAGCCATGTGTCAAGCTAAAAATTCCGCGACTGTGACAGAGGGTCACAGTCAAATCAGTGTATCGCGGGAACACAATTCACCTTGTAATGAAACAGCCAAGCAAACGATTCCGTCATCAGTGTCTGGGTAAGAGGCGCGGCCTTATCTCAGACTCACCAAAGCCTCCCCCTCGGTGAATGAAGGGCCCCCGCGTACCAAGAGCGGTGCTTCCTGGACTAGAAGAACATCCCACTGGCATTCGCAATGAAGAAGGGACGGCAGTTTCTTGAAACGATGTTTAAGACAAAACAGAAAGCCCTCCTCTCCGAGAGCACCCCGATGCAAATGCCCTTGGCGCGGGCGCCCACACCTCTCCGCCTCCTGCCCACATGGCCCTCTCGACAGGAGCGGGCTGGGGGCGCGTCGTCAGAAAACCAGCACGCACCCGCGACAGCAGAGTAAGCTAGTAAACCACGGCGAGTTTATTCGTTTGCAAGGTACGTAAAGAAGGCATTAAATGCTTGTTTGTCCAGGCTGCCAGCATTAGCTTCTCAGAATGTTTAAAGTAATTAATATCGATAATGTAATGAGATATCACCTCTTAAAGAACCCTAACACTATTTATCAGCTTTAAAAATATTTTCAACTCAAACCAATCACATATTTATATACATAGATTCATCGTGTATCAATTACCTATAGTTCTTTTGAAAAATAATGAGACGATTAAAACTAAACTTTATTGAAATTTAATTTTCCATATGATAAACCTAATAAGGCATGAAGGTCTCAAAAAGACATTTCCCTCGAATAATATGCAGATTCATTTATCTTAGAACTGGAAGGAATTATAGGTAGGCACCAGGTTCAGCCAACTCCCTAAGACAAAGAATGATCGTCACAGTTTAGATCAGACTATTGATGTTTCATGACTCACCCAAGGCCACGAAGCTCGTCACTGTTTCTCCTTCCTCCCCAAGCCTTTCCCAGCCAGATCCCAAAGCCGGCTTCATGTGCAATCACAAGACATTCAAGGGCAAGATAATTTACTACGAGGTCCTGTTCTAGGATCCACTGTACTTATGTAGTAAGATAAATTAAATCTCTGTAATGAAAATACACAACAAGCATCGCGACACCTTCCTGGCTTCCGTTCGGACTGGGGAAGCATCGTCCCTACAGCGGGAACACGTGATGGAAAACAGCAAGATGAACACGTTGCTGGACCACCCAAGTATCGTGCGTCTGGTTCAGCGCAAATCAATCTTCATGTCCGAAGCCGTTTTCAGGGGAAGGGCAGGGATATAAATAAGCAGCATGTAATTCAGAGAAGGTGGGTGTAACTGAACTTCGAGGTTTTGGGGTTGGCTGTCTGTATACTTGACCATGAAGTGTTATCAAGAAGACCAGCCCAGGGCTGTGAGTCACAGACGCAAGTCAGACGCCTTTTGTGGAAGTGTGTCCTGCCCACAACACGCCCCGAGGGAGTGTTCGAACAGCCAGGACACACAGATATGTGCTTCAGAGGCACTTGGCTCTAGGATTTGGGGCCAAGTCATGATGACTGGGAAGAAGTCAGCACTGATGTCAAGGTCTTAGTGAGCCAGGTCCAGGCTCGGGAGAGGCTGGGGGCGGCAGGCGGGGAGGGGTTTCCGTTGATTTGGAAGATCTTTCTTCTTGCTTCTGTACACCTCACGTTTTCTGGAGGCGACAAACCTTGGCAGGGATGTAGTTAAAAACACGTTCCAAGGAAACGTGCATTACACGAGGCCGAACGTGACCACTGGCCTCTCACTGGAGTGTGACCGGACTCGACCTAAATGGGTCCATCGGTCAGAAGCAAGTATGATCTCTGGTTTTTAATTCTCTGCTGCCCGACATGCTTACGTAACAGAAATTTACGAAACTGGACAATCGCTGGTGGCCGAGGTGTATCAAACAACATCAAATCTAATAAATGTGTGATGACAACTAATTACACTCATTTTGGATCAGGCTTAAGACTCCCTGGAGGACCTTTTCTCTGGAGGGGCTGGCATCGACCACGTGGCAGCCGGGGTTCTCCATCCGCTGGTAGGACACTTCCACCCTGGGGACAGGCAGAACGAGAGGAGGTGACACACTTTAATACAGCTCCGTGCACTGAAGGATGAGCATCCTGAAGCAAGGTCCCCGTCAGGTTTATCACCCCGCTCCCCTGGCTACTAGCTTTGCCCACAGAACACATTTGAGACACCGTGTCTAATCGACAGTAAGGTAACACTAGCGTTTAACCGCGAGCATTTACTGAGTACCCATTATCTGCCCAGCGTTAGCATTCTGCACGATCTGCCCATTTCGCACGCTGTGAGGTCACAGAGTGACCTCAGGAAGGGACCGTCGACACCCCCATTTTGCAGACGAGGCAGCAGAGGCTCGTTTGAGTAACACGCCCAAGGACAACTGTCCACGATCTGTAACCCCCAGGGTTTCAGACAAGCCCAAGGTCCTTGGCGCACTGTTTTCACTTATGAAACTTCCAGAGTGTCATCAGAACCCCTCGCGCCCTTTCGGTGCTGGGGAGCCTCGGCATGCGGGGCTGACGGCAGCGTGGAGGGGTCCCGGTCGGAGCGGGAGCCTGCGGCAGGCGGTCTGGGCCCCCGCCCCGCTTTACCCCTGCTGCCTACGAAACGAGTCACCACCCCCTCCCCCCGCCCCGGTTTCCTCACCCGTAAAATGAGGGCTGAAATGACGCCGTGCCTGCAAGTTTGTCCTGAGATTCACTGAGTCAGTTCGAGTAAACTGCTCAGCACGGCTTCCGTGCACTGATTTATTCACGTTGTGACTGCACCATGCCGTGATGGTGCTGGCGCCGTCGACTTGTGTAAACTGTTCTGTCGTCTTTACAAACCTTTCCTGAGGAACTGATTCATACTCAGCCACGAAGCAGTGAGATGCTACACACCCCCCGTGTTCCTGTGCTCATAGCTTTTAACGCATTCAAAACCACTGCCTTAAAATCAGGAAGCGTTTGCTTTTAAAATCCAGTTTTACTACTTAGTGCCCATGCGAATTCCGAGAAGTCGGTCCTTCGGGCCTCCGATTTCTAAACTGTAAAATATGGCTAATGTCATCCTTGCAAGGAGGACAGACGTCAGAAGTAACGTGCGTGACACACAGTAAGCACCCCATAGTCACTAGGCGTTCGCCAGGCCCCGCTCTGCGCCTATTACACTGTGACGGCGGAAGCCGACGCCCAGAAGT
>NW_011889210.1:114108-117021 GCF_000151845.1 Pteropus vampyrus | reverse complement strand
TTCCACCCTGGGGACAGGCAGAACGAGAGGAGGTGACACACTTTAATACAGCTCCGTGCACTGAAGGATGAGCATCCTGAAGCAAGGTCCCCGTCTGGTTTATCGCCCCGCTCCCCTAGCTACTAGCTTTGCCCACAGAACACATTTGAGACACCGTGTCTAATCGACAGTAAGGTGACACTAGCGTTTAACCGCGAGCATTTCCTGAGTACCCATTATCTGCCCAGCGTTAGCATTCTGCGCGATCTGCCCATTTCGCACGCTGTGAGGTCACAGAGTGACCTCAGGAAGGGACCGTCGACGCCCCCATTTTGCAGACGAGGCAGCAGAGGCTCGTTTGAGTAACGCGCCCAAGGACAACTGTCCACGATCTGTAACCCCCAGGGTTTCAGACAAGCCCGAGGTCCTTGGCGCACTGTTTTCACTTACGAAACTTTCAGAGTGTCACCAGAACCCCTCGCGCCCTTTCGGTGCTGGGGAGCCTCGGCGTGCGGGGCTGACGGCAGCGTGGAGGGGTCCCGGTCGGAGCGGGAGCCTGCGGCAGGCGGCCTGGGCCCGCGCCCCGCTTTACCCCTGCTGCCTACGAACTGAGTCACCACCCCCTCCCCCCACCCCGGTTTCCTCACCTGTAAAATGAGGGCTGAAATGACGCCGTCTCTGCAAGTTTGTCATGAGATTCAATTGAATTAGTACGAGTAAACTGCTCAGCGCGGCTTCTGCGCACTGATTGATTTACGTTGTGACTGCGCTATGCCGTGACGGTGCTGGCGCCGTCGACTTGTGTAAACTGTTCTGTCGTCTTTACAAACCTTTCCCGAGGAACTGATTCATACTCAGCCACGAAGCAGTGAGATGCTACACACCCCCCTGTTCCTGCGCTCATAGCTTTTAACGCATTCAAAACCACTGCCTTAAAATCAGGAAGCGTTTGTTTTTAAAATCCAGTTTTACTACTTAGTGCCCATGCGAATTCCGAGAAGTCAGTCCTTCGGGCCTCCGATTTCTAAACTGTAAAATATGGCTAATGTCGTCCTTGCAAGGAGGACAGACGTCAGAAGTAACGTGTGTGACACACAGTAAGCACCCCATAGTCACTAGGCGTTCGCCAGGCCCCGCTCTGCGCCTATTACACTGTGACGGCGGAAGCCGACGCCCAGAAGTGAGCGCCGCCCAGCCCAGGTCCACGCTGTCCCTGTCACCACCGGGACTGGGGACAGGTCTGATCCCCGGCAGGACGTCCCTGGCTCTACAACGACAGCCCTGCGGCCCCATCGGGACAAACCCGTCGGAAGGAGCCGCAATAACCTGGAGAACATTAATGTTGCCTCTTGCAGGGCTGGACCTGGCTCTCGCCACGGCCAGGGACCTCTGCCACTCGCGTGGCCCCGAGACACCTACTTTTGACGAAAGATGCTGTTGGCCTCCAGCTCGGCCTCCTCCTGCGTCCTTTCCAGCCCGCGGTCCTGGAGCCTCCGTGCCCTCTCCTCGGGGCTCACGGACAGCAGCAGGACCAGGTCGGGCTTGAGCAGGTCCCTCGGCCACTGGTAGATAGGGTGGCGGGCCGGGGGCAGGTGCTGGAGGCCGCCGCTCACCTCGGTGGCGATGGTGTAGGTGGCCGTGCTGTGCCAGTACCTGAGAAGGAAGAAGCAGCGAGGTGTACGCGGCGGCAAAGGCAGCGCCTGAAAATCAGCCACCGAGGGCGGCGAAACCCGGCTCGAGGGTTCTTAGCATTGTGCCAATGAAATAAAGGAAACTAAATCCTATTTCTAACACTATTTATAAAACGTGAACAATCCAATCGGTGGCCCCAGGGAGACCGCAGGGGGCGCTTCAGCTGCCCTTGCTGGGTGGCGCTGAGCCCATCCGCCTCCCTGTGGCCCGACGGTGCGCGGCTTCGTGGCGGAGGTGCCACACCAGCGAGCTGCTCCGTTCGTCCGGGATGCTGTCTGGGCCAGCACCGGCAGGCCCGTTCAGTCCTACCCTGTTTGAAACTCGAACTTGCCGCTGAAACCCTCGTGTGGGGACCCCGGCCACAGCCTGCGTCCTTCTCAGCCCTGCAGTGTCATGACCGGGCATGGGCATCGGGCAGGGACGGAAAGGAACCCGAACGCGGCCACGAAACGCCGTGCGAGCCCCGAGCACAGCCGGTCGTGATTGACCGGTTGTTTTAAAAAATGTTTTTGGGGAGAGAAAAAGAAAAATCACAAACACAAAAGAAAATCAAATCTGCCAGCGAGCATCGGCCTCGCCCTGGGACACGGAACCCTTTGTGACACGGAACCCTTTGTGACACGTCCCAGGCCCTCGCACGCGGCTCCATCCTCACACCCCTTCCTCGCTCGGGGACCCCGCAGCCCCCAGGCCCCCGTCCCTGGGACGCCCACTCAGCCGAGCCCCCGCACGGGCTCACTGTTCCTCCCCCGGGCGCTCCCCGCCGCTCCTTCCTGACCCTAACGAAGCCCGTCTCACTGCAGATCAGAGCTGGGGTTCGGGGGGCTTTGTCGCCCCCACCCCATGAGTCCCTCTCAGTCCGCTCCACCTGCCGACCCCCGAGGCCAGCGTGCGACGCACGGCGGGTGTGCGCTGCGTGTCGTGTGGGGCAGGGGTGAGCGAAGCGAGATGATGAGTCGGCACAGCTCGCCACGCTCCTGCCCAGTTCGTCACATTCGTGTCATATTCCAATTTTACGTGACTAAATGCGAAACTCCAAACCCAGCACCACGGGCTTACGTCCTGGAGCAAATACTTCCAAAACAACTACACGCCCAGTGTGGAAAAGGTGCCCACGGCCTGTGTTTCCAATTTCCTGCCTTCATCGCTTTACAATCCTACATTCTGAATCATTTTAGGCTTGAACTACTTTTCACACTGGAAGCGATGTGCTGCTGTCTATGAGATAAATTCCAGTGTCAT
>NW_011889210.1:108403-114058 GCF_000151845.1 Pteropus vampyrus | reverse complement strand
CTTTACAATCCTACATTCTGAATCATTTTAGGCTTGAACTACTTTTCACACTGGAAGCGATGTGCTGCTGTCTATGAGATAAATTCCAGTGTCATCCGAGCTATGTGTCATTTTACCTTCGGCCGCCTACTGGCTTCGTGGACGTTGGTGAGCTGTTTAAGCCACTATGGTCTCCATGTTCTCATCTGAAAAACGAAACTCATGCAAGCTTTTTCTTCCACTGTTGCACAAACAGACAAATGCTTAAAAAAACTGTACCGCGCTGTCATCATAAGACATTATCCGCGTCTTACTGGACACTAAAGCCAGACCATTTTAAATTGTGATGACACCATACACTCAGCACTGCAAAGGACACCTGTCAAAATTACTTGGGAGTCGATCGAGTCTAACAGCACACGCCTTCAAAGCCCTTGGCCATCTCCCAGCGCACGCTCTGAGCTCAGAACCCTGCCTGGAACACCCCAGGCACCACTGCCCGGCTCTTGTCACTCGGAGATCACGGCCATCTTCTCCATCAGGTGCACCTTGTCTCCCAAGCTGAATAAATCCACGTAGCATCGCGGCCTTTCTTGTCTCGGCAACTGAAATACAATTTGCCCTGGGTTTTGCACATGCTCCACGCTCGCTGAATCAGACACTCAGCTATGAACACAGAGGCTGATAATGTTCTAACATTTAAAAACCTTTATCGTAGAAAACTCACGCACAAGAATAGATTTTTAAAGATAATGAGGGTGATTAAGTTGCCAACCTTAACTACAGTCACCATCAAAAATTACTGTCTCCCTCCCATTTTCAGCCAGACAGTGGTGTTGTCTAAAATGGATTTCATTCAAATCTTTAAACATGAACAAAACCCCAGACAACAAATAACTGCTCATCTTTTCTTCTCATCTGACAAGGTGATACAGTATCTCCTTAAGAAACAAAATTGCAGACAATTCACAGACACAAAGAAGAAAAATCGGGAAGAATCCGGGCCTGTTTTTCTATGGGTGGGGCTGTCTCACTGACAGTGCTGTGGCTCATTTTAAATAATCATACCCTCTGGCCATCAATTTCAGACTGTCTCCACTATTTAGTATTCTCCATTCCCACCCTGGAAAACCACATTAGTTCAAATCAAACGCAATTTGCCAACACATTATACACAGCTTAGATAATGATGCTTTGTATTTTAACAGCAATTTGCTATTTTCAAAGTGCTTCCCTCTGCATCTACCCATGGGCTATTCATCGCAAGTCTTGGGGGTTGGCAGGGAAGGAATAATGCACACCCCCACTTAACAGATAGGAAACCAGGGGACAAAGGGGGTGTCATCTGCATTCAGAAGCTGGTGCTGCCCCAGGGCGTTTGGACATCTTAGGAAATAATGTGCCTCGTGAAGTCACACTCTGCTAGGAAAAGTTGGGGCTTTCTCCTTCTTGAAATAAAAGGACTGGAAGAAGAGATATCAAATATGGTAGACTTAGCACTTTAACTACAGGGCAAAAATATTATCCAGGCGAAGAAGTCCCACGAAAGAACGCAATTCGTCACCCTGCCCTACGATTCTTCATAACTTGCTGACTTTGAAATAACTGTCTCACCAACCCCAAAGTTAAAACTACCTGCTGGCGTGACAGTTCAGGTATACCGTTTTCCGCCAGTCATCCCCCCCGCCCCCAAACCAACGAGCACACACGTTCGCTCTCTACAGACACGCTGAGTGATCTCTCTATGGAACATTTCTGAGATATCGAAAAGTGTACAGAAAACAACAATGCAAGCACAGGGTAGAAGTTCTGTTTCCGGACGTGGCAAACCAGCTTTTTAACTGACCAACTTATCCACCGGAAACCAGAGGAAAAGCTGGAGTAAAGGTCAAGACCTGCAACTCTAAAGGCCGGTGAGGATGCGGCCGGCGAGAACGCTCGGACACCGCGGGGGAGGGCGCCGTGTGCTTCCAGCATCTCAGAAAACCCTGGGCAACACACACTAAAGCTGAACACACGTGAGCCCCATGTCCCCGCACTGCCACCGCTGGGACTCTGCGTGACAGAGCTGCGTGCGCACGGGCAGCCGTGTCACGTGAAAGAGCGCCCACACCCATGAGGACGGGGTCCTCTGTTTGTCCTGACGCAGAGCACACTCCTTGTGCATCTGCGTTCAGTTCACGTACAGGCAGGACTCCCCTGTGCTGATGGGAGTCACACGCTGGTCACGGTGGGGGAGGACGGGTGGGGGTGGAGCGGGGTGCGGGCTCGCCGGTGAGGGCAGCCGCTACCTCCTGACATGCGTGCAGGCTGGACTCCGTCATGTTGGCTTCTTGAAATTCATCGAGGGTTACACTTACGATGGATACCCTTTTCTGAACACTTGTCCTACTTCAACCGCTTATCTTTCCCAAAATGAGTAAACTGCAGACAGAACGACGAAATGAATATTTTGCATGAATTCTACTGAACCTGCTTCTGCTGCTTGATTTTGTTCCCTTGAAACCATGGCCTTGTCATTTATGCACATTGGTGCAGTATACTAGCTTATATTGCTGTTTGGTGCTCCATTCGTAAATATGCCAGAGTTTATTTACTCTTGTTTTGATGGGCCTTCGGTTTCTCAAAGTTAGCAACACTGTGAACAAAGCCGAAACAAACTCTGGCGAGTGTCTCTGGCTTTGCTACATCTTTTCACACTGCTCAGCCCCACGCCCACCAGCGCCAGACGAGCATCTTCGCCATCTCCAGCCCCCAGTATTAGCGCACTTTTAACTAGTCCTCACCAACCTGGCGAAAACAAACTGGGACCCCATCGCAACGGTCACTTCCCTATCACCGTGGCACGGTGAGTAAGACTGCACGACTTACTTGCCATACTCTTTGTCCATTTTTGTGGCATTTTAAAGCTATTCTTCATGTATAGAATTTTAAAAACATAACTCAGTTTATGTCCCTTCTTCCGATGGCCCCCCACTGCGCTCAGGATCAATGCCATGTCCCCCCGTGGCTGTAGACCTCACCGATCTGCCCGCTGCCTCTTTTCATTCATCCAGAAAGCACCCCTCGTCCACCGCGTTCATCACCCTGGCTGGTTTCTAGTTCTCGAGTATGTTGGCTTCTTTCTGTCTCTGTGCTGTTCTTCCTGGTCCCTCTCTCCGAAAGGCTTTCTGTAACTTTGTAACTTCCCGTCGTCTCTCTGTCATTCAGAGCTCAGGTCGGTGGTCCCTCCTTGCCTAGGCCTCCCTCCACCATATCTAGTGGGGGTTCACCATTCCCCCCACACGGTCTTGATTTAGCCTCTCCACAGTATGGCGTTCTCTGACCTGATCTGATGTATTTACGGCTTCACTTATCGCCTGCCCCTTCGATGGCATGTCTGCTCCATGAAAGCAGAACAGTGACTAGCTCGTTTGCCGTCGAATTCCTTAAACTGGGAACAGTCTTTGGCATACAGTAGGTGCCCAATAAATGTCCGTTGACTAAGCCACCAAATAAATGAACCACTGAAAGCATTGATTTGTGAAGCACAGAGTTTGGTGAATAACCCCAATATGCTATTTCTAGCTCAGTCACTTTGGCAAGTTCCTTAATAGACTTAAGTCATCATAAGTCTATGTCACAGACCTATGTCATCAGTAAATTGGGAATAACATTTAACATCCATCCAGGCAAGTTATTGTTCCAGGTATTAGTATAATATATTTAAAGTTCTTAGCGAAACACTAGGCAGTCGTGTAGGTAACTAATGAAGGAACACATTATTCCCATTAACACGTTTCACTTAATAAACATAGTTGTACACTTGCACATATCTGTATATATACGCACACACTTATACGTCATGAAGAAAATGCCAAAGCCATCTTCATACCCACCTGTCCACAATCACAGGAGATTTGGTGGATTCTTTAGCTATTTCAGAAGCCACGATGTAATTGCCCAAAGAGTAAAAGGCTCTCCTAACGATAGTTGGTTCGTCATCGAAGAGTTTCCTCCACTGGCTGATGCAAGCGGGTGGGGACTTTAAGAGGACAGCCTTGAGGGACTCTGCAACCGACTGAGTCACTGTGGTCTTACCTGCAGGTCACAGAGAAAATACAGCACGTCCTCACCCCTGCCACCATACCACTCCCAACTGCTAATATTAACTCAGAATGAGCAATGACATTCTCTCGACCTGTAAATCAAAGGAGTCGATTAAATAATGTGATTCTCTACATACATGTAAGATCCTTGGAAACTTTGGGTTCTCTGGTATTAGAACACCTGGGGGAAAAGCACACATCTTGTTGACACATCAATGGTAAACTTCGATGCGGAGGCCCCGTTATCAGCTCTGCCTCGCTCCATGTGACACTCTTCAGCTGACATGGAAAGGAGCCACGGGATGCTTGTCCCCGAGACGGACCTTGCCCTTGGGCGTCTCCTGCTGCCCCTCGGCCACCCTCCTCCTGCTTCCGTGTCTGGGGCTAAGTGCAGGTGCATCCACCAACTTTGACATCTATTTGGCAGCTCTCGAGGCATCTTCCCTCCACTTCCTACTTCTTCCGCCTTTTACTCCCCAGCGGGCCTCTGCGGTCCTGGGCCACCCCACTGGCTCGAGTCTCACGCCTTCGCCCATGCTGCTTCTCGTGCCTGCCTGTCCGGAGGACCTCGCCCTTGTTCCTCACCTAAGCTGCTGCCATGGGGCCTGAAAACACAAGCCAGGTGTCAACCCTTCCAAGCTCTCCCTGACCAGGACCCCGGCCCCTTGTCTCCCACGCCGAGGCTGCATCCAGAGCCTTCTGGGGTTCGGCTGAGGCTCGGTACCCGCATCTCTTCAGTGGCCTCACACAGAAGGGCTTATGCGTCTCTGTGTCCCAGGCCTGCCCGGGTCCGGGCCAGCACACACTGACGGCTTACGATCTGAACTCTGTACAAAGTTCTGTCATGACCTGTCTATTTTTTCACCTGACCTCTTAACTCACTGCTGTAACCAAAAGGTAATATGCTCTTACCGGTGGCATCCAGTCCTTCGATGACGATCACCGGGAACTTTCCTTTCTGGGCCTGTTCGGGGCACTGGTCGACCAGGTCAAGCACAGCTCGGGCTTCGGGAATGAAGGGCGTACACTGTAAAACAGCGTCCGGGCATCAGCAGTGAGGCACCCAAGCTGTGCGGCAGCCGCATCTAATCGCTGAGAGCAAGCTCGTCTAACGCGAACACGTTATGTTTGGCACCACGCCCAAACTCAAAGTATTTTGAACCTGATAAGGCCTGGGTTGCTAATTTATGCTGTGAGGCTGCAGCTCAAAGAGGCAGTAATCGTCAGGATCCCCCGGCCTGCAGCCTTACTGACCCGCTCCCCGCAAAGGAGGAAGGACAGGAATGACACGCAATTGCAGAGCGCGTGACACAGCAACGTGGAACCACAGGGCCGGCCTGGAACAGTGTGTCGAGTGCGGGAAGTCAGCGACACGGCAGGCCCCACAGACGGCAGCCAGCGTCACCTTCCCTCAGTGCTCAGAGGCAGAGAGCGCGGAGGCTGCCGTCACGGACGGAGCAGAGCGGGGTGTTTCGGGGGGTCTCGAAGTTCTCGCTGTCACCTCACTGCACAGCCCAGGCACCTCAGCCGGGAGGCCGGAGCCTGGTTCACGTGCTTCGCTCTGAGCTGGCGATACTCTAAGTACTTA
>NW_011889210.1:104417-106657 GCF_000151845.1 Pteropus vampyrus | reverse complement strand
CAGGCGGCGGGGAGGGGTCGCCTGCAGGTGCGCGTGACGGGCCCCCTGGCGCCGGCCGAGAGCTGCTGTTCCCCGCGGGCCCGCAGTCAGGCTCGCATGGGCCGGTGGCGCGGGGTCCCCGAAGGGGCAGCTGGCCCCCCGCCCCGGTGTGAATCCGTCTTTGCTGGCTCTGCAGACTCCATATCCCCAACTGTCCCGGCCTCACCCCTTCTCTCCGAGCTCCGACCATCCATTCGCCCGCCAACCCGCCCCCCTCCGCACCCCCGGGGTCCGGTACAGCTACTCCTCCCTCCCCTCTGCTCATGCTTCTCCCTGCAGGTACCCCCTTCCTCCTGCTGACTCCCCAGCTGGCAGGGCACCAGATATGCACCCCCAAATTCTTCCGTAAGCTCCAACCCCGAGCTCTGGTCCGGTCACAGTGGCCCAGGGCCGTCTAGCGTGCTTTACTGGCCCAACGTCCAGCGACAGCAGCTTCACCACCTTTGTGATAGTATTTACGTTATTTTCTCGATATTTTGTTTTGTTTTTACTCATTAATTGATATCTTTAAAAGTGATTGTCAAGCAAGCCAAGAAGGAAAAATCCATGGAGAAAAATCTTAAAATTTTAGAATTGAAAGATGGAAAACATCAGATGAACTGAAAGCAAATAAACCATATTTTAATCAATTTGTATGTATTGTGGGGTCATGTTTAATTCTGAAATTTAAAAAAAAAAAACTTTTTTTGGAATAAGGAAAAGTTTGTTCATCCAAGACACAAACTTGAGACAATGAGCTCTAACGCTTCTCAGCTCTATCTTAAGAGCACCTCAAATTAAAGCTTTTTTTTTTTTTTTTTTTTTTTAAGGTCAGAGGAAGGGAGGAGGGACTCAGCAAGAGTCGCCTGAGGACTATAGACAGCCAGGTCCCCGAAAGGGTCCAAGGAGGGATGAAATCTCTTTGTTTCCAGTCAGTTCCACACATTGCCCCCAGCTGACCTGAGCCTGGTCCCGAGGCAGCAGCAAGTCTTTGACCAAAACCGTGGTTGTGTGCATATTTCCCCACTTCTTCAGGGGAGGCGCCCTCTGACAAGGGGCTGGTTTTGCGAAATACTCAAGCCCCAAGCAGAATTCCTCCCCCAGTCAGACTATCTATAGCAAGAACTATTAGCCTTACGGCTATGGGAGAAACTCAGGCTTGAATTTATGATAGAGTCAGAGAGAGAGAGAGAGAGCCTGGTTCACGTGCTTCGCTCTGAGCTGGCGATACTCTAAGTACTTACGAGGGCGTTAACGTGGCCAGTCGCCATCGTGACGCTGAGAGGGATGCCCACCTACCGTTAAGGAAGCTGACACAAAGCACGCTTAAGAAACTTGCTGAAGGAGATGCGGTAATAAACACCAGAGTGTGGATTTGCAGCCCAAGCTGCTGGCTGGCTGGCCCTGCACGATTCCGGTCCCCAAAGTTCTCCCATAGGCTTGAAAGTTAACCTAGGACCCATGTGCAGCCCCTGGAGGCCACCTCTGGACACCCCCGCCCTGCCTGGAGAGTCCCAGCTCCCCATTCCCAGCACCTGCTATGTATTCAGGTGTCCCCTTGACCTTCACAACACTTACAGGTACTTCACATATGAAAGGGGGAAAACCAAACAGCTTGGCGGAGTGACTCAGGTCTGTGGCCCAGCAGGTAGCCCTGTGTGGCTAAGCTCCTTAAACCTCCAAGCTCACTCCCTTGCCAGCCCCAAGCCCCAGGAATGGCGGGATCACTTCCGACCTGGCATCCCCACCCCCCCACACACACCGTACCCAGAGGCCCCTTGCCTCCGGGGTCACCTGCGGCACGCATTCACAGCAGCCACCGCACTGCTGGGCGCGAGGGTATCAGTGTCCCGCGTCAGGATGGAAGGTCCCGGCCGCAGGACCTCGGAAAGGGCCAGGGAGCGCAGACAGCCTGGCAGCCCCCGCCCCGTCCCCGGGGCTCTGACCCTTCCTGGGGCAGGGTGTCTGTCCACCCTGTGTGCTGGGGAGCGACGGAGCTCTTACCGCCTCCAGGACCGCACGGGCGGCTTCGCGGTCGGGGAAGACCCCAGAGCCGGGCAGGTCGGGCACCACGGGGTGCAGCGCGGGCTCCGGGGCGCGCACGACGGGCTCGGGGCCCACCTGCCGCCAGCCCCGGCCGTCCTGCAGCTCCCACAGGAAGTGCCACAGCTCGTGGCGTGGGCTCCCCACGAACTCGCCCAGGCGCGGGCGCGGCGCCTCCA
>NW_011889210.1:99326-101416 GCF_000151845.1 Pteropus vampyrus | reverse complement strand
CAATAACTTTGGCCTGTTATTTGCATAAGTACAGCAAGAGTAGCAATTGCTCATAGAGGCTCCTTTAAATCTGCTTCTCTGGAATTTCAAAAGGAATTCCACTTCAGTTAGCTTCTCGGGGCTAAGAAGCCAAGCCACATCCCTGCCATTGGTCTTCAGGAGCAATACCTACAGATCTGGGTGAATTCTTCAGGTTCTTGAGGTCTCCAAAAATGTCCTGAGGTTCTTTTGCCATCTCCCAGGAAAGCAACCTTCGTTCCTTACCTGGCTTACCTGGAGCGACTGCTGTGAACCACGTAGGCAAGGTACTAGACTGTTTTTCCAAGGGGCTTTTATTGGCTTCCAAAGTCAGTCTTAATTTCTTAAAGCTTTGTGGTGGCATCCAGAGTCTGCGCATGTCTCTTCCACACATGGCATTCAGTCAAAGCCTTATCAAGAGTTTCCAATTGTGTCCTATTTTGAAGAGAACAGATTCCTATGGAATTTATGCAAGTGACCTTATTGCTGTGAAAATAATAATACTCATTCAGAGTCTCCAAATTTCTGGAGGGATCAGATAGGGAGAAAAATATAAATGTTTTAATACCACTTAGAAAAGTATAATTTACCAAACTACCCTGAGAGAGAGAGAAAAAAAAAAAAGAAACAAGTTAATCCAGTTATTCCTTACATGTCTACAAGTCGTCATCCAGTTTAAAGTCATGATCCAAAAAATTCACTCTCAGAAACATGTCTCCTAAGCCAGAGTCCTCTCCACAGATCTTTCTCGAGATGAGACACTTGCAAAAGTGTCAGCATAAAGTCAAGGACCACCTAAATGCTAAGGCTCAAAGTGACACGGTTATAGATCTGACTATAATGTAATTGACAAAGGATTTTACTTCCCTGTGACATGTAACACTATAACGTAACAATTAAAATTACAAATGAAAATATATCATGGCTTCGTAGATGGACTGTTGGAGATTTTTATGCTTCTTGACAAACACAAGCTAGCGTAGATACGTGGGTGACGTATGGTGAACAGGCAAAGAGCAATTCTGAGGTGAAGAGGATTTTGCCCTTCGCAAACAGAATCATTTTCATTCTCCCTGAGCGAGTTGACTGTGGGACACTTGCGCGCTGAGATGTCTTCGTGCGTAAAGCTCATACGAAAACAAAAAAGGAACGAACTGTTCTTAAGTGAGCTTTCTCTCTGCACTTGCGCCAAACTCCCTCCTCCAAGGAGACCGAAAATTAGTGACGCTGCAGTATCTGAGCTCAGTCAGTGTTAAAACAGGTATCGAAGATCCGGTATCTGCTTTCAGAAAGGAAAGAAACACCTCTGTGGTATTTTTGAGCTCCAATTTCAAATTTCCAAGACAGAGGATCTCATGGGCCCGACTTGGGTGGATGTTTAGCTTAAATAAATTTGCCCATGATTTCAAGAGAGGGACAAGCCGGGAGCTGGAAAAACACTTCAAAGAGGTCTTTGAATGAATGAATGAATGATGCAGCTTTATTCACCTAAAAAGCTATAGTCTTCAGCACTTACACTATCAAATAGAAAAAAAATGAAACTGTTCTAGCCATTCTGTTCATAAAAAAGCAGAGAGAATTCACAAGCATAAATGTGGTGATTAATAAAAAATAAAATGAAAAATAACATTTATTTGGAAAGAGATTGGGTTTTGAACACCTATGTAGATATATGTGCTTCTGCGTAGGCCGGATGGATGAAAAGAATGAAAACGAGATCAGTGTGACAGGATACGGGAGAGGAGGGAACCACAGACGAAACAGGCCGCCGAAAAGACAGAGAGTACTGCCTGCGATCTCACGTTAATAAACCCAAGTGTCACAAGATGAGCGGTGAACTAGGGGCCTCTCAGGTGGTTTGACGTGTGCTCATTGCCGCTGTTCTCGCTCTGCACCTCGTACCTGAAATAAGTCCTACCTGTAAGTGTAACCGGCTCCTGAGTCTTACGAGTCCTTTTAGCCAATCAGCCAACAGGAGGGGCGTCTTGAGACCACCGAAACACAACCCAGCATGCGCGCGCACACACACACACCCCCCCCACACACACACCTCTGTAAATTAGTGAAATTAC
>NW_011889210.1:96054-98066 GCF_000151845.1 Pteropus vampyrus | reverse complement strand
TGGCTTTGAGGAAGAAGGTCTCCTACTCACTCGTAGATGGGTGGAGAAAGACAAGTCAAGAAGAAATATGCACATGCCAATAGAATATCGTAATGACTGTTGACTTCTGTGAGCTCTTTGTCAGAACAAACTTTGACTTATTTATTTTATTTACATTTTTTTCATACGTGTTAATATTTTATCTGATACATACGAAGCTCCCAATGAACACTTGTCGAAGGAAAGAAGAAAAGAAGGAAGGAAAGAAAGAATGCCTGAATGAACGAATGAATGAGGGAATGAATGGATGAACAAATGAATGAATGAAAGAGACTGGATGGAATCGGCTGAGGAAGTAATCATAAAGTAACATGATGATAATGATCAATTATCAAGCAGTAACGCAAGTGCTTAAATCCCAGTTCGAACTTACATCCTGTGTGACGTAAGTTTTTCCAGGTGTAAAATAAGTTAGTGCTTGCAAAGTACAGCACAGTGCCTGGCACACAGTGCAACCTGTCTGTAGATATTTCTACTTTCTTTTGTCCGGTAGTACGCTCAGCGCTTAGTACACATTGTGTCATTTAATCCTTAAAACATCCTGTGTGAGTTAGACACTAATACTCACACTTGCCAGAGGTGTTGACAAGATCAGGCAGGTAAATAAATTCACCCCCGATTAACTATCATCGGCTCACCTAGGATTCAAACCTTAAAATCGTTTAGCTTCGAAAGCCTGCAAGTGTCCCACGTGATATTTGCTTGGAAGTGTCAACTGACTTAGTTTTCATTTTCTTCATGTGCACGTGATCTAGCAAAAACGGTGTTTGTTATTTGAACCAGACCGTGATGAGAGTTCCAAACCTTTCCGGTTGAGGAGATTGCCCTGAATCACAGACACCCTGGCATAACAGGAAGCCGTCAGGCACCCAGTGGCTGTCTGCTTGCAGTCTGCTTTCTGTTTCCCTCCTGAGTAAAACACGGTCCTCTGTGTGCCCACGTGAGTGGACTAGAACGACAATGGCTGCTAGCCCTAACGTGTTTACTTACACTGTTCCTGGAATGCCTCCAAGTGAGTCACGTCACTTAGGAAACTCCATGCGCTAATAGTGAGGTGTGAGATCCCGGGAAATGAAACTGGTCCACAGGCACACAGCCCGTCAGAGAGGAGCTCGGCTCGTGGCCCAGAAGCGTGGCCTCCGCGGCTGCTGCAGCTCCCCGTAAGTCTCCCGGAAACAGAAGACCACAGCCTCGAACACAGACCCGCTTAAACAGGGCTGAAAGAAAGAAAACGCCAGCATGAAATTCAGCGATGCTGTCTAAGAAAACTGTAAAAATAAAGAGCAAGCCACAGCAGTTCTTGCCAATTAAGAAGCATCTGGTTTTCCTATCGCTTGTTGCAAATAGTATAGAAACGCATAGAAATGCAGGAAAACATAAATGTCTCAATTTTAACACTGAAAATGCATCACTCAAGGATTAAGGCATACGTGCCACTCTGTGCCTGCGTGACGGTCACCTGAGAGGGGTCTCTGAGGCTAAGGGAGCCTGCTGTCATCCTCTGCGAGTAGGTCATTCTTTTCACTATTTGGCTCTCCTAGTGAGCTGTCACTGAGTGTACACAATGTGAAGGGCGATAGGGTAGAAGCTCCTCCACGATGTCTCATGTGTGAGTCACGCGACCACTAAAGAGATGGCTCCTTATCTAGTTCCTTCACTATGTGCCAGACAGAGATGCGGAGAGGTATCACCAGGTGGTCTGTGCAGGGAGGGTGACTGTGATTTGCACGGGGAGACAGAGGCCAGCAGCGAGGCAGAGGGAGGCAGCGGCAGCCCGAACCCGAGCCTTCGGTCTTGGCCCTGCTCCAACTTTCATTTTCATGAAGATAATAACTGAAACTTAAGCTCAGCTGAGACTCAGTCAAAGGAGGCGTGTCCGTCCTCCCTGTGTGACAGGTTGCTCAGGAACGTATAAAGCCAGCCAGACTCCAAGGCTCAGGGCGGCTGCAGACACCTGGCACCATGTGGCTGCT
>NW_011889210.1:85895-93814 GCF_000151845.1 Pteropus vampyrus | reverse complement strand
GGCGGCTGGTGTACACGGCAGAGGAGAAGAGTTAAGAATCTTCTCCAGGAAAACAAAATGGCCCGGAGAAAAGGCCCGGACACCAGCATGCGGGGCATTATCCAGCGACTAAACCGGCTGTCCTCACTGTCCCCGCCCGGAGAAGGCCACCATCTGGCCGGTCCCTTCTGTGATCACAGAAATGCCATCCATCTCTTTCGTGCCTCACTCGACTATGAAGGGACACAT
Source organism: Pteropus vampyrus (assembly GCF_000151845.1). Lineage (NCBI taxonomy): Eukaryota > Metazoa > Chordata > Mammalia > Chiroptera > Pteropodidae > Pteropus > Pteropus vampyrus. The sequence goes on along the minus strand of NW_011889210.1, from coordinate 93,586 downwards.
CAAAACACCAAGGGAAAAGGCGGACACTAAAACAAACGAGAGGGAGGGAGGGTATGGAAAACCGAAAACTTCAAACCATCTGTAATTAAAAATCACGGGCGGCCGAGAAAGAGGACGGTGCGTAGGAAATCAGACGCATCCTGAACAAGGAAGCATCGGATTATGGGAGAGTTGTGAGAACTAAAAACTGGATTTCTAAAATTAAAGTTTTAATAGAAAGTCTAAGAGGTAAAGTCTTAGGAAAATTGGACAAAAGGTAAAACAGGAGAGACAATAGGAAGGCAAATAGGGCTTAAATCCAGAAGCTCCCACGCGCCAGTATCAGAATTTCCCAGAAGAAAAAAGAAGTAGATTTGAGAAGAGGTGGGACTTATATAAGAAAAATTCCCATAACAGAAAAAGCCATGTTTTGAGATCGAGGGCCTTGAATAGGGACAGATTCCACTCAAGCACGTCATCTTGAAATTTCAGGACATTAGAAAGAAAGCTCCTATAAGAGAAAAATGCATACACTTAAAAAAAGATGATTTCTCAGAGTGTTACCAAACTTATGAACAATAATATTAAATCCTAGAAGACAATAAGCAAGGCTCCAAAAATTCAGAGTGGGAAGCGATTTCACCCAGAACGAGGCCAAACTACTGACCGCAAATCTATGTGAAAATCTTCAAGTCCTCAATTTGATTCATTTATGTTTTTGTTTTTGTTTTTGTTTCAGGAAACTCCTAAGATAATTTTCCAAAATAAGGGAGTAAATTGACAGAGCGGGTCAAGGATTCCAGGATAAGCGACGTCCCATGCATGAGAGAGAGGGGGGCGGGGACCCCGGGACAGTGCAGAATGGGTTCCCAGGGCCGAGTGTCCTTTTCCTTCTAGGTGGCAGGGGTGGCAGTGTTCACAATTCTCTGAGAAACCTCGTCTCTCATCTTCTAAGCAGTGGCATCATCTGTGTAACTAATTCCTTACGTTACAGGGCATCCATTTTAAAATAGCGGGAGATGCTTTTGAGGAGATGCTTTTGTCCCGGTGACACCCCGGATTCCATACAAGGGTATTCCCATAAAGGGGGGTCGGCGGGGCACCAGCGTCAGAGGAGGCGAGGATAATGAGAAGTTTTATTTCACGTCTGCTACATTGAGACCATATGACTTTTGCCATTAAAATAATAACGGATGTGTGTGCACTGTAGAAACAGAAGGGAAAAGGTCTCTATCGCCCCTCCCAGGTATGGAGAAGATCAACTTTTCGGGCGGAGAACCTTTCCTTCACCAGCGAGGCGAATACCTGGGCCAGCTGGTGAAATTCTGCAAAGAGGAGCTTCGTCTGCCCAGCGTGAGCATCGTCAGCAACGGGAGCCTGGTCCGCGAGCGCTGGTTCAAGAGCTACGGTAGGCTTCCCCGCGTGACACTTCGCCGTCCCGTTCCTGTGGTCGAAAGTAGCTCTATCTCCTTCCATCCTGGGCCTCGGGCCAGGCCTGTGGGGCGCCGGCAGAGAGGAGAACCCAACAGGCTTATTCTAATCTTTTTTCAAGCTGTGCGCGAAGTTAATAGTGTTTCAGTTCTGGAAGGCTCTCGGTAAACAAGTGTGGCCAGACAGATAACGAAAACATCAGGAAGCATAATAACTCCTGCGAGTCTGCACAGAGCAGTGCTGAGGGCGAGGCTTTAGCCCTGGCCTCACTGTTCGTTTGCTCTCAATGTTTATTTTTTTCTTTTGCTTAACACTTACACGGCTATTTATTTTTTATCAGCCTCATATAAAGTAAGCAAATGGACCACAGCAGTCCTTCTCGCTGCTTTTGGAATCCCCGGTTTCTGTCATTTGAGAGTGGTTTTGAGAATTGAGAACTGACTCTGAGAATTGACTTTGCAGTCAAGGCTGCGTAGCCACGAGAACTAGGAAAGCTCAGAGCCGGTCGCCTGCAAGGACTTGGCAATGAGCTACCAGGTGGCGACGAATGCCCATGCTTGGGGGACAGGTGGATCGTAGGGAGCAGAGGAAACCGAAGGAGCGAAGAGAAACGTAGAGGAGGCGACATTACAGACAGCCATGACATAGAGACCGAGACAGATCATTCTCACCGGGGCTTTCTGATCACAGCCCGCAGTCTGCCGCGTCGCGAGGGGTGGGGGTGTGTGTGGGGGGGTTCTGTGAGTTTGGTTCCACCAAACTCACATTATCTTGGCTTCTTCAGCATCTCGTACGGTTAGTTGCACACGACATATCGCAGGATGTCTGCACATATTTGGATGATGAGTCAAATTTATAAAAGATGTCAGTGTGCGTGGTAAATAAAACATAGGGTTCTTCGGCCGAGCGATTGTATTTATGTGATGGGAAAAGCAGTCAAGCTCTAAGTGCCCATAGATCCAAAATAGCAGCCTGCCTTGGAAGTTACCTGACCCTTAGGCGACAATTCAAGAAAAGCCTCATTTAGATATATTGATAAATGCTCTGTCTGGTATAAGTATCTGTGTTTGTTTTTTTTTCCCCAAGATTATTTTACACGAGTGCCAAGTATAATGTACATTTCACTGCGTTTTGTGGGTATGAAGCAAAATGTTTTTTTTTAAAAAAATTAAAGCAAAAATTCAAGCGAGATGTGTTTTATCACAAGGACATAGGAATGGCCGAAAGGGCATGGTCCTTGGGACAAAGGCTTCACGATAAACATCTTCCCTCAGGCGCATATTTGGACATCCTCGCCATCTCCTGTGACAGCTTCGACGAGCAAGTCAACGTCCTTATTGGCCGTGGTCAAGGGAAAATAAACCACGTGGAGAACCTTCAGAAACTGAGGAAATGGTGTCGCGATTATAGAGTGGCCTTCAAAATCAACTCGGTCATTAATCGATTCAACGTGGGAGAGGACATGAAGGAGCCCATTAAAGCGCTGAACCCCGTCCGCTGGAAGGTAGGCTCAGGGCGCTGCTTTCGCGGACTGTAATTAACCCGGGGGTAAGACCAAACAAAAGCGAGAGAAAGAATGGCTTCGGCGGAGTCCAAATGATAAGGGTCCAGAGAACTCTGAACCCAGAGGCCAGCTGGGAGGCCGGGTCTGTGGTCCTGCCCTTATCTGTTAAACTTTAAACTACTTCCAGTCCTTTGGCCTCAATTTTCTCTTCTGAAAACTGGAACTGATTCCCAAGGGGAATATTGTGAGGATAAAGGCCAGAAAATATAATAAGTGCTTGGGATGGTCTGAAGAATATGTCCGTAGAAAGCTTAACCTGTATTTATTTATGAAATACAATGAGACTGAATTTCTTCTTAAAACTGTTGGGTTAAGAATAAGTGGATATTCTTCGTAAATCCTGTGAATCCATTTCTCACTGAATTATTGAGGGCTGGCCCCAGCTGTCCGCTGCTGAGATGTCCGAAGTTCAAGGACGCGCGAGCCGGTTCTAGGTGTAGCACCCGCAGCGTGCAGACGCTTGCACGTAATTGCAAATTAAAGTTTCCTACCCCTGGCTGTTCTTCAGAATCAACTCAGATAGCCGTTTAAAAATCGCCTTCTTGGACTTCACTCCATACCCATCTTGCTGGAATAGGCCCCCTGGTGTGGGGGTTAGGAGGGGGCAGACATTAGCAGGAGGGCTGGCATGAATATGTATTCTTGACAAGCTACCCTGGCGATCGTCACGTAGCCATCCAAAACCTGTGCCTGACCTCAGAGTGGATGAAACTGAGGATAAGATGCAGAACTTGATTCTAGTAATGAAAAAAGGCCAGGAGACTCATGCAGGGCAAGGCTGTGTGTGTTAGCACGACATGGGGAGGCGAATCAGGTGCTCAGTTCTGCCGGAGTGCCTGGAAGGCTTTCACGTACGAGTGGTATCTGGCTGTGCTCTGAACAAGAGGCCGGGTTTCCACAGGCGGGTCAGGTCTGGGGAAGGCAGTCGCGTCCAGGCGGGAAGGCTCGCTGCACAGAGAAACCTTTTCCTTCCAAGGCTGCCTGGAGTGCGTTTTAATCCCATGGGCGCATTCGGGACAGAGTGACGGATATGGGGGGAAAGGGTTATTATTATATTATGTCCCTGAGGTCACTCTGCAATATGTGGAATGGGTCAGGAAAATAGAAATTATACTTTTGAAAAATTTTAAATTGGTACGTGGAACCTGAACTTTGGTTACATATCAAAACGCGTGGAATATCAGCCTAGAAGATCTATGATCTAGATCCTATGAGGGTCTAGAAAAAATGAATAAATAAATAAAATAATACAGAGGGATGATGGGAGGAGGAGAGGCTGTGATCCAACAGTGTCTCTCTGTCTGTCTGTCTGTCTGTCTGTCTGTCTGTCTGTCTCTCTCTCATCTCCACCTCCATCTCCATCTCCATCTCCATCAAGGCTTTCGAGAGCTCATGGCTCCTTGTCTCTCATTCTCTATTGAATGACTTTTGCCCCAATCTTTCAACTTCTGCTCAGGTTTCCACTTGCCTCCTGAACTCTGGAACTGCCTTTTCAAAATTCTGATTTTGATTACAAGTGATTTGTTTATTTATTTATTTATTTATTTATTTTGATACTTTTGTATGGCCCGTATTAGCTTCAGTGAATATCCGTTATTTTGTAGTCTAAAAAATTAGATTATAAGACTAGATCAAATAGAATCTCGGCTGGTTTTTACAGTTTCCGTTTTAGAAATGTTTGTGCTTTCTAAATTTCAGAGCAGTGTCTTTCTGGAATGTTCCTTAGTCAAGGAGTCTTCTTTCTTAGGAGACGAAGCCGGGTCTGGGGAGAAATGAGGCTTGGGGTTAAAAAAAAAAAAAAGGATGCGAAGCAAACAGCACACTTGCTTTCCAGGTCTTCCAGTGCCTCATAATCGAGGGCGAGAATGCTGGAGAAGGCGCCCTGAGGGAAGCAGAGAGGTTCGTCATTAGCGACGAGGAGTTCAAAGCGTTTCTGGACCGCCACAGAGAGGTGTCCTGCCTGGTCCCCGAGTCCAACCAGAAGGTGGGCATGGCGAGCGCTGTCCATCCGCCCCGGCACCTTCCACTGGTCCTGCTGCGGGTGCTCAGGGGCGCGCCGTGGGGAGGTGTGGGGGGCGGCCTCAGGGCTGGGGTCCGCCGTTGGCCCTGTGCCCTCCAGCTGTGACCGCCGGGTAACGGGGAAACGTGGTGCCGTGGACGTGGAGACGAGCGCGGATCTCTCGTCACCTAACATGAGAAAGGGGAGGGATTGGGTGCCAAGTGGACAGAGCCACCGGGAATACTGAACAATAAAGAACAGACCCCCCTCCCCGCCCCACCCACACACACACACAGCGACACTGGACCCTTTGTCAAGGGGCAGAGGATCTAGCCCGTGAGAATCTGTTGGACTCTGAAGGGACACAAACACCCTTCCGGGATGCGGGTCATGTGGGGACGGCCCACCTTGTGAGGCACACACCCAAAGGTGCTCAAGCTGATCCAGAAGGAACGGCAGGAAAACACACGGGCACGCATTCCAAAAAGTACGCTCGAAACTGAATTTGTATTTCATGTCTCCTTTGCAGATGAAAGATTCCTACCTTATTCTGGACGAATACGTGAGTATGCTTAATGAATTTTTTAAACGATCACTTAAAAATAATAAAGCAGCCGTGAGGTCAGCTGGAGCCACGTGATTCTGAGCGTAACCCTCCAGTCTGTATTTGTTCTTCTCGGCCCGCGTGTCACGTGTTGAGGGGCGCTGAAAGGCGTTAGCTTTATAGACTCCTGATGTCACTGGGTCAAGTTCTGAGCTAAGCGCCTGGGTGGGCATTAGCTTGAACCTGGGCCTCGTATTAGCGCTGCCTCCAAATGCCGCTTTCTCCTGTGTGGTTCACTTAACCCGGGGATGCCACACTGAAGCCGACATTGCACAGAGCAGGGGCCTTCGTTATGCCATCGTGGGCTACAGGTTCTCTGGCAACAGGACGCTTTGGAGGGAAGTCATTCATATCACACTTTACAGTACACGTTAATACCCCAGAGACTGCCAGCTCTCCCTCTGACTGTAACCTCGGCTTTGATGAGAAGAGGTGACAGTCCCTTTCTAAAAGCCACTGATACTCTGCCTGTCCCACTGCCTTCCGAAGGAAGAGGAAAAGCCAGCTCTCTCGACACTGAGCAGCACGTCGCTTTTCCTCCTTTGTCTTGTTGTTGTTGTCGTTTAGATTCACAAACCTTCACCGCTGTCTCGAGCACAGAACAAATAATTCCATTCAAAGCCCCGTTTTAAAGAAATGGACTCCAACGAGAGCCATGGCTTCAGTATTTAAGTTGGATTTGGTGTTTTGAGAAATGCTCGTCGTGGTTTTATATTATTTTCAAGTTCATCAAAGATACTTCACAGCCACTTCGTCGTGGCCGATGTGAGCTTTCTTTATGGGTCATAAGGAAAAAGGTGATAAGGCAAGGTTTCGGTTTGTGGAATCGAGGTACAGAGGTAAATGCAAACAGAATTTACTTTTCAGAATCCAGGTTTTCACAACTGGACATTTTGACCGATGTTCCTCAACGAACTGTGGTCTCCACACGGTTGGAACAGATGTCAAAATTTGCTGTTGGCAATTTAAGAACATTTCGATTCCACGAATGTTGCTGGAGCATCTACAAAATGCTCAGTACCGACGGAAGGTTATGGAAGTGTGCAGGCCTCATGCCTGCGGATACGGCGGATGGCCAAGGGTAAAAACACAACCCTCGACTGCGCTTATAAGTCTCTCCTCGAGCTGGCGCCTCGGCCTCTGCAGCTCCTTCCTTACCCTCCTCTCTGCCCTTCTCTAAAGAACTTTTTGGTCGACCTTTACACTCATAGATTCATGCACACGCGGTTCACTTTCCAACAGCGTCACCCAGACGCACCGACTGTTCCTTGCTTCTGGGTTTTAATGATTCTGTTCCCTGCAGCTTGCAATTCCAGAGCATCATTTAGAGGTCCACATTTTTTGAAAGCCTGTCCTGATTACCACTGCCCCCCCCAATGGAGGGACACGCACCTCCCGTGGCACACCCACGATTCTGTTTATTGCACACTTAGCTGATGTACTGTGTTTATCTCGGTCAGCCTGAGCGGGGGGAGTCGAGAGATGGAGTCCGAGGAGTTCTGCATGCTCGGTACAACATCTGGCCCACAGCTCTCAATAAACACTTGTCGAAATGATTGGAATAGCAACAGTCATTTTGGATTAAGCCCCCCAATTGAGTTTTACAGGATAACTTATACAAAAATATCCCAATTTCCGAATTTTCTAGATGCGCTTCCTAAACTGTAGGAACGGGCGGAAGGACCCCTCCAAGTCCATCCTGGACATCGGAGTGGAAGAAGCCATAAAATTCAGTGGATTCGATGAAAAGATGTTTCTGAAGCGAGGAGGAAAGTACGTGTGGAGCAAGGCGGACCTGAAGCTGGACTGGTGAGGTTGGCGGTGGGCCTCTCCGCGGACTCAGCGTGTGGCCGCCACCATCTGTGACGCCTCCTGCCGGCACCCTCAGCGGCCCCAGATAGGATTTTCTGTTGCACATGGTATCTGATTATCTGTGGTGACGGGACACACAGATGATCGAAATCCATAACAATGCAAAACCATTAACTTTAGTTAATCAGCCTATTTTGATATTGGTTTTTTTGAGCTGTTTATTGTGACTCCTGTTATTTCCATTTTGAAGTTATGTTTTTCCAGTTTGTTCATTGGATAGTCAATTCTTTTCTGCTAAATAA
>NW_011889210.1:79608-85220 GCF_000151845.1 Pteropus vampyrus | reverse complement strand
AATGTTGCCTGATGTCATTAAAACACCATCCAGAAATTCTACTTTATAATTGACTATTTTCAAGACTTGGTGATTTTGAAAGTTTTGTTTTTGTAATTTTTTCTCCAAAAATATAGTCCAACTTCAAATTTTAAGTCATTATAATTCAACCGAAATATGTCGTTGTCCCATTGAGTTGTCATGTATTTTCCATTTTGTACAGATTTTTTTTTAAAGAGAAAAATGAATTAGGAAGGTTTTTTCCCTTTACAGATTTTGGTAGTATCTAGTCTTTGATGGTGTTAATGTCATCGGTATAAACATAAAACATATTTCTGACTTAACATAGTATATTTTGCTGATCTTCACATTATTCAAAAAGAGTAAGTTTAAATAAAGAAACATTACATACGTGAGAACACCACGAAGCTGTCTGATGCCCAGCAAGTGCTCAGCCGGTATTGTTTGAAGCAAAACCTGGGTCTGAGCCCAGATTTTCTGAGTTAGGGTGAGTTTGTCTCAAGATGAGGAAAACAAAAAAAGCTGCACTTAAGAAATAAACTACAGTATTTTAAATACATTTTCTAGCTCATTTGATATTATCCTCTCCTTTCGTTATGTGCTATCGGTATTTGCAAAGCCTTAATGTTTAAGATATTTAAATGTTTATTTTTCTTAAAGGAAAGGAACACAAACTTTTAGCATTGCAGGAAAATTCAAATTTGGATTATACAATGTTTTGCTTGATTTTTTCAGTTTTAAATGTGAGCCTTCAGTTTTACTAAATATGTTCCTTTTTATTGGGAAAACAAAAGACGATTTCATTGGGGTATCTCAATTTATGTGTGTGAAGGACAAATATTTTGTGGCACCTTTAATTATTGCTTGTCTATATTGTAATAACGTGAGTGGAAGTTTGTCTTAAGAAACCTAGATTCAGCAGACGTTAGTAATAGCATATCGTTTTAAAAATGTTAATTTTCTCTGTTACTTAGTGATAAGTGATATGAAAGTTGTCTGTTTTCTTTGAAAAGTGAAGACGAATGAGGATGTACACCTGAATCACCTGCATTGTAGGCTCCTGTTCTATTTCTGTCTGGAGTTTGGAATCCGGTCGGTGGGTCCATGGAGAGAATCGCGATGCTAACATGAGTGAACAAAGTCACGAGAGGGCTCTATCGGGAGATAATGCATCGCGTAGGCTGCTCCCTTGCTGAAATCACTGTTTAACCAGCTGTGCTTAGAGGGAGACAAATCTCACTGTAAGGTTTTCAGGCTTCGTCTTGAGTGTGTATAGGAGGTCTGAGTTTTTAGGGAAGTATATGTATATATTTTTTCTCCATCGTGTGAGGCTCTCGAATGTCGGTCTGTTGTGTTGTAAGATATTGTAATATATTAAAATATATTTTGTACACTGCTTTCGCTCTCTTCGGGTCATTGTGAATGTTTAAAGTAAGTGTGTGCTTTACAAACTGCCGTTGCTAAAGGCAAGCGCACTCTCAAAATCCACAAGGTTATCAATAATTAATAAGCGCACCAGACAACCCACTCGGCAATAAGACGGAGTGGAGATGAGCCGCTGGGGAAAATATTCTTGTTTTCTAGAATGAAAGGCTCATAGCATCGCCGAGTGTGACCTGGTCAGCAGTCCCAGCGGCAGGCGTCACTGAGTCCCAAGGAGATGTAACCCTCTCCCCCAGCACCCCGATTTCTAGCAGACATTGCCTCAGGTGCATCTGGCTGGCCTGCATCCGTCCGTTCATTAGCGTATGAGCAGCCACGGCTGCCCCATCACCTGCTGTCCCTCCCGTCCCCTTCTCAGCTCTCTGAGCCAAGGGACCCACGTTCTTGGCCCCAGTGTTCGCCTCATGTGGGCTCCGGCTGGCCCTCCTTGGATGTGCAGCGTTCTCTGACATGCCCCTGCACTTGACCTCAGGCTGCACTTGACCTCAGGCTGCAAGCACACACTTGTATCACTACTGTCCCCATCCTGATGTGCGCCAGCCCCCGGGATGGGGTCAGATCCAGCGGCTCGATGACGATGAAAGCGACTCCACGGGCAGCGGGCGTTCCCTGTCATCGCAGCTGGGCAACTGTCAGCCACATTTGGGGTGTTTGAGCCCCTGAGGATGCCTGCCTGCCTGCCTGCCAGGAAAAAGACGAGAAAGTCACACAGGAAACCCACACAGCAAGTCCCACTCAGAGGCCGTTACATGCGCCAGAAAGGCCAGAAAGATCTTAGCCTGTGTTCACGATCCTAAAAATAATACACATTTGGAGCATGGTTGAAAAACAGTAGAACAAAGTGGTTAAAACAAAAATTAAACATAACCAAGTCATCGGAGGTAACTACTAATCTACTTCCTATCTTTTCAGCCATGCATATTTTATTTTACTTATTTTTTATTATTTATGATTAATTATTATTCAGCCGTGCATATTTTAATAACACTGAGTTCACACTCGATTTTATTTTCCACGTAGGACCTTCCGAAGGTTTTTAGAGCCAGTCAGGGTCCTCACACTTCGATGAGAACAGCCTCTAATCGGGGAGAACGGACTGGACGGAGCTGCAGAGACAAACACACCCTAAAATGTCAATAGCTTGACACACGTGAGTTTGCATCTTCCTGGGAAGTGTCTGCCGAGAGGCAGCCGGGGTACAGGCTGATTTTATTTTGTGGTCCATCTCAGAGGGTGGCTGTCGGTCGCTGTGATGGGGATGGGCAGGGTAAGAGGCCGTGAGGGTCTCCTCCTGCTTTGGCCCGGCGGTGACACCCACCCCCGTCCCCCATGGTCTGTGTGCACATAGATCTTTAGTGAGCGTTAAATGTCTGGCCACGATTAAGTCCCCCTGACGCTGACTGCCACCTAATCATTCCTTTGGACTCAGAAAGCCTTTTACATCCCGTCGCTCCGCTAGGGCCATATTCTATCGATTACGGTAGAAAAGCTGTGCGATTAAATGTGAAAAAGAATCGAATCAGCCAAGAACCTGGAGTAACAGCACCGTTTCCGCCACTAGCTAGCAGTGACCTTGGAGCCACCAAGGGCCAAACACTTCGAATCTAGTGTTTCCGTATGTGAAATGACAGGATTAGACTAAATTTTCTCTCTGGTCTAACTGTCTCCTCAGCCGTATGGAAGCACCAGGCAGCAGAGAGTTCTAGAAAACAAGTCGCTTAGTCATTCGGTGACTATTTAGCAAGCGTCCAGAACTTGTCCTTCCTGTGCTGGATATGGTGGCGATCGGGACAGGAAATGGCTCTACTTGCTGGGGGAATGCCAGGAAAAAGACTCTTCCTTTTTATTAACGTAGTCACCTTCTCGTTTTTTGTCATTTATTTTACCACCTTTGTATGGCACTTTATTATTATGACGACGCTTCCTTTTTAAATCGCAGTCACACGTGGGATCCACGGGTGCGTGTCTGAGTTTGCTAAGGGCACTGAGCGTCTTCAATGACAGGAACTTATTGTCTCACTGTCCGGGGGCTGGAAATCCGAGGTCCAGCGTCCTCAGGGTTGGCTCCTTCTGAGGCCCCGGGGGGGGTCTGCTCCGGACCTCCTCTTAGCATCTGGTGCTTTGCTGGCCACGTCTGGGCATCACGGTTTTGTGGGAACAACGCTGACCTCTGCCTTCGTGTTTACATCGTGACCCCGCGTGTGTGTCTGTCTTCAAATTGACTCTTTTTATAAGGACGCCAATCATACTGGCTGAGGGCTCGCCCTGCTCTACCCCAGTGTGACCTCGCCCCAACTCATTGCATCTGCAAAGACTATTTCCATATAAGGTCGCATCACAAGGTCGTGGAGCTTAGAAGTCACTATAGGAATTGCGGAACACAGTTCAGTCCATGCTAAATACACGCAGGGAGAATTTCCTTCTTCACCGGTACTTTGTTTCTTGAAGTTTCGTTTTTCTGGCGCAAGCCCTTATTCTTTGTTGGTTTGAGCGCACACGTTATCGTGAGAGTTATGTGGATCGTTTTTTTGCATCTTCTTTCCAGGTGTTCCAGGAAAATCACTCCAGGGTGCAGTTTTTTATAGCTCTAGAGGTGTTTGCGGAGCAGAAGGCAGAGCTGCCTGAAGACACCCTCCCTGTGTCCTGTCTGATGCGGATGCCTCACCTGAAGAAGAGGTTACTGGGGACATCCAGGCTGGGAGAGACAGAGGAGAGGCCCTTGAGGGGAGGGGAGCAGAGGTGTGGACGGGGAAGCTCTCCCAAGGGGCCCGAGAACGTAGGGACATGGCGGCGCCTAGAGAAGTGGGGGCCTGTTGGGCCTCCTGGGCTCCCCTGGGGAGCTGTGCGCTTGGTAGAGAAGCTGTACACGGCCCGCTTGAAAATGGACCACGTGGCATGGAAAAGGACACTGTCAGTGGACGCAGTGGTGACAGGCTGAGGACGACTGGTCACCCCCCTCCTGCCCCCGCCCAGCACCATGAAATCTCCCGGATCCCCGTGTGTCCCAAGGGAGAGAGAGTCAGAGCAACAAGTGACTCTTTGTTAATTGCTGCTCTCTCGAAATATGGAATTGAATTTAAGTTGATTTTAAAAATTCAATGTGAATTCGACGTCCTTACAGAATGTGTGATTCCAAATTCATACGAACCTCACTGTCTAAAAAAGTCTCTATTTTAAGCTGCGACTATGACTCTCGAGCCTCCCTCCATTGGTGTCCAGAGGAGACACTCGGGGTGGCTCCCTGTTTCTCCAGCCTCTGCACTGCTGAAGGCAGCGCTAATTCCCGGGCCTGTTGACCCTTTGTGCCTGCAGCGGCCATCACAAAGACACTCGTTCCACGAGTGCGTGATGACTCACAAACACTGAGGAACATGGGCTGTCTTTTCGAATGGGCTTGACACGAGCAGCCTCTGGGGAGATGGGTCAGAGTCACGACCTGTGCAGGGAGGTGGACGGGAAACGAAGCAGTGACGAGTGGACTGACCTTGAGAGACACGGGCAGCTCCTTGTTGGAGAGAATCAAGTCAGCTGCTCAGAAACAGAGCTCAGAGTGGATGATGTCACTGTTTATTGAGCTCTTAGTATGCTCAAGGCCCTATCAGAGATACACAGAAAAATGACTTCACTATCCTACTGAATCTTCAGATTTAAGAATCGGAGAGTAAATGGCCAAAACATGAAGTGCCGTTGATGATCAACATAGAAACCAGCTAAATATTACCCAAGCACAGAGATCTGGGGGTGGGGAAAGTGGTGATGGATTGGGAAAACCTCACAGAGAAAAAATGCACTTCAGATGCGTTTTACGGCTTGTGCTAAATCGTCTTACCCACGATGATGCCTTCTTTCCCCATCTTCCCAACATCCACAGTAACAAAGACACATAAACAAACATGGGGAGAAGTCACACATCGCTGCATAAGCCCGAGGCTCAGCTATGACGTCGGGTAAGAGGTTGCTTTGCATCCCGGCCCCCCGCTGCCAGCCCCAAATGCCCTTCCCGCTTGATTTCTCTGTCCCTCTTTACTACAGAAATGTCTGCGTCTCAGTGTGAGCTGGCTCATCGTGGAATGCAGCCACCTGCCCGCTCATTCATTCATTCATTCATTCACCAGCGGTGCCACAGCTCAATCATTCATTCACCAGCGGTGCCACAGCAGCTCGTCCTG
>NW_011889210.1:73126-76908 GCF_000151845.1 Pteropus vampyrus | reverse complement strand
GTAGTGCTGATAGGGACCTGGTCTTTTTCAGTTTTTTAGTCCCTTTTTAATTTTTGTTTTATTATTATTATCATTATTTTTTAGAGAGTGCAAAGGGATTGTGACCAGAAAGGTCAGATGGGGACAGATCATGACATGTTTGAGTTCCAGGCCATGGGCCGAGTCCCGAGGCTGGGGAGCCAGTGTGTGTGTGTGTGTGTGGGGGGGTGGTGAGGTGGGGAGGAGGGGGGCGGTGAGGGGGGTGCTGAGCGCTGCTTTGGGCGGTGAAGGCAGGGCTGAGGGGAGGAGCAGGGCCCAGTGCCAGCTTCAGCATCAGCTCCCCCCACAACCTGTCCTGTTATCGGAGGGTCAGCCATGGACTGGGGCCCTCGTGAGAAAATGGGAGGCGAATGACCTAACTTTAAGGGCGTGGACAATATCCAGACTCAGCACAGTGGGGATGTGGCCCTTTGTGCTTACAGGGCCCCGAATCCAATGTCAGTGGGCTTGGGAGGGGCTAGTGGGGGGCAGCCCCAGTGGTGGGCGGGGCTGCAGCCAGCCAGTGCGAGTCCGCGGCGCCTGAACACGGGGGAAACTTTCAGATTCACGTGTTTGGTAAACGCACCTTGGGGTGGGTGGTGGGTGGTGTGTGCCCTGTGCCCAGATCCTCACTGCGTGCCACGCCTCTCTGTGGTGTGAGACGTGGAAGGGACCTTGCACACCGTTCCGTTGACGCTGCTCACGTCCAGCGGGTGAAGGTGCCTGCGGGCAGGGCAGTGCCGGACACTGGCAGCCCCGGTGCCTGGTCCCCACTGGGTTCACAGTCCCGCCCCGCTGTCCTCTTCGTCCAGATTTCCCTCCTCTTGGGTGCCTTTCCCTGTGATATGCACGGGACGAGGCCCCTGTCCTAGGCTGGAGGTCACAGAGCGAGATGGTCGTCACAGATGCCTAGCTTAGCCCGCATTGTGACCACGAGGTGGCTGTAGACTCAGAGCAGAGGTCCTGGACCGCAGCTGCACAGAGGGCCGTGGCTGGCCGGCCTGGTACCTGAGCTGGAGAGGGTGGGGGTATGTCCATGCGCTGGGGGCCTGGGGCCACTCGGGATGACATTGGTCCCTCAGACTTACAGGGCATCTGGCCGAGCACAGACTCCCTGGTTCCTGGGTGGGGGCAAGCCTAGCGGCCAGGAACTGAGGACATGCGCCTCCACAGTCGCTCTGGCTAGCGTCCAAGGACCACGTGGAAGGTGACTTTCTTTAGGACTCGGGAAGTCGTCCGAGGCCGTCATTTCCGGTACCGGCCTCCTCCGTCCTCTTTGCCCGCGTCACCGAGACACGCGAATACCTTTTCTTAATTAGGTGAAGAAATTAATTTGAAGCAACTGTTCACACACCTGCTGGGGGGGAGGGCCAAGGGACAGGGCTGGTACAACGGTGACCCAGCTACGTGGCCGTGGGGAAGTGTCCTCGCCTCCCTGCACGGCCCCACTTCCTCCAACTGTGAGACTAAGATGTCAGCCTCCCAGATTTCCAAGATCCAGAAAAGAGAATGTGCCGCGCTGAGTGCTTCTGCAGGTGGGTGGGTGCCGTGGGGCCGCGCTCACCAAACGCAGCGTCCGTAAGGGCTTTGCCTCAGGATGCTTTGTTCAGAGATGAGGCTTTGACGAGGGTGGTTCACGGGCCGTGGGAGCCTCCACCTCCCTTGGTTCCTGGAGTCTAAAACCTGAATCGGAATATGTTTCTGGAGTGGCCTCGTAGACACCGTAACACGGCGTTGTCCAAGAAGCAGGATGACAAGCTGGATGCAGTGGACGAAAGTAAGCACGAAGAAATGTCTCATCTGCTGTCTTGTCGTCGGTCTAGTGTTTGGCACTGGAGAGAGGGCAAAGGGCGGTTAATGTCCCTTTAGTGTTTCCTTTCTCCGGGCGGGGCTGGAAGGAGATGTGCGTGGCCACAGCCCCACAGGACGGGCCCTGCTACTGTCCCCAGCTGACGGAGGAGAGAGGTGAAGGGGAGCTTGCTCTGTCACCCAGGGCCACACACATGGTAAACGCTAAACTCAGAGTTCTGCAGAAAAAGGCTTATTCTGTGACCTCGAGGAGGCTGCCGTCGGGGGGCGGGAGCCCGCTCATTCGCAGGGGGTTCTAACCGCGGGGTCGCAGAGTGCGGCGGGCGTCGGAGGGCCCCATCCAGCCCGAGGGGTGAGGAGTGTGCCCACTGGCTAGCCGGAGCCGTGAGGCCAGCTGGGGCTTGGAGGATGAGTACCAGTTAGCCAGGCTAATTGGAGGGTCAAGGTCAGGTTCTGGGTCTGGGGACAGCAAGAAACAGCCGGGAGTGGGCAGGGGACGCACAGCCAGCACGTGGCGGGGAGGGGGCGAGGCTGAGCCAGGCGGCTGCTCCGTCTCTGGCTGCTCTGCCGCTGCCTTGTTTGAGGGGAGCTGATTGTCTCCAACACTGTTCAGCCCGAGACTCCCGGGTGTGACACGGCGACTTCCATGTCTGGAACCTTCTGGAAAGTCTCACCAGCCTCGGACCCTCCACTTCCCTTCCGCCCGCCAGTTCTGCTTGGTGGAGAGGGTTCGAGGGCGGAGGAGAAGGACCACAGGCAGCCACCCTGCTTCTCCAGCCGGGACAGCGTCCCGTCGTCAGTGTCCCCCTGGGCGAGGCCGGTGTGGTTCCCCAGGCCCATGCAGCCCGTGGCCTGCGGCCGTGAACCTGCGGCTCTGCATGGCCCAAGCACGGGCTCTGGCGGCGTGGGCCGCGGGAGTGTCTGTCGCCGCCAGCGCAGCCTGAGGTGGGCGGCCCGCAGACCCGTGGGAGCGGACGGCGGGGCTCCCGGTCTGAGAGTGGACGGTGATGGCATTTCTGTTGGGACGTTGCTTAAACAGGGCTTTGTTTCTGTCCTTGCAATGCCTCTGACAACGAGGTTGTTCTGGGACGTTCTTGGCATCCAGCGGGCCGGTTTTCAGGCAGTCCTTTGGGACGTGGCAGGCTCGGCGTCGTGGGCGGCTGCATTTAAAGGTGGCCACAGCAAACCACAGAGTGCCTCTCCTGCTTCCCCTGGCCTCCCGTGAGCCGGGCACTGGGCGAGGGGCCGTCTCTCTACGCTCTGTCTCTGCACGCAGGACACGCGTTAACTGGCCAGCGACGGGCTGGCGTGTGGCCTCCCCGCTTGCCTCCTTGCTGGCTGGCCTGCTGGGTCTCCGTGTCCTAGAATGGCACCAATGGCCATCCCCTGCCACATCCCCAATGAAGCTGGCCCACATGCTCTGCCACAGGACAGCCTGCTGGTCAGAGAGGCTGTCACCCTTCCCCAGCCAGTAGGTGGAAAGTGTCCCCGTCTCAGACACGTGTGACCTCTGTGTTAGGTGACCTCTTCCTTCTCGGGTAGGACGTTCCCTTACACAGGTGTTCTGAGCCAGGGTCAATGCAGATTCTGTTGACCTTTCTGGAATACTTCGCGTGTCTCCCACTGGCGTTCCTCACCGTCTGTCCGCTTGTCACTTCCCTGCTGGGACACCTTCAGCAGCTCCTGCTGCCTGTCAGGTCACCGGCCCCTGGGCTGAGATCGGAGATTCTTCAGCGCTCAGCCCCAGCCTGTCTGCAGGCTCAGCTCTCAGGAGTCCCCACGTGTGTGCCCAGCATGTCCAGGAGCAAATCCTGGAGGACAGGGACAGGCTCAGCATGCGTGCTGCCCTTTCGTACGCTGTGGTGTCATCAGCGTGGGGAGCTAGGAGGCCACCCTCAGTGCTGACGCCTTACAGATGAGAAAGAGCAGCCCCAGGGCTTGTGCCCACCCTCCCT
>NW_011889210.1:70964-72519 GCF_000151845.1 Pteropus vampyrus | reverse complement strand
CCCTTCCCCAGCCAGTAGGTGGAAAGTGTCCCCGTCTCTGACACGTGTGACCTCTGTGTTAGGTGACCTCTTCCTTCTCAGGTAGGACGTTCCCTTACACAGGTGTTCTGAGCCAGGGTCCATGCAGATTCTGTTGACCTTTCTGGAATACTTCGCGTGTCTCCCACTGGCGTTCCTCACCGTCTGTCCACTTGTCACTTCCCTGCTGGGAGACCTTCAGCAGCTCCTGCTGCCTGTCAGGTCACCGGCCCCTGGGCTGAGATTGGAGATTCTTCAGCGCTCAGCCCCAGCCTGTCTGCAGGCTCAGCTCTCAGGAGTCCCCACGTGTGTGCCCAGCATGTCCAGGAGCAAATCCTGGATGACAGGGACAGGCTCAGCATGCGTGCTGCCCTTTCGTAAGCTGTGGTGTCTTCAGCGTGGGGAGCTAGGAGGCCACCCTCAGTGCTGACGCCTTACAGATGAGAAAGAGCAGCCCCAGGGCTTGTGCCCACCCTCCCTGCCGGGCGCCCCCCCGCCAGGCCTTCCCCCTTCCCCCTCCAGGGCCCCCTGCTGCCAGGCACCCCCTCTCGCCAGGCCCCCCCGCCAGCCCTTCCCCCACCAGGCCTCCCCTGCCAGGCCCTCCCCTCCCCCTGCCATCCCCCCCTGCCAGGCCCCCCGCCAGGCCTCATCTTCCTCCCACCTGCTGGCGGAAATGCCCTTCCAGGTGCCTCCATGGAGACTTCTTTGCAAACCCTGCAATTGCACTTAAAACTCTAATTTTAGTGATTTACGTAACTGTCTTATTTCCTCTGTTGAGGCAGGAGCCTGACAGGGGAGGGACCAGGGCATTTTTGCATTCCCTCGGTGCCGGTCATGCTCGTTCTAAACGAGCTCTCGCTCAGTGACCGGGCAGAACATAGAGAAACCTGGTCCAAGGAAGCTCTGCCGGCTCAGTGCGGAGGCGGGGTCAGAGTTCACGCTTGGCCCCTGTGGGGGAGGCCAGGCCGCGTGGGGATCGGGCCACAAGGTGGGTGGGAGTGTGGGCCCTGGCTGGGGCTCTGGGGGGCGCGAGGCAGGGGACGTGGACCTCGAGCTGCGGTGCTGTTCATCCAGCAAGGCAGGCGTGGTGAGGGACGGTGACACCTGAGGGCCAGAGTACCCCATCCGTATGTGTCAGGGACCTCTGGGGAGGAGGCAGCTGCTGGAAACTGGAGAGCGTGCAGAGACTTTGGGGACAGGGAGGCAGATGGGGCGCCTCGTGCTGGTGCAGAAGGCGGAGACCCGGCCTCGCAGCGGTGTCCTCGGGGCGTTGAGGAGTCGGGGCCGGTGGCGGGGCCTGCAGGGGTGGGGTGGCGGCACCATCGGCTTCGTGAGACGGGGTGCTCTCGGTAAAGAGGTGGTCGGAGTTGCCAGGAAGGACATCTGCCAGGTGGACGTGGTGCGGGTCGTGGGCTTGCGTGGTGGACACAGTGCGGGCTGCGGGCCCACGTGGTGGACGTGGTGCGGGCCGCGGGCTCGCGTGGTGGACGTGGTGCGGGCCGTGGGCCCAGGCGGTGCACGCGGTGTGGGCCGCGGG
>NW_011889210.1:59502-67974 GCF_000151845.1 Pteropus vampyrus | reverse complement strand
CCCCCTGCCAGGCCCCCCGCCAGGCCTCATCTTCCTCCCACCTGCTGGCGGAAATGCTCTTCCAGGTGCCTCCGTGGAGACTTCTTTGCAAACCCTGCAATTGCACTTAAAACTCTAATTTTAGTGATTTATGTAACTGTCTTATTTCCTCTGTTGAGGCAGGAGCCTGACAGGGGCGGGACCAGGGCATTTTTGCATATTCCCTCGGTGCCGGTCATGCTCGTTCTAAACGAGCTCTCGCTCAGTGACCGGGCAGAAGATAGAGAAACCTGGTCCAAGGAAGCTCTGCCGGCTCAGTGCGGAGGCAGGGTCAGAGTTCACGCTCTGGCCCCCGTGGGGGAGGCCAGGCCGCGTGGGGATCGGGCCACACGGCGGGTGGGAGTGTGGGCCCTGGCTGGGACGCAGGGACGGGGCTCGACTGCCCTGGTCCCCAGGTCGTGTACACAGCCGAGAACGCCATGCCATGCCCAGCGTCACAGGGCGTGGGCCTGCGCGGGCTGGGGGGAGGCGGCCGTGGCTGGGGCTCTGGTGGGCGCGAGGCAGGGGATGTGGACCTCGAGCTGCAGTGCTGTTCGTCCAGCAAGGCAGGCGTGGTGAGGGACGGCGACACCTGAGGGCCAGAGTACCCCATCCGTGTGTGTCGGGGACCTCTGGGGAGGAGGCAGCTGCTGGAAACTGGAAACTGGAGAGCGTGCAGAGAGTTTGGGGACAGGGAGGCAGATGGGGCGCCTCGTGCTGGTGCAGAAGGCGGAGACCCAGCCTCGCAGGGGTGTCCTCCGGGCGTTGAGGAGTTGGGGCCAGTGGCGGGGCCTGCAGGGGTGGGGTGGCGGCACCATCGGACATCTGCCAGGTGGACGTGGTGCGGGTCGTGGGCTCGCGTGGTGGACGTGGTGCGGGCCACAGGCCCACGTGGTGGACGTGGTGCGGGCCGCGGGCTCGCGTGGTGGACGTGGTGCGGGCCGGGCTCGCGTGGTGGACGTGGTGCGGGCCGCGGGCTCGCGTGGTGGACGTGGTGCGGGCCGTGGGCCCAGGCGGTGCACGCGGTGTGGGCCGCGGGCTTGCGTGGCGATTCTTACCCAGGGGTTGAAGGGCAGCAGCTGCTGGGGACGCCGTGGCGTGCCTGTGGGACAGCCCATGGTGTCTCGCGCCTCTCTGTCCCCAAGGGGCTGTTTCCGAGGGCCCTTTGCTCGCCTGTGGCCTGTGTGCCAGTTCGCGTCAGAAAGGCCACGTGGGGCGTGAGTCCCAGGCTTCCTCCGGGAGTGGGAAGGCTCCGGACCTTGGGCGGGGCATCGCCGCGTGACTGAGACCCTAAGGAGACAAACGGCACCGTCGGTGAATTCTCCCCGACGCCGACGGCCCCGGTACTTCCTGCTGCCTAGTCGCCGGCGAGAGTGGAATAAAGAAGCTTCTGGAAGACCTTCAGAGCCGGTGCCCCAGGATCTGCAGTCCTTGGCTAAAACTGTACCTTTCTCTCTAGTCCCTCGGTGGGGCCGAGGCCGGCCCGGGCCCTGGCGTGGGTGGGACGGAGCTGGCGCTGTCTGCTGAGGTCACAGTGGCTTCTTTCTTCTCTGGGTCTCAGCGAAGCATTAGCCACGGCCCTGAGAGCTGAGCAGCCGGGCGGCTGCGGGCGGAGGGGCCGGACGTGTGCGGGAAAGGTGTCTGCGTTCCCTCAGCTCGGGGCCCTAAGGAACGGCCTCCGTTTGGCGCACAGTCCCCCTCCTCCGGCCGTGCGCAGGGACGGCTTCCTCCCTCCTCCCTCCTCACGTCACCACAGGGGACAGGCAGCAATGTGTCCACAGCGCTCACCGCGGCCCGCAGGTGCCTGTGTTGACCCCTAATCCCCAGTACAATGGCCTTAGGAGGCGGGGCCTTTGCCAGGGGATTAGGCCGTGAGGGTGGTGCGGCTGTGCACCGACACCCCGAGAGGTCCCTCGCCCCCCTGCCACGTGGGCGCACAGAAGAGGACCCTGTGAACCAGGAAGTGTGCTGTCACCCGTCACCGAATCCCCCGGCGCCTTGATCTTGGACTTCCAGCCTTCGGAACTGTGAGAAATAAATGTCTGCCGTTTATAAGCCGCCCCGTCTGTGGCATTTCTGTTATGATGGTCCCAGCAGACCAGGACGGGCGAGCGTGGCTGGCCACCTGTCACGTTGGAGTCGTGCCTGCTGCACTGGTCGCGTCTTGACTCGATCTCCTGTGAGACCCCGGTGAGGCCGCGTTCACAGATACTGGGAGTTGGGAGCGCAGCTTGACTTTTGGGGACAGAGGCCGGTGTCGGGCAGAGCGCGTCCGCGTGCCCCCGTGCGTTGCCGCGTGTTTGGCCAGCGACGGAGCGCTTGCTGAGGGGGACGCAGACGCGTGGGCGTGGAGGTCACGGTTCTCAGCGTTGGGTCAGCTCCCGGTGCTGTCGCCCAGAACCCAGGTTCTGTGCTGCTCCCCCGTCCTGAGCGTGGCACCTCTGGCCTGCGTGGGTCCCTGGGGGTCCAGTTGGGCCCAGGGCTGCGGGCTCACGTCTGTGTTTAAGGCAGCAGGACGGGGGGCGGGAGTCGGTGTTGGCTCCGTCTGTCCCTTTTCATCAGGAAAGAACCGGCTTTCCGGAAGCACCGCGGCTAGCTCTGTCCCTGTGTCCTCGGTCTGGGCTCCGTGGAAACTTCCAGATGGAAGAGGTTGAGAAGCGAGGCTGCAGGAGCCGGGAGGACCATCTTGGAGAGGACCGGGCGAGACAGCGCGAGGAGACTGCCCCGCGTGCCGTGCGGCCAGCTGAGCTGAGCAGTGGTCTTTGCGTTTCTCACCCGCCTCCTCTGAAAGGCAGGGACCCTGACTGGACGAGGTCCCCACAACGTGCACGTGGCCGACGTGTTCTTGGTGTCGCGCCCGCGTGGGGCGAGATCACCTGCCCCTTCCATCAGTGTTGGGTGCTTTCCTGAGGGCCAGAGAATCGCCATCCTGTCCTGTTCCTTTCTGTGTCCCTTGGCAGCTGGCGCAGTGCCTGGCACATAGTAGGTGCTTGATAAGTATTTGTCGAACTGAACAGGCTTCTTTTCCCTCCAAAGACATTCGAGTCCAGAAACAGCCTCGTCCGTTCGTTCTTCCTTTTGTTCATTTATCCGCTCGTTTGGCAAAGCCTTTTCAGAACTGGGGGTTCAAGGCAGATTAAGGACTACGTGGTGACAATGAGGATAAGGGAAGAGGAAGTGAAAGGAACTGGCAGGTCTTTCTAGAACAAAGTAGGGTACTGTGCTCTGTAAACAAGAGGACAGGTGTTCATCCTTTAAACTTTTGCAACTGCGTAAACTCCAGCTTCACCTTAGTGAAAACCGCCAGTCGGGACGCAGAGGACCCCCCCTCTCATCGAGCAGTGCTGCTTACTCCCCACTTCCCCCGTTGGCAAAATAGCTCAAAATTCCACGGGCATGCTTTCTGATATGCTGAATAAATATTCGCCGAGCCTCCGCCCTAAGCCAGGTACTGGGCTGTGGAAGGTGTGAGCGTGAACGTCTTGGAAGGAAATGTTTTCGGTTGGGTCTTACCAGGCTGTGCTCGTCCCTCAGGGAGGGGCCGGTGGGGAGCAGCTCTTATCTGTTAATACTTTAATCGCTCCTGGACTCTTTCTCCTTTGGCCCAAGCCCTGCTTCCTTGGCAGTGACCTTGTTTTCGCCCGTCCCTGGCCACGTGCAGTGGGCCCGCTTGGGTCCGCCCTGCTAACCGGAGGCCTTGGCTGTGTCCTGCTGGCCTGAGAGATAAGGCTGCCCACTCAAGGACTGCGTTTGTCTGCAGAGGGCAGGACTCGCCCCGGAGCAGGCTCAGGGGCTGCCAGGGGAGCCGGGCTGCCCAGGGCATGGTTCCTGTCCTTGAACTGCAGCCAGGCCCAGGTGAGCTGGGCACCTTAGTCTCCAAGACCCAGTGCAGAAGACAGAATGTAAACTGAGAGCTTTTACAGTGATGCCACGTTGCAGTGGTTTCGGTTTGGCTGTACGGGGTCAGGTAAAGTTTGTCGCTCATTCTTTTCCTTTGCTTATTTTTACTTTTTTTTTTTTTAATTAATGAGGATGCCAGGAAATTTTAAATTGCATAGGTAGCTCCCATATTTCTTGGGACTGATGACCTGGAGAGACTTGGAGGACTGTGTTTCTTTTGTGGTTAACAGGCGTATGACCAGCCCTGCCCCTTTCCAGGAAGCCAGCCACCCCGGGACTTGGGGCAGCCAGCAGAGGTGGTCCGTGAGTAGCGTGTGTCTTCCCGATTTGCGCTGTGCTTTCACGGTCACCTGACGGTTCTCATTTCCCATTTGAGGTTCGTCGTGGACGCTTCAGACCTCCCCGACGTGGCCCAGTGGGGCACCCTCTTCTCTGTGGCCTGTATTATCTGGACTGAACCGATTCGTCTCGGTTTAGTCTCAATTCAGATGCGGAAGTCCTTGGACTTCTTTTTTTTCCTAACGTGTAAAATCAAGGGCTTGGGTTAGATGACTTACCACGTTTTCTCGCCCGACTCCGCGATCGTTGAAATCCACTGACTCCCGACTCCGCATCAGGTCCCTGCGCCAGGCCCTCCCGATTCCCCGTGCGCCCACCTGTGTCTCTCGCAACGTCCACTGTGTCTGCTCTTGAGCGTGGCGTTCTCCCCGCCTGCTTCGAGGACAGAGTCGCGTGCACCCACCGACTCTTCCGCGTGGTGGACGCCCAGGGCCAGCTGGTCGGGAGAAGCCGCTCCTGGATGCATCCGTTCTTTGCGAATTCTGCCGCCTGCAGCTGGCATGTCCCCGTGTCCCGGCTTAGTGCTAGAGTACTGAAACGTGACGTCCTCCAGCGACGAGCCCTTCGCCCACTTCTAGCTGACCTCCGTGACGCCGCTCACGCTTCCGGCAGCCCTGCCTCCCTGTCTGCATCCTCACTTCCCCGGCTGCCCAGCATTTTCTTCTGCATCTCGGAGACACGTGGCTTTTCTGGCCTGTCCATTCTCTGGCCTGTTCTCCGTGGCCGGATGCCTTTCCTGCTGTCAGCTGACACTGCCCCGTGGTCCCATGCATCCCAGCCACCCCTGCGCCCTACCGCCCTGGCATCGCCTGCTTTGTCCTGCATCCCAGCCTCGCCTCGGCTTCTCCGAGGCTGCACTGTGCCTTCTCTGAAGGTCACCTGGGTTCACGCTGTCACTTCTCGTGAGCTCTGCCCGGCGCCTTCAGGCCTCCTCGCGTCCCTGAGCTGCTCCGGCATTTCGTGGATGACATCGAGTCCGCACCCTTTTTCTCCCTGGACCCCGTGGGCACGGCTCCAAGGCCTGCCAGCTTTGCAAATTTAATATTTTTAAATCCTGGAATAAGTATCAACTCTAAAGTATTAAAAAAAACAACAAAAAAAAACAAACGAAAAACACTACCACCAGAATTGACGTCATCATGTGTCATACAACGTCAGTAAAATGTGAGGGTCATTTAGTCATCTGAAACTCAGGGCCCAGTTATATGGAAATTCTATTTAATCTGGAACGAATGCTTTTTAGTATTTGGCGTGCTGCCCGTGAGGCCTCTGGAGGAAACGTCCCTGAGTTACCAAGGACCCTCCTTGCTCTGTGTTCTTCCCAGCTCTCCCTGGCAGTAGAGATGAGACGCAGACTTCGGCACTCGGCACGGCTCACTCGTTTTCAAATCGGAAAGGCACGGCTCACTCGTTTTCAGGCTTTGGTGTGCCAAACATTCAACTGGACTTAATACATTAAAAAAAGAGAAAAAGGTCATTAAGATCCTGCTGAATCTTTATGTTTTCGTTTTTCTGAAACATCCATATGGGGTGTTTTTAAAACCACTGACATCTATAAACTGACCCCAAATGGCGCAAACTCTTAGCTGAGCTGCTAATGAAAATAATGCCCCGGAAGCCGCATGATTTTAGCTTAGATTCTACTTGGATCTCCCTTGTGTGGACTCTGTGATCCACCCCACACTGTTTATCTGCAAATCCGTCTAGTTACACTGTCAGTAACATCATGTGATAATAAATACTTTGGGTCGTCAGATAAAGACTTTCTTGGTAAACATGAAATAATTATTTAAAATGTTTTTCTAAGTGAAACTGCGACAAGGATCTTTGCTAAGGTGACCATGACCAAGTGGCCTCTGCTGCAGAGCAGGAAACATTTGCATATAAATCATGTCACAGCAGGAGGGCGGACTTTCCGGTGGGGAGGGGCGGGCTTTAGGGTAAAGGCCTGATTTTTATTTGCGAATGTGCGATTACATCAGACAGTTGCTCTTGGGAACTGGGCTCTGGGAAATGATAGTAAATATGGAGGAAAATAGATGCTTTCTGCACAAATGCTTCTCTTCATTGTTTTTTGTTTTTGTTTTTTAATCATAGCCTCCAATGGAAAACATCTAAATATGGTTAAATTAATATTATGCTGTAATTAGGTAAGGTTTTTAGAGATTGTGGACATGGTGACATGCTTACAGTATATCACTAAGTAAAAACAATTATGAGAGTAAATTATATGTGCAGTTTGTGTACAAACATGGAAAATATGCTGAGGAAAGGAACCATTACTCGTAAGGATAGTGACTATCCTATATATATATATATTTTTTTTTTATTGTGGGTATATTTCATTTTACAGTGAAATAAATGATTGTAGTTGAAAAGTTTTAATTGTAAATTTTGCCTACCAACACACACAAATTTTATTATTTCATACACAACACACTTACATTTCAAGAAAGAAATTAAACCCGTAGCTCAATAGTGTGTTTTGCTGCAGGGGCTTGGAGAGAACTGAGTAATAGCAGAGAGAAAGCCTTTCTCATTAACACGCAAAGCAAAGCAAAGCAAAGCAAAGCAAATGCAGCCTTTTCCCCGAAGGGCTGCTCCTCCGGGCTTACGCTTCCGTCCTACCCCTGCGCATCTGAGCAGTGACGGTTAATGCAGGAACTGTGACAGTGTGGCCTCAAGCAGTCCAGGTCACCTCACACGTAGCCCAGTGGCTGTGGTCACGACTTGAGCTGAAAGCCCAGAGAACAAAGGAATGGGGGGTTAATGGTCCTGCTCCTGATGTCAGATCCCATTCGAGGCTTCTGCAAAGACCTTGACCTCTCTGCAAATGTTCCCGTTTATTCATCTGGGAAGTGAAGTGCAGCAGACGGGATCGAGTCAATAA
Organism: Pteropus vampyrus; assembly: GCF_000151845.1. Taxonomy (NCBI): domain Eukaryota; kingdom Metazoa; phylum Chordata; class Mammalia; order Chiroptera; family Pteropodidae; genus Pteropus; species Pteropus vampyrus. The sequence goes on along the minus strand of NW_011889210.1, from coordinate 60,827 downwards.
TATTGTCGTAACTATATATAGTTCCAGGTGGACCTAGACTAATTGGGGGGAGCACTTTGTAAATTGTGTGAATGTCTAATCACTCTGCTGCACACTTGAAACTCATATCAAATAACATTGGCTGTCGACTCTAATTGAAAAATAAACATTACAAAAAAAGTGAGCATAGTCCTAGGGTCACTTCTTTTTCCAGGCTCCTCTGAGGATTAAATAAATCATAAATAAGAATGTTTAAAGAAAACCATTTACTCTCTTGCAGAAGGCAGATTCGCAAGTTGCCCCGTGGAGGGCAGCCAGGTGTGCAAGCCAGGTGTGCAAGCCAGGTGTGCAGTGGGAGGAAGTGGCGAGAGTGCTGAGAAGTTAGATGGACACAGCCTGACACACTCAGATTCCGCCTTGAAAACACGTCCCTCCTGTCCAGTAAAATACTGCCCTTCCGGTCCGCAAGCAGGCGAAGCATGAGGCCCGTCAAGGCTGTCATTATGTCCTCTAGGTTTTCGGCGAAAGACAGGACATCGTCCCTGAAATGATGGCACATCCTCTCCTTTCCCTGTTTTCCTGTTTCGATCCCGGTTCTGCTTTAAGTTTCCAGTGAAAATGCCAGCAAACCAGGGCACTGCCGGTAGATGTAGCGGATCCATGGCCGTGGGCTTGAATCGTCCCTCTGCCTCTAGCTTCTCAAAGAGGAAGCTGGGAGTATCGATTTTAGACCTTCCTTCTTTCCTGAGATGTGTATTTAAAACTATCAATTTCCCTGGGAGCACTGCTTTTGCTAGCTTGTACTCACTTTGATAAGCTGTATTTTTATTTTCATTCGGTTCTCAGTGTTTCTTAGATTCTCTTGAGACTTCTTCTTTGGCCCTTGGGTTATTTAGAAGTATGCTGTTTAATCTCTCGTTATTTGGGGGATTTTTCCAGTCGTCTTTCTGTTATCGACGCCCGCTTTAATCCCGTTTTGATGGGAAAGCATACTAAGCGTGATTTCTTTTTTGTTTTATTGTAGGTTAAGGTGTGTTTTCTGGCCTGGCATGTTCCATATGAACGAGAGGAATGTGTCTTTTCCTGTTATTGGATGGAATACTCTGTGTCAAATCAGGTCGATTCTTGGTGCTGTTTGTTCAACTATGGCTTTACTGATTTTCTGCTGCCCGGATCTGCCGATTACTGAGAGTAGTGAAGCCTTCAACTATAAGAGTGGATTTGCCAGTGTCTCCTTGCAGGTTTGTGAGTGTTCGCTTCATGGATGTTTATGCTCTGTTGTCAGGTGCACACATATTTAGTATTGTGATGTCTTCTTGGATAATGACCCTTTTATCGCTTCGCGG
>NW_011889210.1:59098-59452 GCF_000151845.1 Pteropus vampyrus | reverse complement strand
GTTCGCTTCATGGATGTTTATGCTCTGTTGTCAGGTGCACACATATTTAGTATTGTGATGTCTTCTTGGATAATGACCCTTTTATCGCTTCGCGGGGTCTCTCTTTATCCCTGATGATTTTCCTTGTTCCGAAATGTGTTGTGTGCAGTTCACGGAGCAAATCGGCTTTCTTTTGACTGGCGTCAGCATGCTGGGCTCAGTCTCCCTCTCTTCACCGAGTCTTTGTTATTTACAGTGTGTCTCTTTAGACAACGTATTGTTGAGTCTTGTATTTTTATCCTCTCGGAAAGTATCTATATTTTAACTGCTGTCTTTAAACTGTTCACATTTAAAGTGATTATCGATAGAGTTGGA
>NW_011889210.1:58208-59048 GCF_000151845.1 Pteropus vampyrus | reverse complement strand
TGAGTCTTGTATTTTTATCCTCTCGGAAAGTATCTATATTTTAACTGCTGTCTTTAAACTGTTCACATTTAAAGTGATTATCGATAGAGTTGGATCAATATCTTCCATGTTTATAATTGTTTTCTATTTATTATATCTATTCTTTATTTTTCCCCTCTCTTTTGCTGATCTCCCTGGTTCTGAGTATTATATATTATTTCATTTTATTTATTCTATTAGCATATTATATTTCTTTTCAACATTTCTAGCAGTTGCCCTGGAATTTGCAATATACATATTTAAGCTAAATAAAATCTGTTTCCAAATAATACTGTGCCATTTGACATGTAATAGCGGTATCTTATGACAGAGTATTCCCGATTCTTCTCCTCCTTCTCTGATGATATTGCTGTCATCCATTTCCATTATAGTCACCCAGTAGTTACGATTATTCCTTTCAGCAATTTTCTTTTAGATCAATTAAGAACAAGAAAAATAAAGTATTTTATTTTACTTTCCTATATCCCTTCTCTAATTCTCTCCCTGCGTTTATGTCGATCTGAGTTTCTGACATATAATTTTCCTTCTCTCTGACAAATTTTTAACATTTTTTGCAGGGCAGAATAACCGGTGGCACATTCTCTCAATTGTTGCTAATCTGAGAAAGTGTTTATTTCTCTTTCGTTTTGGAGGATAGTTTTGCTGGAAATCGAATTTTAGGTTGGTGGTGTTTCTCTTTCGACACTGTGAAAGTTTCACTTCACTCTCTGCTTCTGTGGTTTTCGAAGGGTTATCAGAACCGACGCTCATTCTCATTGCTCTGCAGGTGCAGTGACTGCTACTCCCTCCCCCTCCCCCCGC
>NW_011889210.1:49383-56993 GCF_000151845.1 Pteropus vampyrus | reverse complement strand
TCTGCTTCTGTGGTTTTCGAAGGGTTATCAGAACCGACGCTCATTCTCATTGCTCTGCAGGTGCAGTGACTGCTACTCCCTCCCCCTCCCCCCGCCTGTCCCAGCGTTGTTAAAATCTAGGCTCTCTCTGTTTTCAGTTGGCTGTAATATGCCTAGGTGTCCATGTTTGGTATGTATACTGCTTGACGTTCTATGACCTTCCTGAATCTGTGGTTTGGCATCTGTCATTGATTTTGAAAACTTCTCGGCCATTCAGGCTTCGAATATATATCTTTTTCTGCTCTGCTTTTCCAATCATGCACGTGTTGCACATTTTGAAACTATCCTACAGTTCTTGGATGTTGTGTTCTGTTTTTTTTTGTTTTTGTTTTTTCCTGTTTGTATTTGTTTTGAGAGCTCCCGTGAGGCTCGCTGACTTTGCTCTTGGCTTTCCTCCGTCTGTGATGAACCTGGCACAGCATTCTTCTTCACGGTGTTTTCATTCTGGCATTTCCTTTTATCTATCTCTTAAAAACCCCATCTCTCTGCTTCTATAAGCCGTTCGCTCTTGCGTTATTTTCTGCTTTGCCCATGAGAACCCTCAATGTACGATCCGTCGTTATTTTAAATTCCCCGGCTGATCGGTGCGCAGGCCGCGTCACGTCCGAGCGTGGTCTCGGCGCGGGCTCTGTCTCTCCAGACCCGGGTTCCTCGCCCTTTGCCAGGCTTCCAGGGTCCGTTGCTGTCGCTGAGAGCTGGGCCCGATGTACGTGCTGGCGGGAGCGAAGGCTCCGGCCTTCCGTGCGGGGCTCTGTGTTGACCGGGCTGGGAGCTGAGCTGTGCTTCGTGTGTGCTGAAGCTGGGGCTGCCGGGGGTCTCGGATGCCCCGAGTGGCCTTTCCTTCATCCTGCCCGCTGGCTTCGCCACCGGAGAGCGTCTCATTGGGTCACACCTTCACGAGGCTCTTCCTGCTGTAAGTCGCTGTTCTCAAGGCGGGAACCTCTCGCTGGTCCTGACTCCAGGGGCGGAGGCGCATTCCACGTGCTCAGGGTTAAACCCCAGACCTGAGCAGGCCTGAGTGCTGGGCTGTGACCTCGGCGTTTCTGAGCTGTTTGCCCCTCCTTGGGTGACACAGGGAGGCTGGCGGGGGACGGGAGGGAATGGGGTCGTGCTCGGGTTAGGAGAGATCCCAAGAGTGGCCTTTGTTATAGAGACCACTCGGGTGTATTTCAACTGGTTATTCTTTCCTTGTCCTGAGCAGAGAATAGAGTTTTCTTGACTTTTCACTGTGAGACCCTCATGGGGGTCCTGGAGGGCAGACCCACAAATGTGTGGGGCTCCCTCCAGACGGTGGTCCCTGGAATTTTCCTTCTCACTCAGAGCTCGTGCAAACTCAGCCTCCGGCAGCCCATGAAAACTACCGTCGGTTCTCCCAGCAGGTCCTCCTCCTGGCGAGAGGATCTGAGCTGTGACTCTCTGATGTCACTTCTCTCCATACATTAGGGGATCGGTTCGCCCTGTGGCCTCAGTGTCCTGATGTGTCAAAGAAGTGGCGGGTTGTCGGTTTGTCCAGCCACTTCTTGTGAGGATGTGACTGACAGCTCCCTGGCTGCTTACATGTCACAGCTGGGACCTCGAGCCTCTGCCCTCCCTTCTGTCCCCACGTGGGCCCTCCTGCCTCGTGCTCCTTTGTTCAGTCACCAGCCCGGTGAAGGCACCGGCCGTGGTCGTGGGGAGGGCGCCAATGGAGACAGGGCTTTCAGAACTGCAGTGTGAAGCTGGGCCATCTTGTGGGTCTCGACCTTGACTTTGCAACTTATACATAGAACATAACAAAGCTTCTACTTCCTTCCGGCTTTGAATCTAACGTCCTTTCTTCTAAATCACTCACGATCCTTTGAAAGGTATTCTGTATAGTTTGGGTGTTCAATATTTTCATTCGGCTGATAACTTTTTGCCCTACTGAGCAGAAAAGAATTATCTAGATAATCTTTGCATGGATTGTTTCATTTTTCTGTCATCTGTGGGACATGATAACTGGTTTATCGATATTAGACAATCAAATATTTTTGAAAAGAAAATTGTAATGAATTACACGGATAGAATTTTTCCAGGAAATGTTTTATATAGATTTTAGTTTTAAAAATCAAGTACAGAAGAAGTCAGACACAAAAGGTCACTTATTGTATTATTCCATTTATAAAAAATATCCGGAATAGGTAAAACAGTAGAGACCAAAATCAGGTTGTCGCTCATGAGGGACTGGGCAGAGGGGAGTGGAGGAGAGCTGCGTAGTGGGAGGTGGGTTTTATTTTGGGGTGACGGAGATGTTTTGGAATTAGGTGGAGGTGCCGATTGCACAACATTGGGAAATGCCACAGAATTGTTAACGTTAAAATGGTTAATTTGATGTGATGTGAATGTCACCTCAATGGAAAAGCATATAGTATATTAAAAATGCAAAAATCGAATAGTACAGACACCGTGACAAGGCACAGCAGTTATCCCGCCCCCCCCCCACCCCCGGCCCAGGCCTTTAGTCTCCCAGGGGGAGGTATCTGCTCACAGTTTCTTACATATACTTGCAACCCCCTCACCTCCCTTTTTAATGGAAACTACTGCATATTGCTTTTTTTCAACTTAACTTGGGGATTTTCCCCCTCAGCACATAAAAATCTACATTATTCCTTTTCCAGACTACATCGTCAAAGGAATTGTTTTCTAAGTTCTTTAAAGTCGGGGTACGTTTTATCTTACCATGCTAAATAAACTTTTTTCCTGGGGCGTGCCTCTCCTATAACGAGCTTCTTATCGTGTGCCTCGTTTGGTGTCCAGTTGGATAAATCAGTCTGTTCTTTCTGAACAGATTTTGAGCCTAAGAACCAGCTTCATTTTATGAGTCATCTCTTAGAGTCGGAAATGATGGTGGAATTAGCCAAATGCCTTTTATCACAAGAGAATTAAAAAAAAAACTCATTTAATTAATTGATAGTCAATAAGCCAATAAATTTGTTCCAGAGCTGTAATTTGACAGATAACTCCATTACTGGAGAATGGGTTTTATTTTCCCCCAGAGAGGACAAATGCGAACTAACTAACTGCAGGACAAATTTGAATGGATGACTGTGGAGCCCTCTGTCTCCCAGTGTGACAACCGGTAGTCTGCAGTGTCTGTAAACAGAGATGGCTTTATCGAAGCCGGACAAGACCTCTATTCACGTTAATGCCAAACCAATCGCACAGGCGAAAACTTCCACTCATGGCTGCGTCGGTGGACGTGCCCAGAGCTTACTGAGTTTTAAAACAGGAGCTTGCAAGTTCATCAGTAGCTAAGAGACGATTCTCGATTTGGAAGTTGAAAGGCTGGGGAGCAGCAGCAGCAGGATTGCCTTGGGGTCCCTTTTGCGTGCGTGTGTGTGTGTGTGTGTAAGGAGTTATAGGTAAGTGGGAGGGTCTCTCTTTGGGCGCAGGATTCTGCTGATGGCACCAAGTCTGAGAGAGAGACAGGAAGGAGGAGGGTGTGCTTCCACGGTGCATCCCTGGGCGGGTGTCAGAGCACGCCCTGCCCTGAGGAGCTGCGTCAGGAAGCCAGGATGCAAAGCCACGGGACCTTTTAGTGGGATTTTAATTCACAGTTTGCAGTATGTGGGATGTAGATGATCTTTTGTGAGGCCAAAATAAAATAACTGTTTTCTCTCAACGTGTATTATCTCGTGGGTGGTATAGTGCATCAAAAATCTTCAGCTCTAAAATTTTAGAGTTATAAATGCAGAAGGTAAAGAAAACAAGCCCAATAAGGAATAAAATGAAGAGTAAAATTCTCTTCAGTCTAAAGCGGTTATCGATAGTTTTCTTTTTACATCCTTCTAGAAACATGACGTGTGTGAGCGATTACCTTGAATTTGCATTCACGAATTAGATTGCGTGAGTTATGGGTACTGTGCCTTTTATTTGCTGTTGTGTCTTAGACATCTCTCCGTGCCAGCCTTGCAGGTCCAGCTTACTCTTCACTTGCATGGATGACGCCGTATTATTTAGTCAACTCTTCCCTCTTGATGGCATTTACATAGCTTTTGGGTGTTTGCTGTTGCAAAGAATGCTACCAAGAATATGTTTTTATATACATAGTACATATTTTTGCCATTTTAGCCATAGAGTAAATACTCAGGGTGACACATGTGGGTCAAAGGTGTGTATATTTTATACTTTTCTCTATTTTCAAGCAATTTCCCAAATGGCATCCATTATTATGCTGATCTGATAGGTGAAATACGGTAACTTTTTACTCCACTTTTTATTTATTGGTATTTCTCTTTCTGTTCACATCCTCTGCCTGTTTTTCTATTGCAGTGTTGCCTGGTTTTCTTTTCTTTTTTTTTTTTAATAATAATAATTAAAGTAATTGTTCCCAATTCATTCACTTATTTTTTACTTGGCTTATGGATATTTTCCATATAGAAATTCAGTTTTTATATACTTAGATCTTTATGACTTCTTTATTTTCCAAGTCTTCTTTGAAAGGCCTTCCTCCTGGGCCATAAATAATTTCGTCGTGTTTTTTCTAGCAGAGTTGTAGTTTTTCCTTTGGGCATTGTTTGGAGACAGGCCTGGCCCTTCCCCGCCTGTGTGGCCTTTGTCCCAGGCCTAGTTACCGTTTCCCTCCAGCCGTTCAGAGGTTTTCCACACAAGGATTCTGAGATTCCCATGCAGGTAGGGGGCTCGTGCGGCAGCCTTGCCCTGGGCTTGCTGGGGCTGCGCCTGACCGGCTGTCTGGCCGTGGGCGAGGGTCTGCCCTGCGCCCCCCTGTGAAGCCAGCCCTCGCCCAGTGCCTGCGCTTCGTCCCGTTCTGCACTTGCCACCGGGCCGGCGTCGGTGACTGTCACCGCTCAGAAGGCGTTGCGCAGGGTGACTGTCTCCGCTCAGAAGTCGTTTCGCAGTGTGCGGGGGGCATTGGCGACTGTCACCGCTCAGAAGGCGTTGTGCGGGGTGCGGTGGCATTGTTGACTGTCACCGCTGAGAAGTCTCTGGCTTCTCACTGCTGCTTCCAGGTCATCGCTCCTTCCCCACCCCTAACATCCCCTGCTCCGTGGGATCGGAGTGTCAGATGTCCCCACGGGTCCCCAGGCTCTCTTCCACGTCACCAGAGGCGGAAACAGCCCTCTGTCTTCCTCTGGCACCACGGCCACCATCTCTGCATCCGCACAGGATGTCATTCGAAAGCCACGGTCCTCGGTGTCTCGCTGGACTCATCCCCGGTCAGCTCGCCCCGTGTTACTCCAGCCGCCCGTCCGGCGACGGCCCCGGTTGTTGTGACGTCCAGCACGTGCTGGCACCTCCGCGCTCCCTGGTCGCAGTTAGTCCCCGCTCACCCGGTCGTTACAGATGCCCCCTCGTCGGTACCTGGCTGCACTTAGCTGCAAGGTGCAAAGCCTCATGGGAGTGGGGAGGCTAGCTTTGGGGGTCGGCGTATCCGACAAACCCCTTTCCTGTGCCGTGGAAAGAGCAGAAGATGAGTTTTGAACGAGAACCAGGACGTCTGCCACGTTAGGGTCCTGAAGTTCCTGTGTAACTTACAAATCAGTTAGCGCCTTAGTTAACCCCGCCCCCCCCGCCCACTGACGTCCTTGGCTCCGCCGCTGCCTGGGGAGCCTGGGGCGCGTTCGCCGCCCCCCTCACGCCTCACCGCCCTTCCTCTGGGACGTGCTCCTTTCTCCCCCTCCTAATGTCCTAATGTCCCCCGACTGCTGAAGAACGCAGACATCGATGGCCCCTGCTATGTGTCACTACATCGCCCCCAAGAGCCATAGCTCTGTGTACATCGACACATGGCTGTCACCGAGGTGTCCACGGCCATGCCACCCCATTCACACAGTCTTCCCCCACTCCCTCCCTCCCTCCCTCCCATGCTTGTGGGCATTCCCGTGGGGGTCTAAGCTCTCAGCTGTGTCGCTCTTGCCGCTGGCTGGGCCGTGGTCACTCTGCTGGGCTGTCGTTGCCCACGTCGCCTTGGCCCCTGCTCCTCGCTTTGCCCAGGTCTCACTTGAGGGCCTTTCGGACACGCTCAGAAAACGGCTCCCCCTTTCCTAGCTCTGTTCACTCACCGAGGGCGCCCGTGCGTGTGTGTGTACATACATGTGAACTCACTGTGTGTGTGCGTGTGTGTATGTATGTAAAATCACTGTGCACGTGCGTGTACGTGCGCGTCTGCGCTTCCATGTACACACACGCACACACACGCACTAAGATTGTTACGTTCTGAAGGTCTTAGGTTATCCCTAATTTTCATAAGCCTTGGTATTTTAGTGACTCCAGCCGTTCTTAGTTTGATAAATTAATGTAACGAGGAATAATTTTACCTGCCACTCGCTAACAGGACCCATTTACATATTGACGCATATACAGGGGGTAAAAGAAATTTCTTCGATGGGCGTTTTTGCACCAGGTTGGCTTTCTCAGGTTTTTCCAGCCGTTTGAGTTTTTCGTTCGTACTTTGTTTAGCATCCCTGTTCATATAATGGAGTGAATTAAATTATATTCGAATGAAATGGAAAATTCCCAGAGGAGCACACTCTTGTGAAACGAGAAGCCTCGTCTTATACTTTGGTTTCAAGTGACAAACGGTATTTTTTTTTTTTTCCCCAATCAATGGAAAGTGTGTGAGCGTGACGATTCCCGCACAGCCTGAACTCCCTGGGGGAGGGGCCGCATCCTGTCCATCTTCCTGTCACTCCTGCCCGGTGTCTCGGCAGGCGGCAGGCGTGCGAGCGAAAGCTGATCCATGGGTGAATATTCACGATCCGTGTTTCTGCTAAAACCCAGTCCGTGCGTCCCCGCTGTTCTGCCAAACCGCACGCTAAACATAGCAGAGCCGGGGGAGGGGGTGCGTGTCGTGGTGGGGACCGGCCGCTCACGGTCCGTGCAGCTTTGTAGCAGAGCTCTGCGAAGCGCAGGGCTCGGTATGGGGACAACTGAGCCGATGCCGGAGGTGGCCGCGGCTCACGTGAAGCAGGTGGCTGGAAAACCAGCAGGTGAAAGGCCGCAGCCCGTTCATCCAGGCCCGTCGCGGTGCTGGGCTCCCTGTCGGTGGGGACAGGGGCTCTGCAGCCTGCCAGCAGCCTGGAAGCCTCGCGGGCTCACGCGTGCCCCCTGGGCAGAGGGCTCTGACTGCAGCCCCTGTATCGGTCCCTCGCAGTGCAGCTGAAAACGTCTCCTGCTGCCACCGCACCCCCGAGCAGAGAGCTCGTCTTTCCTGCCGAAGATTATGATTCTGTTTACTGGCTCTTACCTGGGAACACGGCAGAAGCCCTGAGTGGAAGGGACTGTGCTGCACCGCTCTTGGTTGAAGGGTCTGGTTGGTTGCCAGGTGAAGGCAGAGAATAGACTTGCAGAAAATGGCACTGCGTTTTCTGGAGTTGGTGTCTTGATGCTTTCCAGGCTCGAGCCAGAGCCAGTGCCAGTGCCAGGCGATGCTGGGCGAGGTCAGGGCTCTCAGCTTTGACCTTGAGGGTTTAGACTGGCGCAGCCTGTCATGTGCATTGCAAGAGAATTCACTTTCTCAGGCGGATGCTCGTGTAAGAGCGGGGAGGGAGGGAGAGCTACCGGGGGACGAGTGGGCTCGTCCAGCTGGATGC
>NW_011889210.1:42288-47818 GCF_000151845.1 Pteropus vampyrus | reverse complement strand
GTCATAACGCTCTTTGAAAATTGATTAACCGTGAACACATAGGTTTATTTCTGGACCGTTAGCTCTAATCCATTGGTCTATATGTCCGTCCTGATGCCAGTATCACACCGCCTTGATTACTAGGTTTTGCTGTTTTTTGACATCAGGAAGTTTCACTCCATCCAACTCTGCTTTTCTTATGCAAGCTTCTTTTGGCCGTTCAAAGCCCCTTGGATTTCTATGTGAGTTTTAGAATCAGTTTGTCAATTTCTGCAAATTTCCGCAAAGCTGGGATTTTAATACAGATTGCATTGAATCCGCAGACAGTGCTGCGGTCTTGACAATATCGTCTTCGTTCTTCCGGTCGGAGCACAGGATGTCTTCGTGTGTATTTCGGTCTTCAATTTCTTGAAACGATGTTGCATGGTTTTTGGTGTACAAATCTTGTACATCTTTTGTTAAATTTATTTGTATACATTGTATTCTTTTCGATGCCATTCTGAATGGGTCTTTTCTAACCGCATATGTATTTCTTACCTAGTCTACCGATTCCTGCCTTTCGACTGGTGTGCTTAGACTGTTTAGCCTGCTTACTGATAAGGGGGAGTTAACGTCTGCCATTTTGCTGTTTGTTTCCTATGGGCCTTATGTCTTTTGTGTTCCTTTATTCCTCCATTTTGCCTTCTTTTTACTAAATAGCTTCCAGTATAACAGTTCAGTCCCACTGTCGTTTATTTTGTTATACATTTTTGGGTTATTTTCTTAGCCCTGGGAGCTATAACTAACATAAGCTTGCTTTATTTTTAAGCTTCTCTGTGGACATAAACCTCTTCTTGTAGGAGTTCCATTGGGCTGACTCGAATGGCTTTGATAGAAAAAGTGGGGAACAGAATGAGGACCTGGAAACAGTTTGTTATCTGAGAATTTTCTGTGTTGATGGATTTATCCGCTAACTTCATGGCGAAATTAGGTTATTTATACAGTAAATTCGCTTCCTTTCCCAGTGAACTGTGTGTGATATTTTTCGAGCGTCTGGTCTGGTAAGATTCTAGTGCTTATGTCAGCAGCCTGCCTCCTGGCTTGGGGATCTGAGCGACCCCCGTGTGACCTTAAACCAGTGTGATGGACTTTGCCGCCCATGCCCCCTTGCTGCACTCTGAGCTTCTGTGTCCTTTTGTGTCCCAGGTGCCGAGCACCCCGCTGAGTGCAATACGCTCCGGTCCCTGGTGCCAGCGACCCCTCCCACCTCTGCATCCGGCAGCCCGTCAGGAGGGGAAGAGGCAGCTGAATGCCCCCCAGCGCACCCCGCACAGCAGGACCCCAGGATTCATCCGGAAGACGGATCTCCCCTCCTCTCGGGGCTTCTGAGAGGTAACTTTGACTTTGCAAAACGAAGGCTCGAAAACCCTCCTTTACGTCATCATAGTGGACTCGCAGGCCATTGCTGGGAAAGGCCACGGGCCTGCCCGGGTGGCTTTTCTGTGCCACCAAAGTCATGCCGCGTAAGCGGTCACCTGGTACGCGTCCTCTGAGTGAATTTTTAGGGGGTCCTCAGCGTGTTAACTGTTACGGTAATGAACACGTCACAGAGATTCCCACACGGTCCTCACGTACTGCGTCTCGCGACCTCACGATGCTACCAGTCTCGTCGTGAAGGCCAGGGAGCAGGTTTGGAAGATCAAAGGGTGCATCGAGAGTGCCAGGAGCTCTTCCCACTCAGGGCGCACTGGGACCCCCCGGCACCAGCCCCGGCTCTCACACAGGCTCTGGGCTGGTGGGTTGTGAGTGGGGGGCGGGCGTGGGGACAGGCACGGAAGGACCGACCGTGCGTGGTCGGCAGCATGGAGAGGGAAGGGACATGTTTTGTTACCGGCATCAGGGCTGTGGAGGGAGGGAGAAGCAGACCCCGTGAGAGGGCTGGGACAGGCGGTCACAGAGGTCTCATTGCAGAGGTGACATTGGGACAAGGATTTAAGGACGTGTGGGAACTGGCTCGTTAGTGTCTGGAGCATGAGTATCGTAGCTGGAAGGGAGTGGGCGCAGAGGCCCAGACCCAGTCTGTGTACAGCCAGAGGGGCGCGGCGGCGGGGTGGCCGGAGGCCGGCCGGCGGAAATAGGAGTCCCGGGCAGGGTCAGGTGGTCGCAGGAACCTGACCCCTGACCAAGCCATGCGCATGCGTCACAGGCCACCGGGGGCGATCCAGGTTCTACGACGGGATGTGCGTGCAGGCGCTGGCCGAGCCGGGCAGGCTCCGCGTTCCATTTTGATGGGCTCGCTCCGGCCTCTGTGTTGCCAGTGGAAAGAAGGTGGCCCAGGAGGCCACTCAGAGGCCCCTCGGGGAACCTGCCGCAGCAGCACGGACAGGCTGCTCCGCCGGTAGCCGTGGAAGCGGTGAGTGTGGGCGCGTTCGGGGTGGGTGCTGACGGTCCCCGCGGCACGGCCGTGGCCGCAGAGGCAGGGGACAGCCTGTCGCGGCGTCAAGGATTTTAGCTCGCGTGACTGGACGAAGCTGTCACTGCAGGTGGGGACGGTTTGGGTGCAGAAGGAGGTCAGAGTTTAGCTTTGGACATGTGGAGTTTGAGGTGCCATGACCCCCACATGGAGCTGCGGAGTAGCCAGTGACATGCAGCCCGGAGAGTGGAAGGCGGCGGTCCGAGCAGGAGGTGTCCGCAGGGTCTTTGGCCGATGATTGGTGTTGAAAGGTCAGACCAGAGGGGATCCCAGGGAAGGGAAAGGATCGGGTCCGGGACATTCCAGCTTCGTGAGGCCAAGATGGAATGAGCAGAGCGGGAGGGGCGTCTCGGAAGCCCCTGAAATGCTTTGTGGGCGGGCTGCGGAGCTGTGGTCACTGTGCCGGCGGGCCAGGCGAGACGGGGACCGGGAATTCCCTCTTAGGTCAGTGCCCTGCGGGTCATCGGTGGTTTTGGTAAAAACGGTGCAATGCCATGTGGTTCTGGTGGCTTTGACCGGAGCGGGTTTGGAGGGAAGGATGGAGGGGAGGCGTCGGAGACGGAGGTTGCTGACAGGCGTGTGGGAGCTTCGCGGCAAAGGGGAGCAGATGGGGCGCTGTCCGGCGGGGTGCACAAGGCCAGGAGAACTCGCGTTTAGAGGCGGCGTTAGCGGTGAATCGACACGCTGGCGGGAAGGAGAAGCTGGCCAGGAGGACGCGGGGCTGCCGAGGTCGGCGTCTGGGTCGGAGGAGGTGGCTTCGTGCCCGGTGGCGTCGCGGGAGGGCACACGGGCTCCTGGTGGGTTGGACCGTGACGAGTTCTTGGGTGCCGAGTTCTTGGGCGCCCGCGGGAGCAGCCTGCAGTTTCTTCTGATCGCTTCTGTTTTCTTCGTGAAATAGGGAACGAAGTTGCCGGGGGGTGGGGAGGTGTGGATTGGAAGTTTTAGGGGACAGCGAAGGAGGAAGACGTCCCTAGAAAGGGAGGTACGGAGGGGTCCCCCGGCAGCACTAGGAGCTCGTGGCCAAGCAGCGGGGTGAGTGTGGTTCTCTAGCCAGCTCAGCTGCGGAGTCGAAGGCACACAGTAGGTCAAGAACTGAATTCTCCTTTGGCCGAGCAGAGCGGGGCAAAGTAAGAGGGTGGCCAAGGGGACAGCGGATGCAGGAAGGGGTGACACTGGTCACGTGGGGATTTAGAAGGTGACATGAGGAGGAAGCATGTCGGGGAGAGGGGGCGGGGGGCTGGACGGTGGACACATTGGCGGTGCAGGACAGGGGTCAGTGCTGTCCCGTTAGGGACACTGGGGGAAGAAGCTGGAGGGGGCTGTGCACGGACCGGGCCCTGCGGCGTTTGCCGGAACTCGAATTCCAGCGGGCCTTCCCCTGAGCCCAGCTCCTGGTCACACTGCCTCGCTTGTCGCCCTCTGCACTGCAGAAGGCCAGCTGGAGAAACCTGCCGAAGCCCTGCCCATTTCCTGATGTGACCGATACGCCCCTGGGGTCATCCGGGGAGCCCATTGCTCGTGTAACCTGTGATGACGCAGCCTGTGCTGAGGCGGAGGCCGGTCCGCAGCCCTTCCCGGTGGCGGGGCGGGGCCCTCGAGACCGCCCCTCCCTTCTTCGCTGGCCCGGAAGCTCACTGCGCTGTTTGTTTTTTTAACCTTAACCTAAAAGTTTCAGGGTTATCGCACCTTTCCCTGGAGCACAGCGACCGGTCCAGGGAGATGCAGAGTCTCCTCAGGTATCAGGAAGGCACGAAGCGCCCCGGAAACGCGCTGTGCCGCCCCGCGGGGCTGTGTGTTGCGACCTGCCTGCGCCCGCGCCCACCGCCCCCCACGTTCCCTCTGGGGCTCTGCCTCCAGCAAGGTCCCAGGAGTGAGCAATGGCTTCGTCATTACCAAAGGTTCATGCCGAAGAGGCCAAAATACCAGCCAATGGCATTCCGGCAGAAGCAGACACATTTTGAAATGTTTAGGATTTATAAAGAGAAACCGCCTTCACGGAACGAAAACCACCCCAAGTCACACTTCTGTGCTTGAAAGAGCTACATCTGAAAGATTGTTTTGTTTTCTTTCTTTCTTCAAGCGGAGAATGTCATCGGGAGAAAAAGAGCTCTTCGGTGAAGAAACTTGAACTCGGCCTTGGCCTTGATTGAGCACCGGGGACAGTGGGCGTCTGGAGCGCTGCAGCCGGAGCGGCTGTGCCCAGCGCCACTGTGGTCCTGGCTAGTGAGGCTTTAAGGCAAAGGTCGTTCGAAACACTAACTAGAACCAACACGTCAGTCCCGTGTCTCGATGCCCGTGGCTTCAGAGCTGCCGGGGTGGTAAAGCGTAGTTTTAGAAACGGAAGCTCTTGAAGACGCGGTTCGGAGCTGCGGTGGCTGACGGCTCTGTTACGCTTCATCGTGACGACCGCCTTTTGCGTTTATCCGCTTCAGTTCCTCCGTGCTTTAGCCTCTCGTTCCTTGTTTTTGCTCGTTTTGGGAGCCGTGGGTCATTCGCACAGGCGTGCCGTCCTCTGGGCAGTGCCGTCCAGCCTGCCCTGACCGTTCTCGGTGTTTCCACGTGACAGATTCAAGCGGCAGGATCACTGCAGGCCCCAGACAAGACAGGACCTCTTCCCAAAGCAGCGTGGACTCTCCCGACAGGTGAAGCAGAGCATCTGTCAGTGCAAGGACCGCGAGGGGTGAAGCGGGAAACGGGGCAGGTTTCTGCTTTTACGTTGTTCTTCCACTGATGTGAACAAGCGTGGGGCGTGGGACCCCAGCTCCCAAACCTCGGGCCCAGGACAGAGCCACACCGAGGAGCCGCGACGTGGGTGCCGTGTGCGAGCACCCCCTCTCAGCACCAAGGTTTGGGGCCTGCCGCGGAGAGAGGGAGGAACACGTGGCAGGACAGAGTCCTCAGGCTCCTTGTGCTGGACCCTCGATGTCCGGCGTTGGACGGGGGCGTGGCCGGTGGGGAACCCTTCATCTTTGTGAAGGGCGGGGATAGGATTTTACGAAAACGAACGAACGTGTTTGGGGCCGAGTCGGTGCTGTGATTCCGGTGAGAAGACGAAAAGCAGTGAAGAGTCGGAAGGAAAATTTAGATCATGTGGCTTCA
>NW_011889210.1:39412-41728 GCF_000151845.1 Pteropus vampyrus | reverse complement strand
GCTTGGCATCCCCGTGCCTCTCCCCTGCAGGCCCAGCGGTTCCCAGAAGTTCCTTCTCCCCGTTAAATTGTCAGCCGATCGCTGAAACTGGTGATTGTTTGTTTCTGTGTGGTGTTTGGCATCTCCGTGGAAGAGCTTCAGAGCCGAGTTTCATCGTCACGAAACGCCGTCCATGCTCATCTGTGTACTTAGGAGAACAAAGGGGTAAAATCAGTACACACGTGAAAATGAAGACTTGGAAGAAAACTGATCTCGAACTGGGTCTGATAAACGTAGGCGATATTTACCTACAGATCCCCAAACTTCAGGAGAAAACGGTTTAAATATTTTTATTTCTGAGAAATGCTAAGTAGTTTTATTAACCTCTTCTTTATTACTTTTCGAGCTTTATTGAGGTGTAATTGACCGATAAGATTGTGATGTAAAGTGTCCAGCGAGTCCACATGTAAGCGATAGCATCAGTATCTGTCTCGCGCTGGCTCGTTTCACTTGGCATAACGCCCTCGAGCTTCATCCACATTGTTGCAGATGGCGGGACTAATCCTTCTTCCTAAAGGCTGGCTCATAATCACTATATGTCCCACATTTTCTTCATCCGTTCATCTGTCGGTGGACACCGAGGGGGGATTCACGCCTTGGCTGTCGAGAATGATGCTGCCGTGGACCGTGGGGCGCAGACATCTCTTTGAGTAACGGTTTTGTTTTCTTTGGGTGAATACGCAGACGCAGGCTCGCTGTGTCACAGGCCAGTTTCGTTTCTAACATTTTGGGGCTGCAAACTGGGGCACCTGCAGTGCACGAGCACCCCCTTTGTCTGCATCCTGCCAGCATTTGTTCTCTCTCGTTTTTTGATAATAGACGCCCTAATAACAGGGGTGCGGTGGCGTCTCTCCGTGGTCTTGGTTTGCATTTCCCTGACGATGAGTGACGGCGAGCGCCTTTTCAGGGGCTTGTTGGACCTGTCCGTCTTCTTTGAAACACATCTATTTAAGTTCTTTGCCCATTTTTAATTTTACACACACACGCACACGCGCACACGCACACACACACGTTGAATTGCTTGAGTTCCTCCTGTATTTTGGGTGCGAACCCCTTGTTGGATACGTGGTTCGCAGACACTTTCTTCCATTCCAGAGGCTGCCCTTTCGTTCCGTCGATGGGTTTTCCTTTGCTGCGCAGAAGCTTTGTCATTCGATGTGGCCCAGCTTTTTCCTGCTTGTTTTTAAGGCCTTTGCTTTGGATGTCTTCATTCAAAAACTCGTCGCCAAGACCATGTCGAGGAGCTTACTCCCTGTTTTCTTCTGGGACTTTGATGGTTTCAGGTCTTACATTCAAATCTTTGAAATCTAGTTTGAGTTGGTTTTTATGTGTGGTGTAAGGTAGGGGTCCAGTTTCATTCTTTTGCGTGTGGATGTCCTGTGTTCCCAACATCATTTATTGAAGGGACCGTCCTTGCCACAGTGTGCATTCTTGGTGCCTTTGTTGAAAATTAATTGACCATATACACATGAGTTTATTTCTGGGCTCTCTATTATCTTTCATTGATCTGTCTGTGTGTCTGTTTTATGCTAGTACCACACTGTTTTGATAACCGTAGCTTTGTAATAGTGTTTGGAGTTAGGAAGTGTTCAGCTTTGTATTTCTTTCTCAGGATTGCTTTGGCTATTCATGCATATTTAGAAAAATAAGTGACATAACAAGAAATCACATTTTTTTTGTTCAACTGCTGTGGCTTTAAAAAAGGCATTATTTTCAATATGCCAGAAATTATATCTTTTGCAACTATTTAAAATTCTTATGTAAGTTTTAGATGGCAACTGAATGATGTGCTAAAGGCCTTTGCACTTTTAGAAGTTATTTTGTCTGCAGCCAAGCCAGCAGCACATAAATCTCTGCTTTGGGCCTCACAGAGCAAATGAGAGGCTCTGTGGTGTTGCAGATGGCACACGGAGGGACAGGAGTCAGTTGGGGACCGAGGTCTGCCACTTCCTGCCCCGGTGAGCGTGGGAAAGTCAGCGAACTCTCAGAACCTGGATTTTTTTTTTAATTGTCAAATAGAAATGACAGCAGTGCCTTCCTATGTGCCCGGAAGTCACTTGGGAGCATCAGACATGCCTACGTGCAAACAGTTAGGTTATTGGTTACTCAAATATTAGTTACTGGTTAGGAACGGAAAACAAATGAAATGATCAGCTGCAGCCCGCTCTGGGCCCTGGGGAAAGGGGAACGGAGGCTAGTGTGTGTGTGTGTGAGTGTGTGTGTGTGAGTGTGTGTGTGTGAGTGTGTGTGTGTGTGTGTGAGTGTGTGTGTGTGTGT
>NW_011889210.1:33580-38052 GCF_000151845.1 Pteropus vampyrus | reverse complement strand
CCTCTCCCTCTCTCATCGGCCACGTCTGCCTGTTCTTGGGCTTCTGCCCC
Source organism: Pteropus vampyrus (assembly GCF_000151845.1). Classification (NCBI taxonomy): domain Eukaryota; kingdom Metazoa; phylum Chordata; class Mammalia; order Chiroptera; family Pteropodidae; genus Pteropus; species Pteropus vampyrus. The sequence goes on along the minus strand of NW_011889210.1, from coordinate 38,002 downwards.
TTTACAGAAATAGTACAGTTAGTTTATGAAACAGCAACAGCCACGATAAAAACAACAGGCAAACCTCTTGGGAATTTGCTGGGATCGCGTTAAACCTGTAGGTCCGTTTAGAAAGAACCGACTTTTTTTTTCTTGCCGTGGTGGACCTCTGTCTTTAGTGCTGTGTCACTGTCCATCTGCTTGTCTTCACACGTGTCTTTTGGCAAAGCGTGACACTCTTCTGTAGGTGGGTCTCGCTCATCTCCTCTGTGGTCCCAGGTACGAACGGCGTATGTGTGTTTGTCCCTCGATGGTGGCATCCTTGCTGGAGTATAAGAAGTATAGTTGACGTTTGCATATTGATCTTGCATTCGGCCACTTTACTAAACCTGTAGTATTTGTAACTTTTTTTCTGTAGATCCTCCTCCATGTAAAAGTTCAGATGTGAGCGTCAAGTGTTGCCTGTTTCTATTCATTTCTCATATATGTCTTTTTTCTTGTTCTCCGGTTTGAGTTAGGGCCGACCTGACTCCAACGTACAATGTCGATGCAGCAATAGAAGGTACCCTTCCCTCCTTCCTGATTTTTATGAGGAATGTTCTCATTTAATTACAAATGATGTCTGCTGTCATTTTTTTCCTCAAATGACCCTCATTAGGTTAAGGAAGTCCCTTTACATATCTTTTTGGCAGAGTTGTAGTTTATGTTTTTAATCATAAATGCGTGTTGCATCTTATTGAAGGCAGCAGCCTTTGATGACCATTTGGTTTCTCGTTTGCCTCTTACTGTATTATATTAAAAGTATGGATTTTTCCAGTGTAAAAACTTCCTTGTACTCCTCGGATAAATGTAACTTGTCTGCTTTATGTTTTGTTTTTCGTTCCTCAATGCACATCCGATGAACATCTGGATTTTATTTGCTTTTATTTTGTTTTAAATTTTTGTTTCTTTACTCATGAGTGAGGTTGGCCTGTATTTTTCCTTTAACTGCTTTTGTCTGGTTTAGAGAGAAATTTTTTCCCCTATTTTTTTCCCTGTTCCTTGCAAGATTTTGTGCGTGATTTATCTGCTCTTAAAACTTTGGTAGTACTCAGCTAAAATCAAAACCTAGTGATTTCCTTATTGTAAGGTTTCTGTCCAGTTTTTTCAAGGCTTGTGAAATTATTTGACCTCCTATTTCTTTGTGAGTCGGTCTTCTTAAATTGTATTTTTCTAGGAGTATAGTCATTGTTCTTTATTTCAAGTTAAACTTATGATAAAATTTTTCATTTAGTTTTCAATCTCTATTATCTGTTTCACTACAAATATAGTTTATTTAGGCCATATGTTTTTTCTTCCTTGACCAGAGAGTGTTGGCTTTCTTATTATTTTCAAAGAAAAATACTTTTGATTGTTTTGACTCTCTTTATTTTAACTTTTTTGTGTGTGTTTTATTTATTTTTGTCTTTATCTATCATAGGTCTTTCCAAATATTTGCTTTGTGTTAATTCTGCAGTAGCTTTTCTTACTTCTTAAGCTAGAGACAGCTCATTCGCTTTGTCTTTTTTAATACTAGCATTTAAGATTATGAGTTTTCTTCTCAGCACTGCTTTAATGGCATCTCCTAGTTTTTGTTAAATAATATTCTCACTTTTTAGTTCCACCCATTTTCAAAGTTCTGTATTTTCTTATAAACCCACTAGTTATTGACCAGTCTTTCACAGTTTCCGAACCTGGAAAATCTTTTCATCACTGATGTCTGGATACACAAGCCATGTGATACCAGTTATTTGAAATTTACAAAGTTATTTTTTATGTTCCTGTGTAATGTCAGCTTTTGTAAATGTTCTGTGCATTTTTGAGAAGATTGTGAATTCTCAGCTTGTTGATTGACATTTATAGTGACCATTCAGATCGTTAATAGTGCTTTTCATATCTTCTAGATTTTTGCTAATTTTCTGTTTGCTATATTAAGCTGCGTAGTGAATTTCTTCACTGATGGTGTATTTGTCATTTTTTTCAATAACTATATCATTTTTCTTTTTATATTTTGAAGCTATTTGATGGATACAAACTTCGAATTATTGAATTATAGCTCCATAATGGATTGGACTTTGTTTTTGTTATATAATTACCTTCTTTTCCTCTAGTTATGCTTTTTGCTTTAATCCTTTTTTGTCTGACAAAAACTTTCTTTTGGCAGGCATTTTCTTGGGTTACCTTTCTCCACTCTTTAATCTTTCCACTATCTTATGGTTTTAAGTAAATCTCTGTCTTTTTAAAATTAAATTTTAACCTTTTTTTCTTTTGGCTATCAAATTTAACTTATTTATTTCTTATGATCTTTAATAAATTTGGATTTTTTTTCCCAATTATTTTTATACTATTTTCTTTAAAAAAATCATCTTTGTTTCTTTGTTTTCTTCTATTTTTTCCCTTTTATACTTTATACAAAGATATAAGAAGGACACAGTCTTAAAATTGGTTGTTATCAACATGGTATTCTAGGCTTTTATTCTGTAATTTCATTTTATTCTTAATTTCTATAGTATCTCAACATTTATAAAGAGACTCACAGCATCCTTCCCAATCTCCCCCCCACTAAAAAATAAAAATAAAAAAGGTCAATGGCATGTATATTTTGAAAGAAACCTCTTTGTCCCATGTTTTTCTCAGTGACTTGAAACTTTGGGACATGGGCGTCTCATTATCAAATGTGTTTATCAGGTGTCAGTGGCCCTATGCCAGGCCCTATTAGGGCAAGGCCAGAAGTCCCTTTCCTCCTGAACGCTTCACGGTTGGGTGCCACTATAGTGTCGATGTAGAATTGTAGAAAGTTTGGCGCCAGGGAACCCCGGAGCTCATGCAGCACAGCGGCTTCCAGAATTACTGGGGAGGTTGGCGTGCGGTGGTCCCTTCTTCAGAGACGTCTCAGAAAGCCGATGTCTTAAAAATAAACGAAATGCAGCCGAGGCTCAGATTGGGACAAGCTTAGGGAGCCTGTGGCCCACGGCAGCTTGCCCCCCAGGTAACGTCGGGGAACCCCAGAACCCACACAAAGCTCTTTCCATTTAAGCCCGGCATTCCAGCAGGGGAGACACTGGACGCACTGGGGACTCTGGCTGGCGGCTGGACCAGAGTTCAGTCCTTCGCAGCCCCTTCTACGCCCTCCTGCCTCTTCGACCCCTTTGACCACCCCGTGAGAGGCAGGGCGATGTCCTTAACCCTAATTTTTTTTTTTTTTGGCAGTGGAAGATTTTATTTTCCCTTTTACTCTTATCCAAACTGTCCCTTTTCTGAACAACATAAAAACGTGCACACTGGCGGCATTCTCATGAAGAAAAACGAAGTAGTGACCATGCTGTGAATTAACAAAAGTAGCAGAAACAAGAGGTCGTTTCCTCAGCCAGGCAGTTTTCCCCTCATTTAGGAGGAGAGTCGGTTATGAGGTGATCCGCACATTTCCACCTTAATTATTTTCCCCTCAATCCAGGTCACGTCTCGTGTCTTGCTTGGGTCACCCCAGTTTGCCAGCCATATGTCCACGTCTTAATGTCCAGCCCCGGGGTCTGCTGCTGGCTTCCCCGGGGGTCTCTCCGACCATGGAAACGCATGTCCAGTGTTTGTCACAGGGACGTGGCCACACAAAGCCTCGTTTCGTCCGCCGTGTTCGGTTGCTGCAGGCCCTTTGCCACCCTCCTCCGTGTGGGTCCCAGAGGGATCGGCTCAGGCAGACAGACCACATGCTATTTCTGTGCTTCTTCAAAGCTGCTTCCCAGCCACCTCTGCACCCACACGCTGGAAGGAGACGTTTGCAGCTATAATCGGCACACTTAAATACTAGTTAAATTCGGAGCGCGTACAAAATCCGTACGGCTCCCGACTCTGAGAGAAGCTCTAAAAATATCCCATGGCCAGGGGCCCTCCGAGACCTTTGACCATGAGGCGATCCCTCCGAACTCTTTAAGGCTTGTGGGGTGTTCCAGAAGCGCCCGGATTCCATGTTGGGGGGTCCGATCCAGGGAGGGCCGTGTGTGACACCGAGGAGTCTCGGCTGGCGATTTCCTTCCTTGTTTCTATTCCTGGGATAAGACGCACAGTGACAGCCACGTCTCTTCCGGTTAGCTCCTGGAGGTCACCTGCCTTCGTCGTCTTCGTGTCCTCTGTGTCTGGCACGTGGCAGGCACCGGGCATGGTTGTGAAGCGGCCGAAGTGGGGGTTCGGGGGTGCTTTGAGTCGAAGGGGCGTCCAGGTCCTTGCCCAGGGCTGTCGTTTGTGTGCCTGGGACTTCGGTGTTTCACATGTGCGGGTCACCTCTTTGATCCCCTTGAGCCCCCTGTGAGAGGCAGGGCGGTGTCCTTAACCTTGATTTACAGGTGTTGGAACCGAGGCTCCCGGGGGCGTCTGGAGTCGTCCACGAGCTCGTGAGTTTGGCTCGCAGCTGGGTCTCGAGTCTGGGTTTCC
>NW_011889210.1:31688-32810 GCF_000151845.1 Pteropus vampyrus | reverse complement strand
CTTCCGGTTAGCTCCTGGAGGTCACCTGCCTTCGTCGTCTTCGTGTCCTCTGTGTCTGGCACGTGGCAGGCACCGGGCATGGTTGTGAAGCGGCCAAAGTGGGGGTTCGGGGGTGCTTTGATTCGAAGGGGCGTCCAGGTCCTTGCCCAGTGCTGTCGTTTGTGTGCCTGGGACTTCGGTGTTTCACGTGTGCGGGTCACCTCTTTGATCCCCTTGAGCCCCCTGTGAGAGGCAGGGCGGTGTCCTTAACCTTGATTTACAGGTGTTGGAACCGAGGCTCCCAGGGGCGTCTGGAATCGTCCACGAGCTCGTGAGTTTGGCTCGCAGCTGGGTCTCGAGTCTGGGTCTCCCCGGTCTTAGAGTCCACGTCCCTCCTGACTCCAGGCACCTCCTGGAAGACGCTGTGTTTTCATGGCTCGGCAGCTGGGGCCCTGCTCAGCCTCACTCCCTGGAAGGCTCGGTGGTTTCTGGTTCCCTCTCCCGCACGAAATCGGATAGGCTTTTGTGACGTACGCACGCTGGGTTCTCGCTCACCTGCCCCAAGTTCTGACCGGTTTGCCCGCCTCTTAGGCGCAGACCCGCGTTCTGCAGTGGCAGACATGTGGACCCTGCTCTCTGCGAAACCAAGTGCTCCCAGGGCCTCGGGGGCCACGTTCAGACTTTACCGGCACCCGCGAGGCAGCTCCTGGAGGCGCCGCAGCCGCCCGACTCCGGGCCCCCCGCATTCACCTGGCTGGGGTCCAGGGAATGGCTGCTCAGGGGTCACTCCCTCCCACGGTTCTGCGTCTGCCAGAGGCCGGTCCTGAGGCCCGGGCAGGGGAAAGGCCGTGCTCTGCGCCCCGAGCTTGCCCCATGGGGGCCGCATCCCTCTGCCTGGTGATCACGGTCACACTCGGCTGATTCTGGACCGTGAGCCCAGCGCAGGAGGCCACACGGCTTCTCAGCCTTAGAGCCCGCATGTTCGAATGCACTTAGTACACGTTGCTGGACGAATGACCCGCATTTAAGAATCCCGCGTTGCCTCCCCGCGTGCGTGCGTGCGTGGGGGCCGCTGCTCCGCAGACGCTGTGGTCGAGACGGGAAGCCCGGTGTTGGGATGGCTCGGAGGGAGCCTGGCCTACC
>NW_011889210.1:27898-31638 GCF_000151845.1 Pteropus vampyrus | reverse complement strand
GCATTCACCTGGCTGGGGTCCAGGGAATGGCTGCTCAGGGGTCACTCCCTCCCACGGTTCTGCGTCTGCCAGAGGCCGGTCCTGAGGCCCGGGCACGGGGAAGGCCGTGCTCTGCGCCCCAAGCTTGCTCCATGGGGGCCGCATCCCTCTGCCCGGTGATCACGGTCACACTCGGCTGATTCTGGACCGTGAGCCCAGCGCAGGAGCCCACACGGCTTCTCAGCCTTAGAGCCCGCATGTTCGAATGCACTTAGTACATGTTGCTGGACGAATGACCCGCATTTAAGAATCCCGCGTTGCCTCCCCGCGTGCGTGCGTGCGTGCGTGCGTGCGTGCGTGGGGGCCGCTGCTCCGCAGACGCTGTGGTCGAGACGGGAAGCCCGGTGTTGGGATGGCTCGGAGGGAGCCTGGCCTACCTGCGGTCCACCGTGGCGTTGCTGGTCCTGGGCCGGAGGGACGTGATGAGCAGAGAGTCCCTGGAGTGTGCCGGGGAAGTGTTGGCCTTGTCCCCGTTCCTGAGGTGTCCCAAGCAGCCGTGCGGGCTCACGCACGCCACCTCCGCTGTGTTCGGGCGGCCGCACGGCTCTGCGGCTTCTCAGACACGTAGACGCCGGGGCCGCCTCGCGCTGGGCCTCCTCTGTGATCCCGGGACATGGTGGCATGTGCGAGAGCTACCTCGGCACGTGCTTGCGTCTCCGTAAAGGACAGGCCCTCGTCTGCTCCACCCCGGCCCGTCTTTGAACCATATGTCCCCTCCTGGGCGTGGGGAGCACCTCTCACCCCCTCCCAACACTGCGCCCCAGGGGGCCTGTCTTCCGAAAGCCGGCGCTGGGTTCCCACGTTTCCGGGGCCGCAGCTGAGGCCACCTGGATGTGCCGGGTAGGCAGGTAGTGGCAGACTTGGGCGGGGGGCGGGGGCGCAGGATGAAGTCTGGGAAGCACATGGCTCACAGGAGGGCTGGTGTCACATTGTCCTGGAAGGCGACAGGTGGACACACAGCAGTCCCATGGCATGGCCGTCATCACGGCTGCCACCGGGGACCAAGCACGCTTGTTCCCAGGAAGTTGGAACTCGGTCACCGTCCACCTTGGCCTGACTCCCGTTTGCTGGCCCACTGCTCTGGGCTGCGGCTCCCCTAGGAGGCTGGCGACAGGCCCAGAAGCGAAGAGCCAGGATTTAAAGACAAACCCAGCTCGCTCCCTAACTCCGTGACGGTCACGGCGCAGACACGGGCTGAGCCTTCCGTGCTTCCCTGCCCCGCTCAGCCGTCCCCCAGTTCGAGAGAACAGGAAATGCAGTTGCGTTTCAGGCAGAGCAGCCCACGGCAAGGAAAGTTCCAGACCCAGGGACTCGGGTTCCCGCAGCCGTCTCGGCAGGAGCGGCTGCTGGGCCTACGTCCCCCTGGGGACTTGCAGAAGTCGCTGGGACACGTGCCCTGCGCCCATCACGTGGCGAAGTCTCTTGCATCCTGGTGCTGAGTGCGTGGAGCTTTGATGTGGCCTTTGTTCCATGCAGAGCCTCAGAGTCCACTGTGGTACGAATGGCCGTGTGATCAGATGGCTTTCTCGGAGGGCGCTGGGCTGGCCGCCCTTCCAGTCGGGCCCCGTTGCCGTGACCGGGCAGGGGAGTGTGGCCGGGCACCTGGGTGCAGGTGCTCACAGCCGCAGGCCAGTCCGTGTGTCAGACACCAAGGGCCTTACAACAGGTGGGCCACATGTTTCTACCTTATGTTGGCAGAACTTTCCCCCCCAAATCAGATGTCGCACATAATCGGAGCTGGGGTGGACTCAGAACCCACGTCCCTCCTACCCGGAGTCTCCACGCAGCTCCGGGGTCCTGCCCTGGCCCTGGTGGGCTTGCTTGCTGGGGCCCCGGCGTTTTGAAAGGTTGCCGTTTTTTTCCCAAACCCCTAATGGGGAGGTGGGTGGAGGGTCGAGTCGTGACCTGGGCTAGGTGTCAGGGTGCAGAGTGACACTGGGTGGGCTGCGAAAAGCTCAAGGCCTGGAGCAGTGCCCGTCTGCAAGGCCCTTGGATACAAAGCTATTTTACCGGGTGGCCGGCCTACCTCAGTTACGCTTTGGAGGGGCCAGCGTGAGGCTCAAGGTCACTGGTCAGCAGTGCTGCCTGTTTGTCCCCACTCTCTTCGTCCCTGTGGGCAGAGGACACACGATGCTCCCACTGAAATACCCCACTGGCTCGTCCCAAGTGCAGCATCCGGCTGCAAGGCCAGGCCTCCGTCCTGGGGGAAGGTGCTGCTGTGGCCAGGCCCTGGGCCAGCTTGGCGTCTCACAGCGGAAATGTCCCGCCAGCCCGGAGCCCCGGGAGCTGGGGTTCATGTCTCTGGAATCTTAGGAAGCCCCAAAGCCCCGCCACCGCCCCGCTGCTCCCCCAGCGGGAGGTCTGGGGCTTGCTGGGAGTTGGGAAGGGCGGACAGGAAGCGGAGGGGCTGAGAGGCGGGATGGGGAACCAGGCGGCAAGTCCAGGACTTCAGTGCCGCTGTTTGATGGTCGATTAAGAAAACGGCTCCGTCTCCGCACTCACGTCCCGGTGGCAGCAGCAGCACCTGGGGCCCGAGGCCCTGCGCCCCCTGACTCGCCCGGCATGAGAAGCTCGTTCATCTCACCCACTGCCTGCTCTCACGCCAAGATCTCTCGCTTACGCTCCGTGTCGCTTCCTCTCCATTGCCCTTCGTGTCCTGAGACCGGCCAGCCCTCGCGTTCTGAGGTTCTAAAATCAGCTTTTCCTCAGAAACGCGCAGGCGCCCGGATATCTCAGAGCTGCTTTATGGCCGTTGGACACCCGAATGGAAGAAAAGCAGGCCGAGCGTCATTCTGGTTTTTGCTCATTGAAACCTTTAACTCTGTCCTTTCTGTTTCTGCCCGGGGAGGAGGGGGGCTCAGGTGAGATGCAGGGTGCAGACCTCGTGTCTCTGGGGGGCCAGCCCTCTGTGGTTTTCAGATCAACGCTTAGGGTCTGGCTTGCTTGCTAATTTTTTAAAACGCCCCAGCAAAGGTGTGTGTCTGACGCGTGGCGGGCGTGCCGGGAGCTGCCCCGGCTTCTGCTCGCTGGGGCAGTGGAGTGGGAGGGAGTTTAGGGTCCTTACGGTCTACTTTTCATCGAGCCGGTGAGAGAGGCCGGGCGTTCACTGGAAAGGTATGAGGAACCAGGACAACCCGAGTGTGGACAGGAAGCGGCCGTGACCCAGCAGGACCAGAGGGCAGAGGCGGTTACCGCCGTGAGCTGGGCCAGGAGCTGCTCGGCCTGGCACGTCCTTCATGTCACCAGCCGTCAGTGTCCTCCTCCGTGAAGGACGAGGCCGTGCCGTGATGGCCACGCCCCGGTGTGTGGCTTCCGCGACCCCACAGGCATGCTCTGCAGGGGTCGGGAGCTGCCTTCACATTCACAAGTGGTTTGTTTACTTCCTTCGGCAGGGAAGAGCAGAAGAAAGTGCTGGCTGTGTTTCGTGTGAACTTGGCAGTGCAGGGTGCTGTGGCGTCGCTGGCCAGCGCGACGCCCGTTTAAAGCGTGAAATAAACCCAGCCCCTCCATCTCTTTCTTGGTTTGTAGGCTTATTACGTGTCATCTTTATGCCTTTTCTTGCGTTTTCCCTTTAAAACATTATGTGATAACTTTTGCACTTGGAAAAGAAGTAACACAGGCTTTTCTTTTCTAAGTCTCATGTCACATCTGACTGCCCGGTGCCGTGTCTCAGCAGGGTCGTTGCTTCGTAGGTATTCGAT
>NW_011889210.1:23828-26888 GCF_000151845.1 Pteropus vampyrus | reverse complement strand
TACATTTAGGGAGAAACAGAGGTGATCTAAGCTGTGCGTGTGAGTCTGCCCCCGAGACTCTGGCCAGAGGGGCTCCGGGATGTTCTCGGACGGGGTTTATTCTCCGAGGGCTGGGGTGGCCCCCGCTTCTGGCGGAAACAGAAGCGCAGCCGCGGCCCCAGCACGGGACGGCCTCCCGGGCGCGGCTGGCCTGGGTCTCCCCAGCGCCCCGAAGGGCTCTGCTCGGAGGTTTGTTTCGAGAGAGGGTTAGAGGCCACTGCAGACTCCCCCGCCACCAAAGCGTCCCGCACGCGACAGGAATCCTTCGAGGCAGAGGTCGGTGGTAGCTGACCGTTCCCCGCAGCGCCCGCCCCTGCAGTGCCGCTCAGGGCCGGCTCGCGAGCACGGGCGACGTGAGGCCACTTCCAGGCGCCGGAGTCTCCCGTCCCCGAGCGGAAGAAACGAGCCGGAGGACGCTCGCTGGACGGGCGGCTCAGGCGGCCGCGCGGTCTGCGCATTCCTGGGGCCCTCCAGCTGCCGCCGAGCCCCGTCCCCTCAGCCCGACCTCGCGCGCCCCTTCCTGGGCGCCCCAGTGATGCCTCTGTCCCTCGCACGTCTGTGGTCCTGTCCGGAACGGTGGCTCTTGTCCCGAGTCCGCCCTGCGCGCTTCTCTTCCGTTAATGGCGTCGGGAGTTCGCATAGCCCTGCACGTGACGGGCTCTGGGGCCGCCTGTCTGCCCGACGCCCGCATGCTGCCACCTGTCACCTGTGGGACACCTCTGCCCACCCAGCCCGACGCCCGCACACTGGCACCACCACCCGTGGGACACCTCTGCCCACCCAGCCCGACCCCCCACACGCTGGCAGCGACCACACCCGTGGGACACCTCTGCCCACCCTTTCTGGTTTTTCCTCTGTTTATGTCCTCCGCCCTCGCCGAGGAGCTTATCAGCCCGCACGTGAATGCTGGTGACGTCGAACCCACTGATTGTGTTTCTTCCCCAGTTAGAGTCTCATCCGTCTGACAGTTAACCTCAAATCCAGCTTCGAACGTGTGTTTTGTGGAACGTGTACGTTCTCATCTGTAGAAAGACACAGCTCGTTTGTCACCGTCCTGCGGGACATCTGCCTGGGAGTGCAGGGTTTGCGCACACGCTGGGGGTTGGGAGGACAGACACTCAGCCTCTGCGGTGGCTCCGTTCCTGCACCCCTGCCCAGCCGTGGGCACCCCCTTCTCCCTGCCTGAGATCTCAGCCTTCTCTGAGGGGCCCCTTGTGCTGAGGGCCACAGGCGTGGGGACAGCACCCCCACCTGGAGCCGCCCCCGCCGATGGGGGCAGAAGGTGGGGGATGAGTGCCCCGGCCATGCCCCTGGGGAGGGGTGACGAGGGCCGGGTGTGACAGATCCCCTGAGCGGCCGAGACGTTCACTACCGTGGCGTTGCTTGGTGGCGCGTCCTGCACTGGCTGTTCCTCGCCTGCTCACCCCGCACCTCCAGACTGTTTCCTGGGGTCCCTTCCCAGACCGACTTTTCCACGGGGACCACCGTCTCTGGGTCTGCTTCTGAGGGAAGCCAAGTCAAGGCGCTTCCATGGATTTCTGTGTCCTCTGTGCAAAACGAGGAAGGGGCCAAGAGCTCGCTGGGAGAATCCCATGAATTAAAGGGCGTGAACGTGTTTTTAAACTCTGAGCACTAACGGGTTTGGCTGGAATCCACGCTTTGGCGGCTCCCATCAGCAAGTCAGGAACGCTGACGTTTCTCGGAAGCGGGGCCTGCGTGCGGCGAGCTGCTGGCCTCTGCGGAGTGGGGAATGCTTTCCTCTGGGGAGGGTGTCATTCTGGGAGATCTGCTGTCCGTTGCTTTCGAATTGTGCATCCGTCCCGCCGCTCCCCAGGACACTGCGACTGTGTCACAGAGCAACGCGTCAGAAGGCAGCGTGTCACTGACCAAGACGGTGTGATGCCAGGACGGCCCGGCGCGGGCGGAACGCACTGGACGCGCGGAGAGCCAGCCCGCCCTCGCCAGCCCTGGCCGCGCCCCCTTGTCCAGCCCTCCTCCCCTCCAGGCCTCTCTTCAGGAGGCCGGAAGAGCTACGTTCCAGAACCTTCGGGCCTACTTTATTTGCACTCGGAGATACAGAATGAGACTGTCCTCCGGGGTGACTCAGAAATTAAAATACGCGGGCAGAGTGTATTTTTATTTCCTTTGGTGGAAGCAGGAGGACAGTGGACACTTTCGGCACAGCGGCTAGCCAGGTCAGGATTAGCCCGGCACAGACTCCCGGTTGGCACACCCAGCGGAGCCAGCGGCTACTCACTCACCCCTTTCTCTGGGGCAACCCCGGGTACTGTGAGTTTATTCTGGGAACGTAGAAAAGTACTCCAGTAATTGAGGTGTGTCCTTGCGGTGGTGGCAGTAATGAGGGCCTCGTGCTCAGTAGCAGGACTCCTGGCCTTGAAGACACACACACCCCCTTCTCTGAGTCAGCCTGTTCTCGTCACGAGGAGCAAACACACTTGACAAAATGGTCATTTTCTCTAACCATACAAAATAGCACCCCGAATTACCTGCAGAGTTGTTTTTTTTTTACAAATCAATTTAGCCACAATGTCTAGAAAAACAAACGCACTCTTCTTCAGGACGGAGGAGACACTCGGAGTCGGCCTGACTTCGGTGGCACTGTGAGCCCTGGAGGATGGCTGGGTGGCCCCAGACGTGGGTCCCACCGATGGGCGCAGCTGGTGGACACGCCGATACTGATGTTGGCCAGAAAGGTAACGCCTGTTGCAAAATTAAAATAGGGAGCAACTTGTGTGACACGACAGTGACGGCGGGAAAGCAGACTGCGCTCCGGGGTGGGGTCTGGCTGTTCAAGCTCAGCTCCGGGGTGACGGAGTTTTCCTGGACCTCTGCTCTGTCAGACGTGGCGCCCACGGCCCCTCGTATCGGCTTGCAAGACGGGGCCGTGTGTCCCCTACACGCAGACAGCCAGGGTCTCGGCGTGCCGGCACGGCAGCTCCGCTGGCCGGGGGACCGGAGTCCGGCCTGCTCGTGAGGTCCTGCCGCTGGGCGCTGGGGCCG
>NW_011889210.1:21223-23778 GCF_000151845.1 Pteropus vampyrus | reverse complement strand
CCTGCCCAGTTTCCTGACAAATACATTTAGGGAGAAACAGGGGTGATCTAAGCTGTGCGTGTGAGTCTGCCCCCGAGACTCTGGCCAGAGGGGCTCCGGGATGTTCTCGGACGGGGGTTATTGTCCGAGGGCCGGGGTGGCCCCCGCTTCTGGCGGAAACAGAAGCGCGGCCGCGGCCCCAGCACGGGACGGCCTCCCTGGCGCGGCTGGCCTGGGTCTCCCCAGCGCCCCGAAGGGCTCTGCTCGGAGGTTTGTTTCGGGAGAGGGTTAGAGGCCACTGCAGACTCCCCCGCCACCAAAGCGTCCCGCACGCGACGGGAATCCTTCAAGGCGGAGGTCGGTGGTAGCTGACCGTTCCCCGCAGCGCCCGCCCCTGCAGTGCCGCTCAGAGCCGGCTCGCGAGCACGGGCGACGTGAGGCCACTTCCAGGCGCCGGAGTCTCCCGTCCCTGAGCGGAAGAAACGAGCGGGAGGACGCTCGCTGGACGGGCGGCTCAGGCGGCCGCGCGGTCTGCGCATTCCTGGGGCCCCCCAGCTGCCGCCGAGCCCCGTCCCCTCAGCCCGACCTCGCGCGCCCCTTCCTGGGCGTCCCCAGTGACGCCTCTGTCCCTCGCACGTCTGTGGTCCTGTCCGGAACGGTGGCTCTTGTCCCGAGTCCGCCCTGCGCGCTTCGCTTCCGTTAATGGCGTCGGGAGTTCGCATAGCCCTGCACGCGACGGGCGCTGGGGCCGCCTGTCTGCCCGACGCCCGCACGTTGCCACCTGTGGGACACCTCTGCCCACCCAGCCTGACCCCCGCACGCCAGTACCCGCCACACCCATGGGACACCTCTGCACACCCACTGCGACCCCCGCACGCCAGCACCCACCACCCGTGGGATACCTCTGCCCACCCTTTCTGGTTTTTCCTCTGTTTCTGCCCTCTGCCCTCGCCGAGGAGCTTATCAGTCCGCACGTGAATGCTGGTGACCTCGAACCCACTGATTGTGTTTCTCCCCCAGTTAGAGTCTCATCCGTCTGACAGTTAACCGCAAATCCAGCTCCGAACGTGTGTTCTGTGGAACGTGTACGTTCTCATCTGTAGAAAGACACAGCTCGTTTGTCACCGTCCTGTGGGACATCTGCCTGGGAGTGCAGGGTTTGCGCACACGCTGGCGGTTGGGAGGACAGACACTCAGCCTCTGCGGTGGCTCCATTCCTGCACCCCTGCCCGGCCGTGGGCACCCCCATCTCCCTGCCTGAGATCTCAGCCTTCTCTGAGGGGCCCCTTGTGCTGAGGGCCACAGGCGTGGGGACAGCACCCCCGCCTGGAGCCGCCCCCGCCGATGGGAGCAGAAGGTGGGGGATGAGTGCCCCGGCCATGCGCCTGGGGACGGGTGACGAGGGCCGGGTGTGACAGACCCCCTGAGCGGCCGAGACGTTCACTACCGTGGCGTTGCTTGGTGGCGCGTCCTGCACTGGCTGTTCCCCACCTGCTCACCCCGCACCTCCAGACTGTTTCCTGGGGTCCCTTCCCAGACCGACTTTTCCACGGGGACCACCGTCTCTGGGTCTGCTTCTGAGGGAAGCCAGGTCAAGGCGCTTCCATGGATTTCTGTGTCCTCTGTGCAAAACGAGGAAGGCGCCAAGAGCTCGCTGGGAGAATCCCATGAATTAAAGGGCGTGAACGTGTTTTTAAACTCTGAGCACTAACGGGTTTGGCTGGAATCCACGCTTTGGCGGCTCCCATCAGCACGTCAGGAACACTGACGTTTCTCGGAAGCGGGGCCTGCGTGCGGCGAGCTGCTGGCCTCTGCGGAGTGGGGAACGCTTTCCTCTGGGGCGCGTGTCTCATTCTGGGAGATCTGCTGTCCGTTGCTTTCGAATTGTGCATCCGTCCCGCCGCTCCCCAGGACACTGCGACTGTGTCACAGAGCAACGCGTCAGAAGGCAGCGTGTCACTGACCAAGACGGTGTGATGCCAGGACGGCCCGGCGCGGGCAGAACGCACTGGACGTGCGGAGAGCCAGCCCGCCCTCGCCAGCCCTGGCCGCGCCCCCTTGTCCAGCCCTCCTCCCCTCCAGGCCTCTCTTCAGGAGGCCGGAAGAGCTACGTTCCAGAACCTTCGGGCCCGCTTTATTTGCACTCGGAGATACAGAATGAGACTGTCCTCCGGGGTGACTCAGAAATTAAAATACGCGGGCAGAGTGTATTTTTATTTCCTTTGGTGGAAGCAGGAGGACAGTGGACACTTTCGGCACAGCGGCTAGCCAGGTCAGGATTAGCCCGGCACAGACTCCCGGTTGGCACACCCAGCGGAGCCAGCGGCTACTCACTCACCCCTTTCTCTGGGGCAACCCCGGGTACTGTGAGTTTATTCTGGGAACGTAGAAAAGTACTCCAGTAATTGAGGTGTGTCCTTGCGGTGGTGGCAGTAATGAGGGCCTCGTGCTCAGTAGCAGGACTCCTGGCCTTGAAGACACACACACCCCCTTCTCTGAGTCAGCCTGTTCTCGTCACGAGGAGCAAACACACTTGACAAAATGGTCATTTTCTCTAACCATACAAAATAGCACCC
>NW_011889210.1:17620-21173 GCF_000151845.1 Pteropus vampyrus | reverse complement strand
CAGCTGGTGTGTCCAGCGCTGGGTGGGGGCGCTGTACACACTGCTGAGGCCAATGTTGGGGGTCCAAGGCCAGTGTCGGGGGTCCCCTCCCCGCCGTGTCCTGGCCCCAGCTCCTGGAGGAAAACACCTCGTAGACGCTCATGGCTGGCAAGCAGGTGATCAGGAGGGGGTGTCGGTGAGGTCGGTCCCCACTTGCTGAGGGGTACTCGTCCTCGGCCGATCGGGGCACAGTGATCGCAGTAACAGCCCACACCGAATAAAAGACACCATCGCCGGAGATGCGGGCTGGCCGAGTGCGTGGCTGGGAGCGTGTGGCTGGGAGCGTGTGGCTTTGGAGCCGGGTAACGCGGGGTGAAGCTCGGCCCTGACGTTGGGCACTAGACGAGCGCTGTCCGCACCGAATTGCGTGTCCCTCGTGTCCCTCGCCGCACCCCAGGTGGTGCTGGTGGCTGTTGGCACCAGCGACTGTCGGTCGACGCCACAGACTAGCTGGGTTCATTGATTGCACTTCCTCGGCTTTTCCCGTGCATGTTGGCGTCGCAAAGCCACCATATTGTCATCGAACCCGCGGGATAAATGCCACGCACGAGCCCGGGGCACGAGGCGGCAGGGCATGGCTCGGATCCTGAGAATCTTACAGACTCGATGCAGGGGAAGGACTCTGTCAGTCCCGGGTGTGGCTGAGGGGCCTCCGACAGGGACCCGCGGGAATCACGGGAATGTCAGAAATCCTGGGACTGTCGTGGCCTTGGAAGACGCCCATGCGCTGGACCGTGAGGGGGGACACAACTCACTGGGTGGACAGGGAGAGGCGTGGACACTTGTGAGCAGAGGCCGTGCAGTGGGGAGGCCTAGGGCTTCCTCAGGAAGTCAGCACGAGGCGAGGTGGCCCACTCGGGAGACTGTCCTTGGTGGAGAGGTGGGCGCGCGTCCTGCGTGAGGCCAGGTGGGCTGGGTGGGGCTAAGGAGTCTATATGTCTGTCACATTCTCAAGGCATCTTCGCTGTTACTATTCTTTCTTTATCCTCATTCAAATTGATGTTGCTTGGTTTTCCCTTGTGGGAAAAATAAAATCCTCCCAAAAGGCTGACCCTTATTCCGCGAGCTGACAGGACTTGTCTAAAAATCCTAATTCCGACAGACTGTCCGTCCGTCAGAGGATGTTGAACCTTTCGACGATAAAAGGAATGTTGGATTTTAAATTCGGAAGAGACCTGGGGGAGAACAGGTATATGCGGACATTTTTGGCAATCTCAGTTACCTCGGAGAGGAAAAATACCATTAAAATACCATCTGGAACTTCTCTCTTAGTTTACACAGTATCGATGCACCTCCCCTGACTTTAAGGAGGCAAGTGATGGCTGGCGTCAGGTTTACAGCATCGCGATTAGACACCCGTGTCGCTCAGGGCATGGCACCCCGTGAACCCAGCGTCCCGCTGACACCGCACGCATGTGTCACGGTGTCGTTGGCCGCGCTCCCTATGCTGTGCTCCCTGCCTCCCTGACTGTGTTGTAACCACCTCTTTATCCTTCTTAATCCCTCCCCGCTTTTCACCGAACCCCACGCTCCCTCCCGTCTGGTGACCGTCAGAAGGTCCTGTCAGTCTCTGCGCGCTCGTTCGTTCCGTTCCCACACGCAGGCGCGAGCGGCCTTTGTCTCCCTCTCCCCGACGTGCCGCGCTCGGCACCGCACCCTCCAGGTCCCTCGCGAAGGGTCCTTTTCCACCCCTTTACTGTTAGTCCGTGTGTGTCTTTTCGTCTGAAGTGAGTCTCACGCTCACATTTTTTTAAAGGTAAATATGAAGAAACCTTGTTTGCCTCCGTGCCTGGCGGCCCGTCCTCTCCAGCGCCCAGCCGTCCCCGCCCTGTGAGGTCACCGTTTTAATTAGGATCTCGGGTATCCATCCAGGGTTTCTTCGTGTGAGTAAGAACCGTGCAGATACGCACAAAGTTTATACAATGTTCAGCACGTAACGTGTGCTGTTCTGTGCTTTCTCTTTTTCCTTATACGTTCTGCTGACCTTTCCAGCTTAATGTCCAGGAGGCTCCCTCCTCCTTCCTGCGCAGCCTGGCGTTCCACTGGGCGGGCCGTCCATGGTTCACTTAGCCCGTCTTCTACGTGGGTGGCCTTTAATCCTTTGGTATTTCAAACAAGGCTGTGATGACTGATTTCCTAGGCTGACTGGTTGCATGCCTAGAGGAGGAATTTCAGGACAGTGGGTGAGTGCAGGTACGGTTTGGGGAGCTGCTTGACGGGTCCCCCAGGTCCCCCTTTTCCTGTGCTGCCTCAGGTGGACCCGCAGTCGGTGGGGCGGGGGGCTGGCGGTCAGCCCACAGCCGCGCCTACGGTGCTTGGCCAAACGTTTGAATGTTTCCAGTCGCATGGATGAGAAGGGGCGTCTCGTGTGGGTAATTTGAATTCCTCTCCTGTGTACCTGGACTGGGGGGCTGTTCGATTTTCTTTCCCTGCGATTTATTTCTCGTTCTTTGATCGTTTTCTGTTAGACCGTCATTCTTTTAATTTCTCAAGTTCTAAAACTGTTTGAAGGAGATTAACTCTTTGGGATATGCTTTGCGATTTTTTTTCTCATTTTATTATTTGTTTTGACTTTCCACGGCTTTGCGGAAGTTTTGAAGTTTACGTATAAAGGGGAATATTGCAGGAAGAAAAATAATTTCTCTTCGTTCTAATCGAACAGTGATTTTGCGAGTGTGAGTGTGTGTCCTTTGTCTGTAGGGCCTAACGTAATGAACGTGTGCTTTTCACACTCACTTTCCACTCACCAGTTGTGCCCTGAAGCCCTTGGTTAATAGTGTAAAATGACATTCTGTGGCCCACACCCTTCCATCCTGTTCTTACTGATTTGGTGTCACTTTTCAAAAATTACATGTATCCACCTAGAGCTTTTAAATATTATGGAAAATACCTTAATAAACATTTCCATGCTCCCAGTTTTTCATTCTGTGAATGAATTTCCAGGAATGGGGGTCACTTGACCAAAGGATTTAAACATTTTTAAGGTCCTTGATAAATAATGTCTATTGCCCCTCAAAAGTGTTCTATCACGGTGGGCTGTCACTAGCCATGTTTGCTTGTGAGCTTCTCCATGACTATAACCAGATCATTATTATTCAGAAGATGTTCGGTTGATCTTATAGGTGGAAATGAGCCCTGTCATTTTCCACGTGAGTAACTTGGGGTGCAGAGAGCTTACAAGGGTCAAGGTCAGAGAGCCGGCCGAAGGCAGACCTGGGCGAGAAGCCGGTGTCCTGGGTCCCAGGAAGGGAAAGCCGGCCCGTTTCCACCCGAGGTCACACCAGAGCACAGGTGACCGGACGTGGTTCTTCGCACAATTTTCACACAGATTTATTGGGCCAAAGTGAGCATTTTTACTTCACTGAAGAAAAATCCCACCTAGTTTCTAGTAATGATTGGGCCATCCACTCCATAAATACTTTCTACACCTGGCACGTTTTACCAGGTGTCACGTAGACGCCAGGTCGCTGACATTACACGGGCATAACATTCTCGCTGTTGCCTGGAAGCTTCT
>NW_011889210.1:11716-16539 GCF_000151845.1 Pteropus vampyrus | reverse complement strand
CCAGGCTGCCTCCTGGTGAGGGGGGGACACCCCGGGGAGAGGACGGGTTTTCCTTCCGGTGAGTGGCCCATGCGGCCTCTGGCAGCGGCCGTGGGCAGACAGGAGCCGTCTGTCACACGCTGATCAGCTCCTCATGGGGAAGCCGAGCACCGGCCTGTTTTCAGCCTCTTAGCCGGCCGAGTGGTCTGTCTTTGCCGTCTCGGGCCACGTGCCTTCTTTAGTAACTGGGGGCTCTCTACCACGGGAAAAAACCTTAGGGGCCTCGCATCGCGCCTTTGCCGTCCTCAGGTGAAAACCCCGGCGGCGTTTCTGTGTTCTCAGGGTAGCCAGCTGGACTGAGTGGGCGGTCGTAGGCACTGGATGCCCGGGGCAGGGGACTGTGACCGGGGGAGGCCCCCGGGGGGCCCTGCCGAGCCTCCGCCCGGGCAGCGGGGCAGACCAGGGCTAGCCCAGGCTTTGGAGCAGGAGGGAAATGGGCTTCTGAAGCCAGGAGCCTGGGGTCAAGATCCTGGATTTGCCACTTGTTGCCTTGGGACTTTGGGCCAATGGTTTACCCTTCTTCAGCCTCGGCTCTTAATCTGTCCGCTGAACGTGATGAGCTGGCTCCTCTCTCTGTAGAGATGGTCGATGGGCTTCAAAACAGAAAGTGGAAGAGGGACGTGCAAAAGCATTGTGTTTCGCCGGCGTGTCGCATGCTCCGCGGCTCTGTTCGATCAGGGCCCAGGTGGACTGGGACCCCGGTCTTCCATCCTGTTGTTGGAGAGAGAAGTCCTCTTCACCCCATGCGGCAGGCAGTGCCCCGCTGAGGCTGGCATCTGCCCCACCCAGTTAAGCAGGCAGTAAAGGACAGAACAAATGTTAGCGATTGTTTTCTTTGACTAGGTGTTTTAAGCAGTCGAGCGGTGACTCCTCATGGCGCTCACGCCCTTGAGGGTGAAGAAAACAAGGCATGAATAAGGAGGAGCAGGGAGCGATGTGGGGGAGGTCCCCGGGGTGCCGTGAGGGCGGGGCCAGGGGCTGGGCGCTGCGGGTTCCTGCGGGCGTCCTCAGGGCCAGTGGAGGTGGGCGGTGTCGGGTGCGTTTCCGGTACTGTGGCCGCTGATGCCGTACTGCCGAGGGGACGTGGGGCTCTTCCGGGCTGTCACGCTTGTGAACGCGGGTCCTTCGGTCGTCCTCAGGCCACGGCTGCATCGAGGGCAGAGTCGAGCCCCGTGGAGCACAGTTTCGTCGCTCTGCCCGGCTCAGGTGCGTTAGTGATCGAACGTGAGCTCTGATTATGCCCGGAGGTGGCGACGAGCGTCTGGGGGCGGCGTGGGAGGGGCGTCTGTCCCAGGCGTGTGTGGGCCACCGCTCCCGCGCCCGTGCCAGCAGACGTCCCGTGTCGCTGCTTCCAGGTCTGCGGACGTGGAGGCGGATGTGACTGCCGCTGGCGGGCGTGGCCGGTGTTCGCGTCTGGTCCCAGTGCGAGTGCCGTGGGGTGCCCCGGATAGCACGTGGGGTGCCCCGGATAGCACGTGGGGTACCCCTGATAACATGTGGGGTGCCCCGGATAGCACGTGGGGTGCCCTGGCTAGCACATGGGGTACCCCGGATAGCCCATGGGGTGCACCGGATGGTACATGGGGATTTGAAGGCTCCTGCTCGCTCACGCAGGAGAAGTCTCTGGAAGCTAAGGGTGTGAGCTCCGGGCCCTTGGACTGGCCACACTGGCATCTTTCTAGAACAAATCCTTAGGAGCCTGTAGGTGCCAAGGACAGAAACTCAGAACTGCGTTTGCAGTCAGCATCAAGCCTCCTACATCGTAAGGAGTGTCACGTGTGGGGCCTGGTCACGTGTGGAAGGCCTGGTCACATGTTAGAGGTCCATGAGGGGTCCTGGTCACATGGGAGGAGCCTGTGAGGGGTCCCGGTCACGTGTGGGGGGCTCAGGTCTCTAGTTGCTTCTCTTTCTAATCTCGGAGGTCACAGAGGGCTGCTTGTGTGACGCGTGGCCTAAGTGACGTTCTCAGGATTCAGGCTGCCCAGGTGCTTGCCTTGGTCTTGACTCACCTCCTGGAGGGTTCTGGCAGGACTGTCTGGACTCTGTGGTGTCGTCTGGGGCTCCTGTGCTGACCCCACATGTGCAGTCGAGGACGCTGACCTGTGAAACGGTCAGCAAACTGAGCGAGTGTTTTAGGCTTGTTTGGCGACATTGCTTTGTTTGCTTCTGTGTGTGTGTGTGTGTTTTTTGATCTTAAAAAATGCAGAAGAAGAATATTCTTACTTGCAGGCTACGTAAAGAAAAGCCTGGCCCGTGGTTCACAGGCCCCGCTGTAAAGGCTTTGAGGGGTCCTGTTGGGCTCTGCGCTGGCCTTGCCCGCTGTCCCCATAACACGCGGGAAGGGGGACCGAGCTCCGAGGGGTCCACTGAGCTCCGTGCAGCCGGGCGGTAATGATGCTGCCCAGACCTGCTCCTTCCCTGGACGTCAGCGGTGGCAGCTCCGTCCTCTGTCCTCCCTCCCGGTTGCTAAGGTCAGAGCCCTGGGGCACCCTGGGCCGGGCACGCTCTCACACCCAAAGGGTCAGCACGCCCGAGCGGCTTTTGTTTCAAAGTGCATCAAGGTTGCGACCACTTGTCCTCAGCCCCGTTTGTCACTGGACCCTGCCGGACAGACTCCCCCGATCCCTGCTCTGGCGCGTTGCAGGCACCGCACAGCAGGCCGCTCCGCCTGTGTCTCCCCCCCGCTGGCGTGTGGGGTGCTGCAGACACGATCTGCGCCACGCCCCCGCCCGGCTCAGCCCCCCACGGAACACGCTGCGTGTTCACGGACGCGGCTTACTTAGTGACGCTCTGCCCCCCGCCCGGGCAGGCTCCCGCAGCGCAGGGACACGCGTGGGTTTTGTCCGCCGTCCCCGGGGCTGTGCGGGCCGAGTGCTCGGGGTGGCGGTGCGGGAGTCTCGCCTGTGGTCACCACGTGCGCGGACTCAGCACTTTCGGTCGCAGACGTGCCCCGGGCCACTCAGGGCGCTCGGTGTCCGTGCGGTTCTCGGTCGTGAGGTCCTGAGTGCCCCCCACCTCTGGGATGTCCTTGGTCCTGGGCTGCAGGGCCACCACCGGAACCTAAGGCTGGGGACATTTACGCCCCTGTGATCTTAGACCCCTCGCGAGTCCCACGTGTCGTCTGGCCGGGGTCGCCTTTGGGGAACCGGCCGACGCCGTGGCCTCCGACACCGGAAGCAGAGTCAGCTCTTCTTGTCCCAGAATCGGGGTGTCCGCGTGGCCCTGAGTTCCCAGGCTGCCCGCTCCCCTTGCCCGTGCCCTGTCCGGCTCTGAGGAAGCAAAGACGAACTCCAGGCGACCCCGGGAGAGGAAGTCCAGCCCCCGGGGCCTCCGAGCGATAGGGGGTCTGCCGCACGTACCCGGGAGCCCGTTTCACTTCATCTTCTGGCAGACGTAGGTAAAGTCAGTGACAACTGCAGCTGGTGCCGCTTAAAGGGTGATTGCCCTTGACCCCCTGCATTTCTCCAAACAGATTCCTGGTTTTTACCTTTTATTTGATCCCTTTTCCTTCCTGATGAGGCCGCCGAAGGCAGGTGCGTCAGCCTGGGGAAAAGGCCTTGGCCCTTGTCAGAGGCCTCTCCGTGGGGCACCCCGGGTGTCCCCCTGTGCTCCCATGTCTAGGACCGAGTGTAACACAGCGTGGACACCTACCTTTGTTCCCGTGTGGCTAACTGGTCAGGAGTAAGGGGACAGTGAGGGTCCTGTAAACGTAGGGCTAGGAAGGGGAGGCCCCTTGAGGCGGGGTGGCAGGCGGGTCCCTGGAGAGGGAGGGAGGGTGCTGGATGCTTCGGGGACCCAGCGGAGGGAGTCTGGCTCAGCCTTTCCTGAGCTGCGAAAGGGTCTGCAGTGACAGGTGTCATCCTTTGAAAGCTCTCACTTTGAGACCCGTTCCCGACCTTCCAACAGGAGCCTGGCGCCGTGAGCCGGGTCCCCCCTTTTCGGGGAGATGGAGGCCTTTGCAGGCTAGGTGGAGCCCGAGGCCTGCTCCCCAGCCAAAGCTGCAGGCGAGGCCCTTGGTCCAGAAAGCTACAGCCCCGGGTCACGAAGGGCCGCCTGGTCACTCAGCAGCAGGACTGAAGTGATAACCCAGGCTTTCCGAACATCCCCAGAGACCTCTCTCCACCCCTGCATGCCCCCTACTCCATTACGCCCCCTTTCGCCAACTCAAGGGGTCGACAAGCCCCAAACCCGGGCTGCTGTCCCAGCAACAAGGCTTCCGTGAGGCGCCTCGAAGGACATGGCCTTCGCGCCTGTGCTACCCCCACCTGAGTTGGCCAAAGGTGTGTTCCCAGACCGCCTTGCCATCAGCCAGGACGGGCTTAAAGGAGCAGATGGCAGCGTGGAGCAGTCTCCACACCCCGCAAACTGCTCCTGCGTGTAAGAGCAGTTCAGGGCAGGGAATGGATGGCCCGTGGCTATCACGCTTTATCATGATGTCACATACGCTGCTGCTCACTCCTGTGTCCTTACCGGAAAAGATGGGGCCAGTGTCTAACTGTCACTGGCAGCGTTTGTCAATAATACGTTACCAGGTAGAAGGAAGTGGTTTGGGGTGCGGGTGGGTGGTTCTGTGACCTCTCAGCAAATCTCTCAACAGCCGGGAGCAAGGAAATCATCTCATAAAGGACAAAAGATCCAAAGACCCTTCAGCCTTAAAACGTAATGACTTTGATTTTCACAGCAGCACTTGCGGGCAGCGGAGCGTGATGTTTGTGTGGGCAAATTGGAGCTGAAATAATAGGTCCTTTGTGTCTCCCTCTGCATTTCATTCCTGGATGGAGGTC
>NW_011889210.1:5128-9731 GCF_000151845.1 Pteropus vampyrus | reverse complement strand
TGTGCGTGTGTGTGTGCGCGTGTACGTGTGTGTGCGTGTGTGTGCGAGAGAGAAAGAGAGAGAGAGACCTTCCTCTTTGAAGAAGCCACAGTCCCACTGGATCAGACCCCACTCTCATGGCCCCATTTAACCCTAATGTCTCCTAAAGCCATATTGCCACACTGAGGTTTAGGGCTGCAAAGCGCAGATTTGGGGGGACACAGGCCAGCGTGCAGCGTTTTCGCTCGGGCTCGCTCTCGGAGCTGCACGTCCCATGGGTTTCGGGAGCTGTGTCACCCGCCATCATAGTTTTCTGCTGAGCGGCGTCGGGGCCCTAAACGCCCTCCGGATCTCCCGGTCCCCCCCCCCCCCCTGCAGTGCCGCTCATCTCTCTGCCGTCTCTGTAACTGAGCCTTTTCCGGAGCGTCCCACAGTTCGGATGACGGAGTCCGTAGCCTGTCAAGACTCGCCCTTTCACTCAGGGGTGCGCACCTGGGGTCCCTCCACATCCTTTCATGCCCTGAGAGCTCACTTCTGCTCAGCCCCGAGGGGTGCCGTGTCGTCTGCAGGGACCGCAGCCATCTGTCCACCTGGCGGAGGGCGTCTCCGTTGCTTCCGGGTTTGGGACGTGATGAGTCGAGCTGCCGTAAGCATCCAGGTTTTCAAGTGCACGTACCTTTGCAAGTTATTTGGGGAAAGGCCTGGCCGCGGGGTTGCTGGAACTGGTGACATTTTACCAATGAGTCGTGGTCCTTGCCGCCTAAAAGCCCCGAAGCCATGCGCATGAGCAAGTCAGGGCCTCTGAGTTGCCTTCTGCTCGGCTCCCGTCCTTGTGCTTCTGGGGACGCCGACAGCGATGAGGCCACGACCGTGACTTTCTGCGGCCACTGCCGGAATGGACACGGCGAGGGGGGGCCCCGGACGCCGAGGCAGAACTGAAGTTAGTTTCTCCGAACCTCTGCGGACCCAGAAAGCTCTGTTCTCATCCCTCGGGCCACCAGGGTGCGCGGAGGAGGCCTGGGCGTGGGCCCCGACCTCACCTGCGGGCCGGGCAGAGCGCCGTCCAGGGCCCTGCCCGCCCCGGCAGTCACCTCGTCCCCTCTGCCCTGGTTTCCTCACTCGTGAAATGGAAAGTATAGCAAACTAGAAAAGTCTCAGAGGGACCGTGCGGACAAACGCAGTAACGTGTGAAGGTGACAGCATGGTGCCTGGCGCACCCGATGCGGGCGAGGTGCGTGCACGCACGTCAGCGGTCAGGGTCGCGTGTGTGTAGACGTCTGCCTGTGACCAGCACCGTCGCGAAGGGTAGGAAACGGACTTAGCCTCGAATATGTCGTCAAGCCGGGGGGCTTGACACACGTGGGGACGGGGAACGCCGTGCCAAGGCAACCTAAGTCATGAAAACAGATAAGCCAGAGTTTACGTGGGGGGCGGAGCCCCTGGCCAGGCAGTGCGGGCCACTCAGTGTGTTCTGGGGGCGATGATGCATTTGCTGACCCCGGGGTCGGAGGGAGCTGGCGAGGGTGCTGTCAGGAGGGGCGACGTGAGCGTGGTGCTCAGACCCCGCTGTGGACGAGATGCCCTGCAAGGCCCCCGATTTAGTAGGCCTGGGCTAGGGCCCTGGAAACCGTGTACTCGCCTGTTCTCGGCCACGCTGGTGCTGTGGTGCTGCCGTGTCACGGAGCGCATGCCGAGAACCCCTGAAAGGCCACTGCAGAGACTCAGACGTGGGGGACGGCTGGGGGCTCCCGAGCAGTCGGGGGGACGTCTCAGGGCATCGGGGACCGGGGTGGAGGGGAGGAGTGGCGAGGAGGGGGAGGGATTCGGCTGGGGGAGACGCCACCAGCTCGAGGAGACCAGGGCTTTGTCTGCGGAGGTCGTCAGAGTACAAGGGGGACAGTGACTGGGTGACCGACAACTGCAAAGGTGGGGGACGGGAACCCACGGAAGTCGCGGCCCCGGAGCCTGGGGCCGCGACGGTCTTGGCCGGGTCACGCACTTTGCTGCGCCTCGCCACGTGGACTCAGGGACTGCCGTCCGTCTGGCTGCCCGTCCCCCCGGCCACCTCTCCCGCCCCAGCGCAGGACCCAGAGCCCGGCGGTGGCTCAGTAAGTGACGCATCTTATAAACACTGGGAATTGCTTAGATTGAATAATACTTATAATCGACCAGATGTTCTTAAAATAGTTTCGTTGTTCCGTGTGACTCGACATTCACATTAGGAAAACAAAGGCTGTTTTTTTTCTTTTATTGCGCATTGTGATTCTCTTAGCAAATTCCTGCTTCGACTCTGCAGCTGTTCCAGGTTTGGGTCCCATTCAGCCCGTCCTGTGTGCAGGGAGGTTCAGGATGGGCTTAGACAATATGCACTTCTGTTGTTGTTGTTGTAAACTGTGTCTTATTGTTGTTACCGTTTGAATCAGGATTTTGAATGCAGCTCAGAACATTGACTCTGGAGGGAAAAGAATATGGACCTGGTGCCAGGAAACTGGGAACTGGCCTTCAAGAGCGGCTCCTAGGCCGGGAGGTGAGGGGCCCTGCCGACGTGGGCCCAGCGCAGTGGGAAGCCACGGTCTTGCAAGGTCAAGTGGAAGTCGTGGTCCAGGAAGAAAGGAAGTGAGAGGTCAGGCCTGTAATTTGTGCTCAGGGTCACGTCTTCAGAGAGGCTGTAAACAGGAAGAGGAGGCCAGCTCGGAGCTGGGAAGAGCGGGAAGCCCCAGCAGGGGCGGTCGGGGGGACAAGGCCTGGTGCGTGGGGCGGGAGGCTGCTCACGAGGTGTCGCCACCTGGAACTGACTGTGGGTGGGCTTTAAGGGCTCCATGTCGAAGGGCGAAGCTGGGTTTCTGCCCTGCTGGATGCATTTGGGGGTGACGTCCAGTCCTGGACCAGACCGCACAGCGGATGGTGAAGCAAGAGGCTTCAGAGGTTTTAGGTTTTCTTCTTCCACAGAGTGTGGCCGTCACCTTGAACTTCCTCGAAGACTGGGTTTATTGTGGCTTTTCTCTGCTCCGTCTCCTCCCTTTAGAGCATGTCACTTAGTGTCCAGGTTCCTAAACCCGACGCGGGCTAACGACATCCACTTTCCAAGCAGGCGGTATGTCCCAGGAATTTAAAGTATATTACTTCTCACTCACTCGTCACAGCAAGCGTGCATGGCAGGTGATGGTGTAAGGTTTTACAGACGGGAAAAATCTGAGGTTACATTATGTCTCCCAAATCACATGACCGAGTGGCTGAAGGAGAGTTTGAACCCAGGTCTGCCGGATTGCAGAATGCGGTCTCCTCACCCTGAAGCTGCTGCCCCCACGCCCTGCAGAATCCGAGCCCAGGCCCCGTCACACTGCTGACAGCCACTCCCCGCTCTCCAGCACAGAGAAGGCCCTTAGCAGCCTCTGCCCCCAGGGGGCATTTCCGGGCCTGAGTGACTTCTGAAGCCAGCCCTGGGCCTGTGTTGCTTCTGCTCGAGGTTTGTGGCCTCCCTTTGGGCTAGCCGACATTCCCAATCAGAACGTAATTGCTTCCCTGTACAGTGAGCCTTAAGGGATGTTACTTAAAACATATTATTAAAGATTAAAACAGAAAAAGATGCTGACAAATATAAAGGAAAGAATTCTTGGCCTGTGAGCCCGGGATCCAGAAAGATCTTGCGGGCATTTAAAATCATAACAGGCATGAGCATGGATTCGGGGTGTAGAGAAGTGCTCCAAATAAATTCAGGGCGATGAGGCTGGATCCTGGTACTTCCTGCACCCCCAGATAGCAGGCTGACCCGCAGATCACGAGTGTTCCGGTGACGGGGCTCGTGTAAATGACCTGGGAGGCTCAGACCAGTGCAGAAACGACTTGGGATTGTGTGTGAGTTGTTTTCTGACAGCAGAAAGCCCACCTACTTTAGGCTGAGTTGCTCTGTGACTGGCTGTCCCGGGAGGAGGCCGGGTCCATCCCCGCCACTGTCCAGCCCCTGCCCTGGACGCTGACCGCCGCCCCCCTGACCCTCGCTCGAGCACTCGTAGGTCAGGGACTCTGCTCACCTAGTACATTCGCATCGCTCGTGTTCCCACGCCCGTGCCCTGACGCCTGAGCGCCTCCGGGCGTGCTGTCACGGGCCCCCGAGAGACCGCGTCCTCCCCGCACCCCGGTGCCCCGCGTAAGTGAGGTCCACGGCGGTTTGTCTCGGGGTCGACCTAAGACACAGCTAGATGTGTGCCTGCGACACCCAGGGAGCTGTGACTGACAGAGCTTGAGAGAGGATCGTAAGGGTTTAAAAATCCATGCTGACGGCTCCGGGGACTGACCCAGTCCCGAATCGCAGGGCGTGGCGGCCCCGTGGTCTCCCGCGCAGGATGAGGCTGTGGCTAAATGAGGCCCGCGGGAAGAGGGCACGGGCTTCTGGCTGAGCATTTCCCGTCTGGCAGCCCCTCATCCGACCTCCTAGCTGTCATGGCGGCGCTGCGATGTGGGGCCACCCGCCCGTCACGCCGACGAGCGCACCGAGGCCGGTCGTGAAGCCGCCGTGGGCCGTCGAGCACGGGCGTCTGTTGGCTGTCACGGCGCCGACTGCCTTCGCCCCGCCTACTGCCCACGCTCTCTGGGCCGGCGAGGGTGTTAGGGTGTCCCTCCGGGC
>NW_011889210.1:0-4066 GCF_000151845.1 Pteropus vampyrus | reverse complement strand
GAGCTTACTGGTCCTGCTGGGGGACGCAGGCTGGGGGTGAGTGAGGACGAGGCCAGAGGTCATCTCATGAGGATGGAGAAGTGACGGCGACGTCCACTAATGTGTATCGAGCGTCCGTGACACGCTGGGCACTGCTGGGTGCACCGGCCACACAGTGAACAGATCTGCCCAAGTCCCTTGCCCTGTGAAGCTAACGCTTTAGAGCATCTGCCGGGGCGTCGGGAGGCCGTGGTGCTCGGCGGTGTCTGGAGGGTTGGGTGACAGCCGGGCGGTGTGGGTGGAGGCCGGAGTGGAAAGGTGGGGGTCGTTCGGGGGGCGCCGGGGCCTGAAAGGGGAGGGCGTCACTGACCGGGCTCCTTGGGGTGTTTCTCCAGCAGAAACTGGACACCAGCCCCATCCAGTCCGTAACTGTTTTAACAAAAGCTTCTCTTCAGCAGTGGCCGAGCGGGGGTCCTGGGCTGGCTGCCGGGCTCCGGGGCGGTGTCTTGCTCAGTAGCCTTTGGAGGGACGGGGGGAGGACAGGGCTGGGCCCGTCACCAGCCACTTGGGCCCCTCCCGGCGCCCCGGCTGCAGCCCAGGGACATGATTTCCACCGCGTCCCGGGGGCGACCGCGAGGGGGCTGACGGCCGTCCGTGTTCCTCTCGTTTCAGATTGCTCTGCCATGACCACGACGCGGTACCGGCCCACGTGGGACCTGGCCCTCGACCCGCTGGTGTCCTGCAAGCTGTGCCTCGGGGAGTACCCGCTGGAGCAGATGACCACCGTGGCCCAGTGCCAGTGTGTCTTCTGTACCCTGGTGGGTCCGTGTGGGAGCAAACACCCGTGTGAAAGGGTGTCCGCACGCGCCTTCGCTCCGTGTTCCAGACAGCAAGCCGAGCTCTGTCTCACCTCTGCCGGCGACGCGTCCCCCTCCCTAGGCTTCCCTGTTGGTTCCCTAAGTCAGCCAGGCCACCCACGTGGGCTTCCACCCCAGGTGCTCCGGGGGCACAGGCAGTCAGCTAAACGGAGTTCTGGAAGCGGGGAGGGGGTCTGGCCGTGCGTGCGCTCGCCTTTCTGGAAAGAAAAGCTTCGCACCTCACTTTGGACCAGACGGTCACATGCCCGGCTGTGCCGGTGCCGACCCCCGAGCGTGCCCAGCTCTCATGCCAGCTTCCCCTGGCGGGGCGCCGGGCTGGAAGGTACGCGCGGACCCCGAGGTCACATTTAGATTCCCCCAGGCGGAGCCAGCCTCATCTGGTGACAGGGACCTCTGTTCCCAGCAGCCCTCCCTCAGACCGACGTCTGACACACAGGAAAGGGAAGCGACACCATAGGTCTGTTTTCCGGTCACCTCATTTAATTTCACGTGCTTTTTTCTTCCCGTTCAAGGAATACAAACAAACAGACAAACAAACAAACAAAGGTCCAGAAAAGAAAAAACAAAAAGACCATTTTCTTCAAATTATAAAAAGCCAGAATCGCTTCTACATTTTAGATGAGCTATAAGTGGACCGCGTGTGTGGCCTGCCTAGTATTTAAATGTCTGGATTAAAATCTGTCACGAGACAGACTTTCCCGCTGTTTTGTAGGAGACGTGTGCTTTATTCTCGCTCACATGTCACAGACCTTATTTCTCACATTGCAGTCCCCACCTCCGACGGAGTCTGCTGTGCCGGACTCTGGCGTTCCAGGGGGCAGAATTCTGGACGCTCCGAACGCCGGGTTTACTGCAGGGCTCCTGATGGCTGATCAACGAAGGCTCCGTGCACTGCACGCGGGGAGCCTCTCTCCGTGCTGCGGCCGAGAGCCGTGCCTCCTTAGGGCCCCGGGAGAGTTACCTTAGCCTGGAGGACAGGAAATCGCTTTGGCCTTTTTCTGAGCCGGGGAGGATGGGAGGGCGAGGCGGAGAGACTGACCTCCCCCCATAGACACGGGAATGGTTCACTGTCATTTCTAGACGCTGCGGGAGGGTGGTGCAGCTGGTCAGGGAGCATCCAGTCGCTGGCTCTGAGGCAGTTGCCCCCTCCTGCCTGGAGGGACTTCCAGGTGTCCACAGGTGGAATCTAGTCCCCTCTGCCCTGGTGCCCTTGGGCACGTTTGCTCACCTCTTGCCCTGGGGGCCGCCTCTCACCACCGAGGCGTGTCTTTGCTCGAAGTGGTCCATCCAGCCTGCCCAGGCTGAGTCGTCCCTCAGGGAGGATCGCTTGGCGCCAGGGGATGCAGTCACTTTTCTCGTTGTTGTTGTTTTGGTTTTCTGTGTCTTGAGAATTATAGAAGTAAAAAAGCAACTCCAGTGCAGATCACACGCTAAAATCGAGTCGGAGACCGCGGAAGGGGCGAGGAGGAGCCGTGTGTTCAGCGGGGCTGCGGGCTCGGGGCAGGCGTCGTGGGGGCAGAGGGTGGCTCCGGAGGCGGGCTCTGGAGGTCGGCTCTGGAGGTCAAGGGCGCAGGGCTTTCGTCGCCCCCCGCCCCCGGGTCCCGATGCCTTCCTGCCCAGGAAGGACACGTGGGACCCGCTTTCTCTCTTCCTGTTTTGTGCACTTGACTCTCCATCCCAAAGCCGACCTGCTCTCTTCCTTCCGCCCGGGAGCCCTGCCCCATTCTCGGCCAGGTGCCCAAGCGGGTGCTCTTATCCGTCACCCCAGCCCCTTCTGGTTCCTGAGACAAACAAAACTCTTGGTTCCTCCATTTGAGGGAGCGAAGGCACCTCGCTGGACTCCCCTGTTTTGTTTGGTGGACCAAGCAGGTGGAGTGGGGAACGCGGAGCTGGTCCTCCGACGGCCCTTGGCGGCCGGTAGCTGTGGTTCCCGGGGCAGTAGGGACGCACATCAGGACCCGCTCTCGTCCTGCACATTCGTCTTTACAGAAGTCTCTCTCGTACCCCATTTCTCCTCGTGCTCATTTCAAGACATCTCTTTGCTACTAGATCGGACGACATAGCCTGTGAGGCACAGCCCACTTCCTGTCTGCGAGCGGCCTGGGCTTGTTTTCCGTGGCCGACAAGCGTGTCCTCGTGTGTCTGTAGTAGACGCTTGGAGTCTCCCGGAACAGTCACCGTGCGGATTGTGCCGGGGCCGTCCATGGCGTGGGACGCTCACTCCGGGGGAGCTGCAGCCAGTCGTGACGCAGCTGCCGCGTGCACGGTCTGAACGCTGGCGCCCGGGGCCGCAGCCCTGCCCGGCGTGCATCGCCCACGCCGGCTTTGCGCGCTCTGCTTCTCGGGGAGCATAAACCCGCTCTCATTATGTCTGCTCTGCGCAGTATCGCAAGAGATGTCAGCGTTTTCCTGGTTGATGGCATTCCGGTGTCCTCCAGAGATCCAGTTTAGACGAACTTAATTATAGAAAGTGAAATAATGATCTCGTTGTTCAGGTTTTGATTTCTAACCTATGACTGTAAGAAACAGCGCGTACAGATAGACAGACGGCAGAGTCGCTCTGTGCTTAGCTGGCGCCCCACTCCTGCCTTGTGCTAGATGCTTCTGTATCCTGTCTTGCTTCCTGTCGCAGAAGTCCAGGGGGGCGGGCATCCCTGTTCCACTGTCGAGGCAGCTGTGGCCCAGATGAGCCGCTGTGGCTCTGCCTAACAGGACTGGAGTCTGTCTGTCCTCATGCTGTACCGGCCATAAACGGGACGGTCCTCCCAACTGCAGGCTGCGGCTGCAGGGGCTCAGCATGCCTCTCAGCCACCTCGCCGTCTCCCCACACAGGCCAGCTGCTGCCACCAGTGTGGGCACAGGCCTGATGGAGGCCACGTGTGGCTGCCGCCCGTCCCCTGCTGCCCGCCCTCGGCCGGGGTGATGGTGTGGATGAGTTTGCCACTGAAGCCTCTGCCGCCTGTGCCTCAGGTGGGGCTTCAAGGCTGGGGGTTGGCGACATGCAGATGGTTCCAGCCTGGTCTGAGCTCAGGGCCACTGCCATCCTGGGGGGAGTTGGGCTCACGGGTGTCAGCATCGTGGTGGACAGCTAGTCACAGCCTTCTGCTTTAGCGCTCTCGAGAGAAGCCGTAGGAAATGGCTCATTTTGAGGAGTTCCTTGATTTCTACTTTTTAAAGAAATTGGCCATCTAGCGTCTTTAATGACTGAC
>NW_011889209.1:1097840-1117022 GCF_000151845.1 Pteropus vampyrus | reverse complement strand
TTTCTAAATGAGATCTTTTGCTGAACATAATTTTGGAATTTTAGGACATGGAATTTCAGATAAGTGATAGTTATAACATGTTTTTAAGAAATGGTAATAAAAATAATAATGCTGAAATGCATTGCCTCTGATATATCTGATGTCTGCCCCCAAATAAATGTGTCAGTGGCCACATTAAGCAAAATAAAATTTGGTTTAAATTAAGTACAATAACCAAAATAGTTTATTTGGAACCTGCTTACTAAAAGCAAAACATCAAAATTCACAGCATTATAAATTTTCTAATTTTACTCAGAAGTAAAAGGCTAATTCTACATACGTTTTTTCCCAAATGTCCATAGACATTATTATTATATATCTATATAGAAGGCTTTATCCCAAAGTCACCTTTGGCAACCTCAAAATATATAAACGACCATCAAATACTCTGTGAGAGAGGAGAGAAGGCATCTGAAAAAATGCAAAGGAAAGGGCGTACAGAAATGACCAACTCAGCCAGTTAAAACTGCTCTCTTCCCCTATTCTGTCCTATGTTCTCCAGCTAACATGTTTTCTCATAGCTACCTCCCCCACCTCAAGGACTCTCCATCTCACATTTGTTGATTCATGGCTTGCCAACCAACTAATGTTCTTATCTCTGTAGCTGTGTAGGAATAACTAGACTGTGTAAAACTGCTTGTTATGTTACAATTAGAGCTCAGCCTTTGGATAGGAATCCACTGAGCAGGAGCCAGCATCAATAAGTGTTGCTCCCTGCTTAGAGCCTAGGAGTCCCGTCTCTCTGTTCAAAAATCCTATAATGGTGCTGATAATGCCAAGGTCGCGAGTTCCGCAAAACAAACGACCTGTAAGACTACTGGTCTGAAAATTCCTCTTCCTCTTGCAGCCCCCCACCTGAAACTCCTCCTTCCCATCCTGAATAAGGAGACACATGTGAAACCTCAGACAAAGGAATCACATACCCCTTGCATGGACACTATAAAAGTATATAAGCTGTAATAAATCCAACTAGAATAAGCCCGTGCATGGAGTTGTTAACCCCATGGACTCCGCCGGCCTAATAAATTCTCCTTCCTCTAAACAAAGTTGTCTGAGCCGCTGAATTCCTCCATGGGGTGTCGCTTCCTGCAACATTTGTATCTATGAGCTTGTTTCTGTTGTTTGTTTATCCTGTTCTCCAGATTCCAGGTATGACATTTGTCTTTCTCTGACTTACTGCAGTCAGCACAATATACTCTAGGTCCATCCATATTGTTGCAGATGGCAAGATTTCATTCTTTCATGACTCAGTAATATTCCATTATATATATATACCACCTTTTCTTCATCCATTCATCCATTGATGGACACCCAGGTTGCCTCTATATCTTGGCTACTGTAAATAATGCTGCAATGAAAATATGGATTCACATGTCCCTTCGAAGTAGTGTTTCAGTTTCTTCAGGTAAATATCCAGCAGTGGGATAACTGGGCCCTTCTTTGTCTCTTGTTATAGCCTTTGTTTTAAACTCAATTTTGAATGAGATAAGTATTGCTACCCAGCCTTTTTGTTTGTTTCCATTTTCATGAAACATTTTTTTTTTCATCCCCTTACTTTCAGTCTGTGTGTGTCTTTTGATCTGAAGTGAGTCTCCTTAGGCAGCATATGTAAGGGTCTTCTTTTCTTGTTCATTCAGCCACCTTATTATTTTTTTTTTTAGGATCAAAAGGATGTGGTCTCCTCTCAGAGGCAGAGAGTGAGAAGGACAGTGAGAGGAACAGTGGTCTCCTCTCAGAGGCAGAGAGTGAGAGGGACAGTGAGAGGAACAGTGAAAGGGAGACAGAATAAAGGCACTGAGAGGGACCCTGAGTGTTCAGGAAATTCAGTTTATATGTCATTCTTTAGTTCTCATTTTCTTAAATATGGACATACAGTGAGGAAGGGGAAGGGGAAAAGTATGTAGTGCTAAAAGCCCACTGGCTGGGACTTCCCAGCCTTTAAAACTTAGGTTCCCCATAGTTTTAGCCATAGAGAATGACTCCATTGGTTCCTATGGAGAATGAGTTGTTAGCAATCCCAGCAGAATCTTTCTTTGTTCTGAAGGTGTCCTTCTGATGTTTTACTAAAAGCAAAACATCAACAAGCAAAACAGCCCTGGCTACAGGGCTGATCAGCATATTGCAGTTGCTGAATAAAGCTTGATTAACATTTTTAATTCTCTTGCCTCCTCCCTACATTATTCCCTCCTCAGAGATTTTATTCCCTTATTCTTAAGGGGATGTGAGGGACAAAAGCCTGTCTTCTGTAACTTTTTCAAAGCTAAGATAACGCTGTGGTCCCTGCCTACCGGGAATAAAAATCTCCATACTTTATTCAAAGGACCCCAGAGGCAGAGAAGATGAGGTTGGTCCAGCATATAGAAGTAGTAGGAAGCCTCGCAGCTTAGAAGATATAAATTTAACAAAAAATTGAAAAGACAAAAGTCAAAATTAATAGAAGAGGTAATTGACAATTAAGTTACTTTTTCATGACAATTTGTTAATTCAAGGTTAAGATATCTCCTGAACAGAAATTGAATTATTTTGAAGAGAGTAGTGGCTTAGACACGAGGTTAAAAGAATAATTATTCAGTAAAGTCCCCTGATTCCCTGAGATATGTGTACTTAGCTATTTTTCAGAACAAGAGCTTAAGATCTCACATGGGTTCACAGGAATAGGGTGCCCTTTTTGGTTCATTTTCTGGTGGGATCTGTAAGGACTCATAAGAAACTGGTTTAATTTGAGACAAATGTACCCAGCAGTTGATCCTTTGAAATCTGACAGCAGTTGGTGTACTTAACAAAACTTGGTAGGGCCCTTTTATTTGTATTGAGGGCTAACTTTCAATAGATCGGAGGGAGGGAGCTGCTCTGCTCATAGGAAACACGTAGAAGCAGGTCATCTACAAACGGTTTAGCCTTAGGTTCTCAACAAACGTATTTTGTGTGATGGGCATGGGGGCTGCCCCCTTTTGGCTGTGACCCAGTTTCCCAGGATAGATAATATCATACTCAAAGGTGAAAAGCTAAAAGCTTTTTCTCTAAGATCAGGAAGAAGACAAGGGTGCCCACCATCACCAATTCTATTCGACATAATATTGGAAATCCTATCCACAGCAATCAGACAAGAAAAACGATAAGACATCTAAATCGCAAAGGAAAAAGCAAAACTGTCACTATTTGCAGATGACATGATATTACATATAGAAAACCACAAGGAATCCACCAAAAAACGATTAGGACTAATAAATAAATTCAGCAAAGTTGCAGGATACAGAATCAATATACAGAAATCTGTTGTGTTTCTATACACCAATAATGAATAATCAGAAGGAGAAATGAAGAAAACAATCTCATTTAAAATTTCATTAAAAAGAAAAAAACATTGCATCAAAAAGAATAAAATCCCTAGGAATAAATTTAATCACAAAGGTAAAGATTGGTGTTATGAAAAGTATAAGACTTTGAAAAAAGAAATTGAAGAGGATACAAATAAATGCAAGCATATCCCATACTCATGGATTGGAAGGATTAATGTTATTAAAATGTCCTTACTATCTAAACTAACATACAGATTCAATGCAATTATTAAAATACCAATGACGCTCTTCTCAGAACTAGAATAAATAATCCTAAAATTTATATAGAACCAAAAGAGACTCCAAAGAGCCAAAGAAATTTTGAGAAAGAACAAAATTAGAGACATCATGCTCCCTGATTTCAAACAATAATATAAAGCTACAACAGTAAAAACAATATGATAGTGGGATGAAACACAAACATAAACCAAAAAATAGAATAAAGCCCAGAAATAAACATTTTCTTATATGGTCATTTAATCTACAACAAAGGAAGCAAGGATGCAAGGATATACAATGAGGTAAAGACTGTCTCTTCAATAAGTGTTGAGAAAACTATACAGATACATGCAAGGAAAATCAATTGGACATCACTTTTTTACGCTATATTAAAAAAAAAAAAAACCTAAAAATGGATTAAAAACTTAAATATAAGACCTGAAACCACAAAACTTGTAGAAAAAAACATAGACAGTAAACACTTTGACATCACTCTTAGCAATATCTTTATATCTCCTCAGGCAAGGGAAACAAAAGAAGAATAAAAAAATGAGATTATATCACACTAAAAACTTTCCGAACAGAGAAGGAAATCACCAACACAATGAAAAGACAATCTGCTTAAAGGGAGAAGATATTCCCCAATGATACATCCAACATGGGGTTAATATCCAAAATGTATGAGGAACTCATACAACTTAACACCAAAAACCCAAACATTCCAATTGAAAAATGAGTAGATGACCTGAATAGGCATATCCCCAAAGAAGGCATACAGATGTCCAAAAGATATATGGAGAGATGCTCAGTATCACTAATCCTCAGGGGAATGCAAATTAAAACCACAATGAGATATCACTCATATCTGTCAGAATGGCTATCATCAATAAATCAACAAAAAACAGGTCCTGGTAAGGATGTGGAGAAAAGGGAACCCTTATGCACTATTGATGGGCTGCAAACTGGTGCAGCCACTATGGAAAACAATATGGAGATTCCTCAAAAAATTAAACATAGAGCTTTCATATGATCCAGCCATTCTACTTCTGGGTATTTGTCTGAAGAAAACAAAAACACTAATTTGAAAAGATATATGTCTCCCTATGTTGATTGCAGCATTACCAGTAATAGCCAAGATAAGGAAGCAACCTAGATAGATGTCCATCAATAGATGAATGACTAAAGAAGATGTGGGCACTGTTCTAAGGTGCTGTTCTATATAGCTTTGAACAGAACAGTCCTGCTTCATGCTCTCATGAAACTGGCATTCCACCGTATATAAAAAAATGTAAATACAGAAATCACTTTATATTAACTCCAAAGTGTCCCTAGATCAGTTCAAAATATGAGTGGTCTCATCTAAATAGTACTGATAATAAAAGATGCAATTGACAATTTTTCAAACTGTAAGCACAGGCTGTTTCCAGTTTGTTTTTATACTTAGGCTTTTTCTCTCTGCTATTATAAGAATGAAATTCTCAGTTTAGATAAATTTGATGTATAGTTAACATTTACTATTAATTATAGAAGATGAGAATTCAATTAAGACTAAATTTATAGTTCTCCATAATTTTGGCCCAGCTTTAAATCTCTTTACCACCTTTCTAATCTTTTCCAGTTGCTTTCACCTCAAAAAAAAAAAACAAAAAATAAAAAATAAAATAAATAAAAAAGCTCATGCCTCATAGGGTTCTTACAGTTTAAATGAATTAATGAAAGGCACCTGGAACAATGTTTGTTACAGAATAAGCACTCAATAATGTTAGCTTTTTTAAGTTCATATGTGTACTCAACGAATATCTATTGAGTAGCTTAGTCTGTACTGGGATTGTGCATGTGTATGTGTGTGTATTCCTGCTCTCTTGGAACATATATTAGCAGTGTGGGGAGACAGACAAACAAAATAACTAAACTATGCGGCATGTCATGAATAAAAAATTAGAGGCTGATTTTGTAACAGAGAGAAATGTTCAGTCTCTCTGACTCCTTATTCAAGCTGAGAGCGAGTGCAACTGCCTGCTTTTGAGTTAGTCAGAAAGGTCAGCTGCCGGAGCCTTTTAAGTTTCACAAGAATGTCTGCCCTAAGGTGCCCCCTACTGCATCAAGGAGCCTGGGGAGGCATACAGGTAACAAGGGACTTTCCCTATTGACAAGGGACTTTTCCTATTGCCTTGCTAGCAGTAAGGCCCAAGGATGTCCTAAGGTGACCTTTTCCCAATTTAAATACTAAAAATCAGTCCCAAGGGTGGAGATGTACCATGCTAATGAGACATGTGACACATGAAGAAGCATGTGGTTGCACTGTGCAGGTGCCAAGAAACCTCCACTTTCATATGCCTAGACATAGCTTTTACCCCACCTAGCTCCCTTAACAACCCTGCCCCAACTTCTCTCATGGGGCCACCTGAACCTTTCCTTTCTCGGTGTTGGTTCCCTTGTGCACAAGCTTAATAAACCTTTGCCTCTTGCCTGAACTTTCTTGTGGCCATCCTTCTTGATTTCCTTCCTGGGAGATCACAAGAATCCAGGACGATGGTAACAGCCTGCGATGGCGCCTGCTTCGTCTTACATAGGACATGCTGATCATTAGAGGAATTTTGCTTGCAGCTTGAGTTTTCCAAAACAGCCCTCCCATTTTCCTTTCCCCTGACATAAAAACACCTAAACTCCTCTCTCTTAATGATGCAGGACAGGGCAAATTTCCCTGAGCGTGGGGAGCTTAAGTCCTGTACCGAGAGAGAGAGTTCTTGGCTGAGTGCAAGAAAAAATTTAAACACACGCCAGAGTTAGAGTCAAAAAGAAAGTTTATTAGAGAAGGGGTAATGCTCCATAGACAGAGTGTGGTCTCCTTTCAAAGGCAGAGAGACAGACAGAGAGGCTCAGAAGGACAGAGACAATAGAGGGACAAAGCAAAAGACAGTGAGAGAAAAAGACACAGAGGGATTCCGAGTGTTTGGCAAATTCAGTTTATATATCATTCTTAGTTTCTATGATTACAGTTTAAAGACTTTGTTTACCCATTTTTCTTTGGTGACATGGGCATACAGTGTGAAAGGTAAGAATATATAGCATGAAAAGGTAAGAATATGTAGTGTGAAAAGCCCGCTGGCAATTCCCAGCCTCCGATTCAGAGGTTCCCTATGGTTTTAGCAATAGGGAATGATTGTGTTTATTTTGTGTAGGTGCACTTAATGGCTCTGTTTTCCTGTTTTTCCTTCACAGTGTGGGGAAATGGTTTGTTAGTAATTCCAGCAGAAATCATCCTTTGTTCTGCAGGTATCCTCTTCGTTTGGCTGTAGGGCTGATCAGCATATTGCAGTCATTGAATATAGCTTGATTTAACATTTTAATTCTCTTGCCTCCTCCTTACATTAGTGCAATTTCACCAGATGTCCTTAAGTAGTCGGGAAACCATGAAAGAGATTAATATAACATTCAGTGAGCTTCCTAATTCTGTGGAAGTACCTCCCCTCCAGGTGGCATGAGAAAGAAGCCAAGACCCAAGACGGGAGGCAGTATGGATAACCTTGGGACACCCCCACCCATAAGAAAACAAAAGCCCATAATTCAGACCGTTCAGGGTAGACTCACTGAGCTGCTCTCACTTTTCTCTTAAGTGTGTACTTTTGCTTTAATAAAACTTGTGCTTTCCAGCTTACTGTTTGTCATGTCCTTGAATTCTTTCTCGTGGCCTAAGACAAGAACCTGGTCACCAGAGCTCCAGGGTGAGGGCTCTCTTTGGACTCCCACCCCGTTGAGCTCTTTGACACTAAATCTACTGCCTTTCCCCATTTATAATCATTCTTCAAATACTACTGCAAGTGTATTAACCTCGACACAGCTCCTGGTTTAAAAAAAATGAAAACTAAAAAGATAAAAACGTGCATTTTGCTTCTCAAGTAAAATTCAAGCTTCTTAGCCTGGCATTTTTAACCCTCTAAATTCGAGCTCAGGTTATCTTTTCAACTTCTTTTAACTTTCTTCTCCATACTCACTCAGACCACCATAAGCTGAAATATAACATAAGCACCCTCCTCACCTGCACCCAACACTCAGGAGGGTTTGGGCTTTGCTTTTTGTTTTTGCTTCTTATCTTTGCTTTTTCTGTCTTGATCTCTTCTTCATTCTTCTCCAGTAAACTTTCTTTTTAACTCTAACTCTGGCGTGTGCTTGAATTCTTTCTTGTGCTCAGTCAAGAACCCCTTTCTCTTGGTGTAGAGCCACTTGGGGGAATTTGTCTTATCCTGCATCAATATCATTGATGATATTTCTCATGAATACCATCAATTTTTTTTTTCAGAGAAATTTCCCAAAGGGACTCAACAGCAGGGTGACGATGTGATATTTACAGCGGAACATCAGAAAGCTTGGAGCTATTGTATGGCATTTTTCAGTTACACATAAAAAACAACACACAACACACCAAAAAATGCTGTTCAATAGACTTATTGAAGAATGTCTTCTGTGCACCAGGAGCACTGAGGACAGCAGGAGACAAATCTTGCCCTTGTGGGGCTGACTATTCTGGGAAGTGGACTGACAGAAAGCACACAATTCCATTACATGATGTCGAAAACAAAGACAGATGTACACACATGTTTGGGCACTACAAGAAGTTGTTTAATAACCACATAGTGACATTAAATAGGTTTTTAAAAATTTCTTCTATTGTCAACTCTTCAAACTGCATTCTAGTTTAGTCTGACTAAATTGAGGAAAGTCAGATTGCTTTATTAATAAGGAAACAAGAATTTCCAAGTCTTCTAATATTTTAATAAAGTTTTCTGTTTGTCATAACTTATTTTATAGATCTGTTGGTTTAGAAGCATTTTATTTTCCCATTTAATAGTTACAAATTATACTTTCATTTTAAATGCATTGTATGTTCTTCCTAAAGCATTTTCCTTTAGATTATCTCTCAGATTTGTACTGTGTGGTGCTTTGCATGTAGCTGCCAGTTCATAGATATCTGCTGAGCCCAGTTCAGCTGAACAGAATTGAATTAATGAATATTTGTACAATATGAGACCTAATGACTATTAAAGATCATTCAAATCTCAGCTTTGTCACCAGCCTGCTGTTACAACTTTACACAAGTCACTGAAACCTCTGTGCCCTGGCTGCCTCATTGCTAAAGTAGGGATCATAATAGTACTTATTTTATGAGGCAGTGAGAGTTGAGATAATAAATATTAATGCTTAGAACACTACCTGGCACATGAGTGTTATTCACTATTAATAACTGAGAAAAAACCTGATAAAAACTAATCACTTTAGGGCAAGACTTTTAACATTCTCACAGACAATTGCCATCCAACTCTCACCTTAATAGATCATATTATATTCAAAGAGAGCAAGCAGCCTGCTTAATGGATACCCCATAGGGTAATTTTTCCTTCTCTCTTGTACCATTGAAAAACCTGGCATTTTTCCGTAATCAAACCTGCACTGCAGCAGAGAGCCATCTTTCCACTCAATCTGATCACTTATTAACTTCAATTCATAAGGGAAAACACTGTTGATAACACATTTTAACCTTGGATCTTTATCTAGAGCCATGCATGCTTTTCTATTTCCTTAACTGATGAATGCATCTAGCAGATTTGGTCCAAAAATAAAGTTTTTTTATTTTTTAATTTTTTAAAATTTTTTATTTGAGTGACACTAAATCAGAAGTAGCAGCCAAGATGGACTGTCTACCACTGAAAACTTCATTTAGAGATTCCAGCTCTTGAGTATTATCCTGCTGAGGAACAGAGCTGAAATGAAGCTGTGTTTCATTTCCCTTTACTAGGAGCCCCTCCATTTGATATGCAGCATATCCATTTTATTTACATCGGAATCTATTGCAGGTAGTCGTTAATTTACTTTAAGTTTAAATGTTTATATGGAATAAACTTAAAACTAGGGACCTGAAGTTTTCTAATTAGCAAGAATAAGTCTGTCATCTATCCCTCTGTCTTTATTTATCAACTATACATCAGCATGGGTCAAATTAATTACTGGGAGACTACTGAGTCCATTTTACAGCTCCAATGAGCATTTTTCATTTTCTATAATAAATATCTTACAACTTAAGTAAACAGTTTTCTGAAACAAGAATAGTTGCAAGAAAAAGTGGCTAAATTTTCACTTTTATAAATTTTGCTGCTTTTCATTAACTATCAATAAACCTAGTGTCTTAGTCTGCTCAGGCTGGCATAATGAAATACCATAGACTGGATGGCTGAAGCAATGGACACTATTTCTCACAGTTTTGGATACTGGAAACTCAAGATCAGGGTGCCAGCATGGTCAGGTCTGGTGAGGACTCTCTTTCTGGCTTATGGTTTTCTTTCTGTTTATTCTGCTTAGGAATTATTAAACATCTTGGATCTGAAGTAAACATCTTTACGGAAAAACGAAATATTTTGGCCATTATTTCTTCAAGTATTTTTTTCTACTCAACCCTGCATCTCGCCTTTTGAGACTACAACTACACATATGCTGGACCACTCAATGTTGTTTCAAAAGATACTGATGTGCTGTTTATTTTTCTCTGTCCTTCATTTTAGACAATTTCTCTTGCTATGTGTTCAGGTTCACTGATCTGTTCTCTGTAGTATTTAACATGCTGTTAATTCATCCGGTATATTTTTAATTTCAGATATATTTAATTACTGGAAATTCCATTTGGATGTATTCTAAATCTTCAGTTTTTCTCTTTATCATGCTCATGCTTTCATCACTCTTCTTTACCACGTGGAGTATAATTATAATAGCTATTTTTCATATTCTTCTCTGCTTAGTTCTTCATCTACATCACATGTGGTATGTTTCTATTGATTCAGTTTTCTCTTGATTATGCATCATACTTTCCTGCTTTTTATATGACTGGTACTTTTTTATTGGATGCATTTTATGTTGTTGATTGCTGGATTTGCTGTAATTCTTTAGATATTTCTGGGCTTTGTTATGGGATGCCACTAAGTTACTTGGAACCAGTTTAATCTTTTCAAGAATTGTTTCTTAGCTTTATTAGGACTCTACTTGATTTCTTAGACATTAGAAGATCATCTGTCCACTCTAGCTAGTAAAATGTGAACTATTCCCATACCTGTGCAAGACTTAGGATTTTTTTCTGCCTTTTTAGTGGTTCTTTCCATGGTCTTGGTAGTTTTCTCATATGCACGCACAGTTCAGAATTCAGCTAAAGACTCAAGGGAACCTCTCTGCATATCTCTGGAACTCCCTTCTCCTCTCTGGTACTTTTTTTCTACAAAGTAGCTGCCTTGGTCCATTGTAGCTGCTTGGTCTGCCTACATTTTGATCTCTATTTCCTTAACTTAGAAAAAATGTTCGGCTCTATTTGGGTTCCCCTCCCTGTGCTGCACTCTGGAAGCTGCTTGCAGGCAGTAAGTTCATGCAATCATAGGGCTTATCTTTATCTCAGGGGTCACAGATGTGTGTTGTCTGCTCTCCGATGTCTGAAAAACATTGTTTTAAATATTTAAAAAATAAATAATAAATATCCTTTCCAAATATTTTTGTCTGGTCTGGTTTTCTAGTTGTTTAAGTCAAGAGGGTAAATACGTTCCATGTTACTACATTTTGTCTGGATGAAGTCCTCTATCTAGATTTTAAGATTATAAAAACCGATTTAATTTTTATCTTATTGAAATGCCTAAGTTTACTGAAGGATAAGTATGAGAAACTGGATGATAAACAGTTTGCTAAAGTATGAATAATTAATTAAGAGTTCTAGATTAATTTGTAAGGAATTGTCAGAGGTTAGATAAAACATATATAAATTTGGGAACCAGGCAAGGAGCCTGAATTTTTTTTTTTTTTTTAGAATTTTAAGTAATATTTGTGAAAGAATAATAGTTTTATGATCAACATAATCGATATAACATATATAATATAATTTCTTAGTTACGCTTTTTAATATTTTAGGTGGTAATGTATTTTCACCCACAAAAATTAATACCATAATCTTTTATTTTATTTAAAATTTTTTCTTGAAGGTCACTAGAAACATAATGAGAGAAACTGTGTCATATATTCATTATAGGTATTCTACCCTATTTCCCCCTAATACAAAGGAATCTGGCATGTATTTTTACTACAGATTATTTCCATTTCTTACTTCTTAAGATCATATAGCATTTTACTCCTTTTATCTGACAATTTTTCCTCCTGAATACAATTAGAATAAGCTAAAGATCTATTTTCTTTTCTGCAACCAAAATCCCAGCAAGTTATTTGGATATTGACAAATGATTCTAAAGTTTATATGGAAAGGCGAAAGATCCAGAAGAGCCATCACGATGTT
Organism: Pteropus vampyrus; assembly: GCF_000151845.1. Taxonomy (NCBI): domain Eukaryota; kingdom Metazoa; phylum Chordata; class Mammalia; order Chiroptera; family Pteropodidae; genus Pteropus; species Pteropus vampyrus. The sequence continues at coordinate 1,105,112 of NW_011889209.1, read as the reverse complement.
AAAGAAGAATAAAATTGAAGGACTGATGTTACTCAACTTCAACACTTACTGTAAAACTACAGTAATTTAGATAGTTTGTTATTTGTGAAAGAATAGACAAATAGATCAGTGGAACAGAAACAGACCCCACAAATATGGTCAACTGATCTTTGACAAAGGAGCAAAAACAATACAATGGAGCAAGGATAGTCTTTTCAACAAATGGTGCAGGAACAATTGGACATCCACAGGCAAAAAAAAAAAAAAAAAAGAATCTAGACACAGACCTTATACCCTTCACAAAAATTAACACAAAATGAATCATAGACCTAAATGTAAAATGAAAAACTATAAAACTCCTGGAGGATAACATAGTAGAAAACCTACACACATTTATAGCAGCTTTATTCATAATTTCCAAAGCTGCTATAAATGTGTGGGGGCAGTTTTGTGTGGAAATAAGTTTTCAATTCATGTGGGTAAATACCAAGGAACTGGATTGCTGGATTGTGTGGTAAAAGTATGTTTAGTTTTATAAGGAACTTCCAAACTGCCTTCCAAAGTGGAAGGTATCCTTCAGTAGATGAATGGATAAACTGTGGCACAACCAGACAATGGAATATTATTCAACGATGAAAAGAAAAGAGCTCTCCAGACATGAAAAGACATGGAGAAACTTAAGTGATACTACTAAGTGAAAGAAGCTAATCTGAAAAGGCTACGTACTATATGATTCCAACTACATAACATTCTGGAAAACACAAAACTATGGAGATGGTAAAAAGATCAATGGTTGCCAGGGGTTGGGAAAAGAGAAGATGAATACGTAGAACATAGAGGATTTTTAGGGTAGTGAAAATACTCTGGGTGGTATTATAATGATAGATATATGTCATCATACATTTGTCTAAACCCCTAGAATTTACACCACCAAAAGTGAATTGTAATATAAAACTATGGACTCTGGGCAATTATGATGCATCAATGAGGGTTCATCCTTGGTAAAAAAAAAAAAAAAATAAAGTACCATTCTGGTGAGTGATGTTCATAACGGGGGAGGCTCCATACGTGTGGAGCAGAGAACATATGGGAAATCTCTGAACCTTCCTCTCATTTTTATTGTAAACCTAAAGCCAGTCTAAAAAAGTAAAGTCTTTAAAAAAATTAAAACACTGAAAAGAAGGAAAGAAAGTAAAAGTAAAAATAAAGAAAAAATCTTGAAAGCAGTCAGAAATGATGCCTTATATAAAGGGGAACCCCACTTGGAATTATAGTCAATTATGAGACACAGACTAGAACCCTATTATATAGAGGTCAGAGGAAGTAGCACAACATTTTTCAAGTGTGAAGGAAAGAAATTACCAACTTCAAGGAAAACTTGTTTTCCTTTAGTCACACAGCACTTCTAACGCCAGATTTGTGGGTTTTCCCATACCAAGCATTTCTCCAGCTCTAAGCAGATACCAACTGTGTGTCTCACAATTTAATCCAATTCTGAAAATAACTGCCTAGGGTTAGCACAGACCCCACAGGTTAAGGGCCCAGCTCCCATGACTCTTTCCATCCCCATTTCAGATGCCAGTTCCAGACTGTCACCTGTACTTTCTGATCGACTGGCTACAAATCAGACCTCCTCCTCATGTTTGATAATTTGTTAAAACTGCTCACAGAACTCTGGGAAACACTTACTTTGGTTTACTGGTTTATTATAAAGGTCTCAACCTTATGGAACAACCTTATGGAAGAGATGCATAGGGCCAGGTATGGGGAAGGAGCATGAAGCTTCTATGCCTTCTCTGAATGCATCAGCCTCCTAGAATCTCAATATGTCCACTGACCTGGAAGCTCCTTGAATCCCTTCAGTTAGTTTTTATGGAAGCTTTATTATGTAGGCATGATTGATGAACTCATTGGTAATTAACTCAACCTCCAGTAGTTAGTGTTGGGAAGTGGAGTGGGACTAAAAGTCCAACTCTCTAATCACATGGTTGGGTCTCCTAGCAACCAGTCCTTCACCCTTAGGGGATTTCCAAAAATCAATTCATTAATATAAACTCAGGTGTGGTTTTTATGAATAACAAAAGATGCTTTTCTCATCACTAAAAAGCAGGAAATTCCAAAGCTTTTAGGAATTTCTGTGTCAGGAACTGGAAATGAACTTTAAATATATATATATCTATATCTATCTATCTATCTATCTATATATATATATAGATAGATATATAGATATATAGATATATATATAGATATATATAGATATATATGAGAAATATACATATATATTTCTCATTAAATTACAATATAACACAACAGCAAATTCTATATTTGGCAAAGCATCTTTCAGGAAGAGAAGTAGGATAGTAATGTTATAGCAAATGAAGAGGCTTTAAGTACTTGACAAAAATCCAACACTGTTCATAATAAAAAAAAAACCCTCAGGTAATTAGTAATAGAAGAGAATTACTTCAACTTAGTAAACAACATATGCACAATCTCCACAGCTAGCATTATATTTAATGTTTAAAGACTGAATGTTTTCCACCTAAGACTGGGAATAAGGTAAGGATGTCAGGTCTCACCACTCTTAACATAGTACTGGAAATTCTAGTTACCACAATAAGGTTTTTAAAAAAATAAAAGACAGAAATTGGAAGGAAAGAAAAATGTATTTGCAGATGACATAATTGCTTAGAATTAATGTCAGTGTACCAAGTTCACAGATTAAAAATCAATACAAGAAACCCAATTGCATTTCAACATGCTAACAATGAACATGCTGAAATTGAACTTAAAAATATAATACCATTGAAAATTGCTGAAAAAAATGATATATTGAGGTATAAATCTAACAAAACATGCATAAGATCTTATGTTAAAAAAAATCACAAAATTCTGATAAAAAAAAGTGAAAGAAGACCTAAATAAATGAAGAGACATAACATGTTTATAGATTTGAAGACAACATAGTAGAGATGTCAATTCTCCCCAAATGGATCTATAGGTCTAAGGCGATTCTTAACAAAATTTTAGCATGGCTTTTTATAGAAATAGACAAGCTTATTCTAAACTTTATATGAAAAGGCACAGACCCTAGAATAGTTTTAAAATTTTTACATTGAAGGATAAAGTTTTGTGGCTGCAAATTCAAATTTATTAAACATGGTATATTCGAAGAAGTTAAATATTATGCTTCTGTGTTAAGATGTAGAGAGTCTCAAGAGTCCATTGCTTTCCAATTAAGAATGAGAAAAAAAAGGATAATCTATAAATTTTTCAGGGAGCTGAGATTTTAAAGAGGAAAGTATACCTGTAATGAGTGAGATAATAGAAAACACACACACGCACACTATTCTCTGAAAAATATAGTCCTGATTTTGACCCAATATCACAGGCTTTGTACTTTCAAATGGGAGAGGAGAAACAAAGGTTTCAAAGAGAAAAGATCAGAAGAGTTCTCTACATTACAGAAGCTTCAAATCCAGCATGTCCAAAACTGGTTCACTCTTCTCTCTCTGTTGGAACTTCTATTACTTCCTATGTTTTTGATCTCAATAAATGTCATCACCATCTACCCAACTTGTTTAAGGCTGAAACACGATGGTCAGCCTAGACTCCTCTCTGTATCACCTATCTCAACCAATCAACTTTCAAGAGCTACCAATTTTACCTCAACATTTTTTCTTGAGTCCATTCCCTCTTCTTGCTTAATATTACTACCAGAACAACTCAAGACCTCATCCTTGTATCACCAAGTCTGTTGAAATGACTTATCTATTTCCCATCTAGCCTCCACCTTGCAGCCAAGTAATCTCCATAAAGATAAATTCTGACTTAGTTTCTGCTTGAAATCTCTGTCAAGAGACTGAGCTGCTTATTAGCATTGCGTCTACAGTCCTCCCTGACCTGCTTCCTCCCGTTCTGATCTCTCCGGCTGCATCTCCTGCTACTTGTTAACCAAAAAATTCTAAACTGTAGTTCCTGCACATACTATGTAAATCCTGGAAGCTATCCCACCGATAGGAAGAGCATTCACACTTTTCTTTGCTCTGATAATTCTCAATGATTTACTAAGAATCAGTTTGAGAAAACTATACTCCTCCAGAGTAGCCTGTGCCCCTGCCTGTACGTTCATTGCACTCTGTGGAATCTGTATTTCGGCACTTATTCGTCGTATTGAAACTATTTCACTGTGCGCACCACCCATCCGTTAGCCTAAAGCGCTGACTGGAACGAAAAGGTCCTTGCTAAAGTTGCTGAACCCGCCAAGTCAAAACTTATCTGCTCTCTGGTACAAGGCGTGGGCTGAGTTATCCTCCTTTCCTTCAACTCACCTCCGCCTTTCTCTCTCAATTGGCTGATGACACACAGTTTAAAGAAACTAAAGGTCAGGGAGGCTTCCTCCTTACTTTCTGGCTGAAAGTCTTCTGCACGCAGGCGATTTGGCGCTCTGCTCTTCTCGCCGCCCAGAGCCTCAGACTTGCTACTGGATACTGCCCGGCAGGCCTCCGGACTCCGCGCCGGGCTGCGGCGGCCGCACGTAGGTCTCCGGCTACAGGAGCGCCCCGGACCTGAGCCCAGAGGGTTCGCGCTGCTGCAGGGAGGCGGCGGGAGTAGCGTGGGACCTCGGCGCGCCCCGGCCTTGCGAGGATGGGTTTTCCGTCGTGCTACAGGTGACAGTCACTGCCCATCCTCTCCATACATGGAGCAAAGGCCCCTTTGGTCTGGGGACGCCCTCCTGGACCCTCAAATCTGCCAGAAACTCTTCTTATCAGCTCCCCTTATAAGTCTTTCTCTCCTCCATCTACCCATATCTTAGTTTTGCCCGTCCTGTGGAGAGTCTGTCCACTGCTCCAGACAGAAAAAAATCAGGGTGTGGATGCTGACAAGGTGCTCGGGTTGCCGGACATTGCATCCTTCCTGAACGTGGTGGACGAAGTGCTCCCATCTGTCGCTGAGCCCCTTCCTTACCTGTGCCTCTTGCCTTTAACCTGCCTCTAGGGCAGCTTTCTGGTCCTTATAGATTGATGAGGCCAATGCCTCCCCCTTATTGTTATTTCTTTCTCTTTTCAGCTGGTGTCTTTCCTGGAAAGGAATCGTGTGCATCTTTTCCCTGCCATTTATCTTCTCAGGTTTCACGCTAAAAAAATCTAAAGAGCATCTTATATCCGGAGAAGTGAAGCCGCAGCTGACCCAGAACAGGTTGGCCAGAGTGGGGAGAGTGGGGAGTTTTCTGTCTTTTCTTGGGAAGCAATCACAGGACATGTCCTGCTAACAAGAACTTTTTTGTCCACTAGGCCTTTGGTAGTGTCTCTCAGTCGCGCGCGCGCTCGCTCGCTCGCTCTCTCTCTCTCTCTCTCCCTCCCTCCCTCCCTCTCTTTCTCCCCTTTCTCCCTCCCCCTCTCTCCCTCCCTCTCAGTCTCTCTCTTTCAACAGGTTTAATTGGTCTCATCTGACCCCTTTTGAGCTGAAGAACAGATCTGTGGGACTTCAGGCTGAAAGCAGAGCTGAGAGTACCCCATACTTCACGCTAGGAGGGCACAAGTTCCGGATCTTTGGGGGCTCCATTCACTATTTCCGGGTACCCAGGGAGTACTGGAGGGACCGCCTCTTGAAGCTAAAGGCCTGTGGCTTCAACACTGTCACCACGTAAGTGCTGCCCTCAGCCCTCTGTGACCTTGCTGCCTCTGAAGGCTCATAACATTTGCACTCAGGCTCAGAGCTGGTTTTGGGACCCTGACCTGAAGATTTACCCTCTGAATAGTCATGTCCAGCATGTCCTTTTTATGCTTAAGGATCACTAACATGTCATACTTAGTTTACTGTAGTGAAAGCCTTGGGTAAGTTTTAATGGGAGAAATATTAAAAGAGTTAGTGATTTCCTCAAGAACCTCTCTAGTGGAAGAGTCATTAGGCTGCTTAGGAGCACTCAGTTTAATGACCTATACTTAAAGTATACTTATAGATGAACACATGGTGTTTTTAAAACAATTCTTATTTATGTATATGGAGATGAATATGTAGAGGAATGATATCAATGTGAATCATATCAATATGAACATGTAAGGAAACACTAGTATCACTAAAGTGAAGTTTAGTGGTGTAGCTTAACAGTCGGACAGACCTAGTCTTCAGTTCCAGCTTGGCCTTGTAATGTTGTGTTGATGATTAAATGAGATAAAAACTTTATCTTATTTCTATCGAAAATGCTTATCACAATGCCTGGCATATACATGTACTTAATTAAGGTGGCAAGAAGAAATATCCAGTCTACTTCAACAGAAGAATATGAAGATAAATTTAACATGATAAATTTAGTGTGATAGTTAATATGATTACACATATAGTAACAAAAGGTAACGTGTAGTTAGGGTTTACTGATGACTAGGCATTTTCTAAGTATTTTTCACAAAACTGCTCAATCCTCATAACTGTCCTGTGAGATGGACAGTATAATTCCCATTGTGCAGGAGAAGAAATGGAAGCATAGAGGGCTTAGCTTGCTCAGGATGAGCGTCTTTCCTAGCATCTCCTTAAGATATGACCACACGACTGTAAGGATGACACCCAAGTCACGCACAGAGCAAAGACTCCTGCCTATGCACAGATGACCAAATAAAAACCGTACCCAAGGCAAAAATTATATTTGAATTAGGAACAGTGGAGTTCCCTTCATGAGAGACCTATTTCCAAAAAGTCTTGAAACTCAAAAAAGTGGGAGTCAATAAAGGTGGCTTGAAGGGTGCCTGAAGGAAAAATTCTGTGGAAGGCTATAATGTGGCAGCTGCATACAAAAGGATGTGTGGTTAACGTCATGGGAAAGGTGTTCCTGAAGGCTGAGGAAAGGCAGGGAAGCCCACCTTTAGTGTAATGATCCTGCCATTGTCAGAACACGGGTGCTAATTGAAATATATCTACCATTATAAAGTAAGACTACTGATTTTATTCAATTAGCACATATATAGTATTTATACACAGCCATGCATGTTCTAAGCCCTGGAAAATATTAATTCACTTCATCCATATAACAATTCTATGTGGTAAGTAGTGTTATCACCATTGAGAAAACTCAGGCAAAGAGAAGTTAAGACACTTTCCCAGAGTCACACATTAATAGTGGAGTTACGCTTTGAATTGGGTCAGGCTCCAGGGCCCAGCTGCTAAACAATTCTTCACCTTTCATAATTGTGTACTTTGCTTAGAGATTGAGGATCATGTTCACAACACTTTATAACCCTTATTGTAAAGACTTGTAAAATCTAAGTGCCCTTTCAGCGTATTTTATGATTTTATGTT
>NW_011889209.1:1069321-1097790 GCF_000151845.1 Pteropus vampyrus | reverse complement strand
ATATATTTGATGAGATGTTTGTAACCAGCAATTAAAAAGATCTGTTGTTTTCATGGCCAGGCTGTGGATGTTATTAACATCAGGAAAAAGTAAAGGCATTCCTGAGAATCTCAGACTTACAATATAGAAAGAGGAAAAGCAGAGGAGTGGCAGCAAAAACTATGGAGCATGTAATGTAATGTTTTACATCTTCAACTATGCTAATTATGTTAATTCCAAAATACTTGTTGCTTTTCTGGGTTAATTCTACATTGGTTGTTATGGATTATACTTATAATGTATGGAATTTTTTTTAAAAAGAGAGAACCATCGGGTGTCCTCACACATCTATACCACTGACCAACAAGACTACAGAAATACAAAAACTGCATCTCAATCAAGAGAAGCCCCTCCCTTTCTGAATGCCCCTCCATCGCCCTGTTGTGGCAGAAATAAACATCGTACTCACTGTATAGGGCAAAATGCTTAACCAGCACCATCCATTATTGCAGAGCTGATTCCAAAGGGTGAATTTGAAGCTGAGGGGCAGTAAACTGATAATTGGCTCATATAATAAGCAAATAATTTAATCACAAATAATTTTTAAATTTTACTGAGAGGCTTTTCTGGGATTATATGGTTTTTCTTTTCTCTTAAAGCAGTATATTACATAGACAATTTTTCTGATATTCAAGTAATCCACAGCTTTGAGATACATTCTGTTTGGTTATGAGACATGCATATGTACATGCGCACACACACAGATTGCTAGACTTGATTTGCTAGTGTTTTATTAGAGATATGTATCTAACCGAATTGATTTAAAATTTTATTTATGTTAGTGTCTTGTCTAGTTTTGATATTAATCTTATAATAAACTAACCAAGTAACTATATCTCTTTTTTATATTCACTGCAAATATTTTGCCAAAGAATTTTTACCACGAATGTTTCCTACAATTCACCTGTACAACTTTGTGGCTACTATCTTTTGCCAGTGAAGATTTTGGGCACAATATAACTTTCTTAAATAGTTATTGTTTAACTCATGTTTTTTATTTCTTCTAGAGTATATCTTATTTTTATTCCATAGACCTTTTTTCCTTTTTGAAACTTAAAAAAATTCTCCTTCCTTTCTTGGAAATTATATATCATTTTGTGAATTGGAGCTTTTTTCCTCTTTTTTCCCCCACTACTAAATCTTGTCTAAATTTTTAGTCTTTTTAATGAATTAGCTTGTAGTTTTATTAATATTCTCTATACCGTTTTTGTTTTTTATATGACAATTTCTGAGTCACGTATAAGTTTCTTTCCTCTACTTTATTTGATTTATTATCTTTTTCTTCCTCCCTTCCCCTTCCTTCTTCTTTTCTTATCTTCCAAGTTAAATATTTAGCTCATTTTATTTCCAGGATTTTATGTTCTCTAATATATTTATTCAAGGCTATGAGTTTATCTTGAAGTATTGCTTTGGTTCTATACCCCACAAATTTTGCCATATAGTACTTTGAAAGTCACTTGGTCTCAAACATTTCAGCTATTTGGGAATAGCTTTCTGTTTCATTTATTTATTTATTTTACTTTTTACTATTTTAAAGTGCAATTTTCTAATTTAGTTGCATTTGTCTGAGGTCATGGACTGTGTGAAGAAGAGTTTTGAAATTTGTTGAGATTTATTTTGTATTTTACAACTGTTCCATGTGTATTTTAAGAATATATACGCTCCATCTGTTGGCTACTGAATTCTCTATGTATTTATTAGATACAGCCTTTTAATTGTATTGTTCAAATCTATATCCTTACAATTGTTTAAAAGTTATTATCTTTGTTTCTTAGAGAAATATTTTAAATCTTCCTACAATGACTGTGGATTTATCCATTTCCTCTCTGATTCATTGAACTTCTTCTTTACTTAAAGCTATGATATTAAGATCATGGAAGGCCATGATTATTATATCTTCTTGATGAATTATTCCTTTTATTATTATTTGATGCCTCTCTTGGCATCTATTTGTGAGGGTTTTTTTTTTTTGCCTTAAAATCCATTTTGCTGCTATTTAAGATGCTAGATTAATTTTGCCTTATCTATATTTTTTCTCACCTTTTTGTTTCTGACTTTTTTCATCAATTTTCTTTAAAGTAAGTCACTTGTAAGCATCATTTAGCAAGATTTTTTCATTCTATTCTGTCAATGTTTGGCTATAAACTTTACTCTGCATATTTAAAGTCTTTAGCAAACCAACTTTTCATTCCTCCTCACAACAAAAGATCTTTAAATACAGTCAGTTCTGCCACAATACAACACATGCATTCTTAAAAATCTCTACACTGCAAAATTGTGTAACAAGAACTCTAAAGCTCATAAAAAACATGAAGTTGGGCACAAAACTCAAAAACTTTGTTGGTAATACACATGAAATATAGTCATCTAATAAAAATAGCACCTAATAAAATTTCGCACATGTCCCTTTGGCCCTCCAAACTCAGCCTTATGGGAGAGGTCCCTGGCAGCATCCTTCTTGCTAGGTCAAATGATGGCACCTTTCTTTATTTGTGTTATCCTAGTAGAAACTCCTCCTCTGTTCTTATTCTGCTTAATTCTTAGTAATACTTTATTGAGCATATGTAGATATTTGTGTTTTTTCCTTTTCTTTATATTTTTAATGGATATTACAAAGAATAGGGTGGTGAAGCGGGTAATTTATCTATAAATTGAAGGAATCTATAATCAGGATTATTGGCAGCTTGGACTACAACTGAGTAACAGAGAAGGAACTATTGAAAATAATCATTGTTCATGTAATAAAGTTTTAATCATCATTGGAAACTTCAGTTATTCCAACTAGAGCTATCCCAGGTTTTGGTGTGGGTTTGAGGCTCACCTAGGAATCTATAGGAAAGAAATGAGAAGATGTTTATTGTACGTCTCTCTTTCCTATTATAGCTACGTTCCCTGGAACCTCCATGAGCCACAAAGAGGAGCATTTGACTTTTCTGAGAACCTGGACCTGGAGTATGTGCTGTTGCTGCTTCTGTGACCTGGCCAGGGCTAGGGAGGCAGGAAGGGGGCTGGCTGGGATTGATTAGGGACTGTAGTGGCATCTTGGCTTTGCTTGGAGAACCAGAGGGAGATGGGGGGTGGGGGGTGGAGGGAGGGATCCGGAGCCTTGTTCTCAGGACACTGTGACAGGCTCTCCACCCAGGACCCGGATGCTCTCCAGCCATGAATCTGTTACTCCCAGGTGTCTGGGCCTGTCTCCACCTAGCCCAGGCCCCGTCACTGTAGCCCAGAGGTGCCTGATCCCCAGTGTCAGCCCTGCTCTGCAGTGGGGTCCACCCACCTAGTCTGGGACAGGGATTGCCCCTCGAGGGTAGCAAGGCCATTGGGGTCAGGTTCACTGTTAGGGCTCCTGTCCTGTCCCCTGTCTGATGCCCTTCCTCCTTATGACCGCAGTGGGGTTATGCAGACTGTCCTAACCCGGGAGCCAGTGAGAACCCAGCTCCCAGGGCCTCTGGCCTATGACCTGGTGTAGGACTTTCTGCTCTGCTGGGGGCTCGGCCTCCCCTTTACTCACCCCAGTCTCTGGTTGAGAGAGGAAGGCAGGCAGGTAGAGGGCCAGGCAGCTCTGCCACCCGGCAATACGTGCTTGGCTCGTCCCCACCCTTTGCTCGGAATGTCCTGAGAGTTGCTGACATTGACCTCCCTAGGGCCTTTGTCCTGATGGCTGCAGAGATTGGGCTGTGGGTGATTCTGCGTCCAGGTCCCTACATCTGCAGTGAGATCGACCTCGGGGGCTTGCCCAGGTGAGCGGGGCTATGAGTGCAGGGTTGTGTTTGTGGTAAACTAGTCTGCTTTACTAAAAGTAAAACTTGAATCTAACAGCACTGAGTACATATTCTGCGCCTTGCACTGTTATGTGCTTTTCACACAGCATCTCAGGGAATGCTTGCAGTACCATGGTGATGCGTGGGTACTACTGTAGTCCCCTTGTTTCAGATGAGGGACTTGAGGGGTTGAACCTGGTGCTGCGGGCTTGTGGCCAAGAGTGGGCGGTGAGAGAAGAAGCATCAGGATGATCACAGTCCTTTCTTCATGGGAAGGAACTGTACCCATCTCTGTTCTCCTGTGGTGGAAAGAATGGAAAGTGACGCTTTCGAGAGCATGAGGGAGGCTTCTGACAACTGCTAGAATTGTTCTGAGGACTTCTGGCTCATCTCTTATTTTGTTAATGGAAGACCATGTTCTCCACTGAGCTGAGAACCCTCAACTCCCTTCCCTTTCTTCTCATTTTTCTTTGCCTTGTTCTGTGATGCTGGTCTTCAGTCCAGACAACTAAAGTTCAGGGTGAGAAGCCAAGAATGCTGTTCTGTTAACTCTACAGGCTGACAGGACTCCCTGTTTAGTCCATGGCTCTGCCTCTAGGTGAGCACTTTTATTCCCCACAGTCAGGTAAAAGTTTGTTTTCTACAAGTTTCAGCTTGTCCTCCCATCCCAGCTCAGGAGCAGAAAAAGCCTGGCCTTGAGGGAAGTGGGTGTTTTAGCAAAGCTGTGATGTCTTGTACAAGTCAGCTGAAAGCCCTGCCCAGCACCTTAAAAGTGACTGAGGAGTGTGTTTAATGGTTTAAAAGCTCTCCTACTCTGTGCTCAGAATTAGGTTTTAGAGGAGATGTAACCCTGTGCCTTAGGTATATACATTGTGCTCAAGAAAAGTGTTTTTAATAAACCAAAAAGGAATGGAGGAGAGTATTCAAAGAAAGGTTAAAAAACCTCTCATTAAGATGTGGGTGTACAAGCCATGATGGAGCTGCAAGTACTTCCTAAGTTGTTAAGTGTCATGATAACACTTTTCTTCTAAATCTCTCAAGTTTGTAAGAATGGTCCAAAGAGCATTTTTTAAAAACCTGAAGGGAGCTCCGAGAAGGAGCTGGCTGTCATGCATGAACCCAGCCCTGACTGTCATGCATGACCCCAGCCCTGACTCATACTTCTTACTGTCTTCCTACCTCATACATTCAGCTTGTCCCATTTTGCCCCTAGCTGGTTACTGCAGGACTCCAACGTGAGACTGAGAACAACCGACCAGGGCTTTGTTGAAGCAGTTGATAAATATTTTGATCATCTGATTGCTAGAGTGGTTCCTCTCCAGGTAAAGCCAAAGTACCTTTTACTTTTTTCTTATATTTGCTTTAGGAAAATAGCTTGTTCTGGCTCATTCACAGAATAAGCCAGGACCCATCTCTATGAGAGTTGAAACTGACATTCTTGCAATTATGAATTCTAGACCCTCATCTTAAGTACAGCCTTTGCTCCAGGGCTTCTGGAAAGATATGCATCACATGAGACAAGACTGACAGAAAGCTTGGGTGGAAAGTGTGGGTGTGTGTCCATGTTCTGAATGTACATGATGTTCACTAGACACAGTGATCTTTTTACTGCTTATTTCTACTCTTAAATGATCTTTGCTGCTTTGAGGTTAATACACATACTTGGTGAAAAATCTCAAAAAAGTTCAAAAGAGTTTATGGTGGAATAAAAGTCTCCCCTCTTACCCTGTCCTAAAGCCGGTTACCTTTTCAGGAGTCAACCAGTTCTAGCAGACTTGTGTATGTCTTTCTAGAGATTTTCTACACACCTGGAAGCAAATTTTTTATACACACACTTACACAAGTGTATGTGTGTATGTATATTTTTAATCTAAAATATACAATTTGCATTGAGTATTTTTCTTTTGTCGCTTAAAAAAATGTATATATATATTTAAAACCTGCTATTCTTTTTAATGACTGCAAAGTATTTCATGATGTGGATATATAAAAATTTATTTAACTAGTACCCTTGTCATGGGCATTTGATTTTTCATGTTTATGTTATAATGAATACCTTGATTCATGTGTATCATTTTGTACCTATAAGAGTATATTTGCTATTATATTCTAGTTCATTTTAATTTCATAAATGCAAAGAGCAAAGATACCATGTATTTTTGTTTCTTTATGGTGTTCCCAGACCGTACGCACTTGACAAAAAATGCCTTTATTTTCACAATGTCAACCTATAGCACATAGACCAGTCTGTGACAAAAAAAAAGAACATTATACCTTGCAGTTTGTAAGACAGCAATTATTTAATCATTGTGTTTGATTTTAAAAATATAACTCTCTTCCAAACAAGAGGAGGCACATGGTTATTATTTAAAAATAAATGTTATTTTAAGGACATATATCTTGATACAGCTTGAGGTGGGATAAAAACCAGGATTATTAGGTAGTAGACCAATAGCTTATTATCTTAGACTTTTCTTTTTTGAGGAAAATATGATGCAGATCCAGCCCTTTATAAATAATTCTGAATTGTGAATTTGAGTTAATCTTATTAGGATAATTATAAAAAGAAGAAATAGGAGGTTATAAATGGAAACAAAGCAATACAGCTTTAGGAGAGTGAGCAATGCAGAGTGAAAGATGACCTTGTCTTTAGGATTAAACTCTGGGTCTGTTCTGTGGAGTTGAGGTACATCCTTTGTAAGAAGGGCTGAAGCTGTGTGTTTCTGTCTTCCTTTCTGCAATCATGGTGGGACTCAGTGAGGAGTGAAGAATCTCTGAACCTTAAAACTAAAAGGAGTCTGAATGTTTGGATGGAAGTTCAGGCACAAGTACAACTGCTACTTAACATTCAAATAGATTCAGCAAGCAAAGCAAATTTATAAACATTCATTGAAATTGTAAGGTAGGAAATTCTAGAAAAGTTTTAAGAAGCAAGGAATTGTAAGTGCAAATGAAATGTATAGGGCTCATTATTACTAAATTATTAGTATTTTAAAGTCTTTCATTTTGATTGGTTATCTTTATTGTTTTAATTGTTATATTTAAATAATTTTTAGAGTGTATTTACTGTTTAACTGGGGACATTTATTCTTCTAATCTTGTTTATTCCATAAGGATAACTGTGAATTCTCCTACTATGGGGTTTTTAGAAATTTCACTCTCAGGCTGGAGAGAAGATATTCTGCAATAATACAAAAATTAGTTCATCAGTTCAGAATACTTACATTTATTTAACAAGTAATTATTGAGTACCCACTATATGCCAAACACTGTGCAGTAGCTAAGAAGCTCCAGTGGTGAGAAGCACAGACATGGTCCTTGCCCAAGAGAGCTTATAGCCTAACATTAGAGACAAACAAGCACTTACGACATGAGTGATAACTGCTGCAGTGGAGAAAGTGTAGGAGAAAGGGAGGTTCAGAGCACGTTTTTTCAAAAAATGTAGCTTAAACAGTGTCCTGAAATGTGGGCAGGCATTAGACAGGCCAGCAGGAATGGTCGGGAGTCTCCACATGGGTGAAGCCCAGATGGCAAGAGATAGAATGAAGAGTTTGAAGAGCTAAAAGAAGTCCAGCTTGTCTGGAGCATAGAGTGTGAGGTAGGAAAGAGACGAAAGGTGAGGCTGTAAATGAAAACCCACCAAACGTGCTTATTCTCTTCTGTTCCATCTCAGGAGCTCATGTCCAAAAGGGAACACTGCACTCTAAATTTGACATTTATTCAGAAGCAGTAGGAGGAGCGAAGTGATCAGTTGTTCACTGTTGACGGTTTGCTCTGCCTTCAGTGTGGAGAGGCTCCAAGAAGCAGAGAGTTGACTTGAGTGTAGAAGGATGTTGAAAAATTAAATTCAACATGGAAAATTTATAATTTCAGCACAACTAGGTCAATGTTGATGGCTTAGGTGGTGTGACAGGGTGGAAGCTTTACCACAGTGCTTTGAGGAGTGGGATAAAAGTGAGAGAGAGTGTAGACAATTGGTAACTCTTTCAAGGAATAGGGCTCTTAAAGAGGAGAGGGCACCCCTAAAACCAACATAATAGTGAATGATAACCATAATTGAAAAAAAAAATTTGCCACAAAGCTATAAAAAATAAGAGCAGAGAGCAAGAGAATGGTAGGTGGAGGGAACAGTCTTGCAGCACACTCTCTCTTTCCAATGTGATATTCTGAATAAGCTTCCAGGATGGTGGAAGTCAGTCAGTTTGGAAGGAAATGTTGAAAGTACAGGAGGGAAAGACATGTATTGAATGGGAGAAGATATTTGCATATGAGACATCCGATAAGGGATTAATATCCAAAATTTTTAAAGAAGTCGTATCTCTCAACACCAAAAAATAAATAATCTAATTTAAAAATGGGCAAGGGACCTGAATAGGCATTTCTTCAAAGAGGAAATACAGATGGCCAATAGACATATGAAAAGATGCTCAATGTCACTTATTATCAGAGAAATGCAAATTAAAACCACAATGAGCTATCACCTCACACCTGTCAGAATGGCTTTCATCAGTAAATCAAAAAACAATAAATGTTGGTGAGGATATAGAGAAAAGGGAACCCTCGTGCACTGTTGGTGGAGTTCCAAATTGGTACAGCGACTATGGAGAACAGTTTGGAGGTTCCTCAAAAAATTGAAAATAGAACTACCTTATGACCCAGCAATTCCACTTCTGGGTATTTACCTGAAGAAAACCAAAACACTAATTCGAAAAGATATATGCACCTCTATGCAGCACTATTTACAATAGCCAAGATAAGTGTCCATTGATAGAAGGCTGGATAAAGAAGAGGTGGCACATGTATTCAATGGAATATTACTCATACATAAAAAAATGAAAACTTACCATTTGAAATGACGTGGATGGACCTAGAAAGTATTATGCTAAGTGAAATAGAGAAAGAGAAATATATGATTGCACTTATGTGTGGAATCTAAAGAACAAAATAAATGAAGAAAATGAAAACAGACATATATATAGAGAACAAATTAGTGATTGCCAGACTGAAAGGGGTTGGGGGACTGGGTGTAAAAGGTGAAGGGATTAAGAAGTACAAATTGACAGTTACAAAATAGTTATAAAATGACCAAGTGTGTACTAGACTAATTGGGGGGGGGAGCACTTCATAAGTTATATAAGTGTCTAACCACTATGCTGTACACCTGAAACTAATATAAAATAATGTTGAATGTCAAATCTAATTTAAAAAAAAATACAGAAGAGAGAGGGAACAGTGCAGAGAACCACCTCCTGAGCAGGTGGTGGAGGCTGTGGGACTCTCCACATGATTGGTGGGATTACCCTAAGACAGGAGGAGGGAGAAGGGATGCCTCTTTCTTTGTCAGGTGGGAAAGTGGATAGGTAGGGTAGGCGTGGAAGCAGGTGAGTTTGTTGGTTTAAGCTCTCATATTTAAGCAGATAATTAGTACGAGAAATTGAGGGAAAATTGTGGGCATTGCTACAAAGACTCGAGAAGGTAAGACTCCTTGCAGCATCTGAAGTACCTGGAGGTGACTCTGACTATAGGGCCTGGGGGAAGAGAGAGAGTGCCTTCAGGTAAGGAAACAGTTTGAATCAGAGTCCTGCGCCAGGTGTGTTATTTTTAACAGCAGACCCAGAGACTCTGGCTTTCTCACCAGCAGCCTCACTCTCCCCGTTCCTCTGCCTGTCTCAGTACCACCAGGGAGGCCCCATCATCGCAGTGCAAGTGGAGAACGAATATGGTTCATTCGATAAGGATAAATATTACATGCCTTATATTCAACAGGTAAGAGGCACTTGGTTTGTCTCCATATTTACATGCTTCTTTCCTCAATCTGTCTCGTTTACAGCATGCATTTCTGAGTCTGCTGCATGACTCTGTTAGGCATTGTGGGTTATGTGAATATATGAAACCGAGTTTAATTTCTCTGTGAATCTACGATATGGTCAGGGTGATTGAGATGTACTTAAATAACTTGATGTTTAGATAAAATAGGATGTTGAAAGATTATTCATTTCCGTTGCTATCTCTATGGCCCACAATTCTCACGAAAGCTGGGGGCTGGTGAATTTATATCTATAGTAAACAAATATCGCTTCATGTGGGGAATGCCTCCGGCCAGGGAATAACTGTCTTGCCTAGTGTCCTTATTTGTGTCAGGCTTCTCCTTGCCCCTGACTTTCCACATTCAGGATGCTGATGTGTTCTAGTCTAAACTGGATCCCTCCCCAGGCGCTAAAGCAGGAGGCAGGGACCCATGTTAGCTCTGTCCACATAGAGACTTCTGGGTGGGATGGCTTGGGGAGGAGTGGGGAGGAGTTGCCAGCTGGGCAGGTGTTGCGAGAGAGAGGAGGCTGGGCTGGGTTCCATGGATGTCCTGGCTCCTGCCTTATAGCTGTGGCTTCTGGAGTTGGACAAGTTCTGTGAGAAATTTTTCCCCTAATGTTCTCAGGGGCATCACATCAGACATGCTCAAATCAGTCTCATCAGCTAGCCTTTATTATTCCTTGATTTTAAAAATTTACCATTCAACTCCACTCCCAGGCCCAGATATGGCTAAATGAACATATGAGACACAAAGATAGGGTCCTCTCACCCTCTGGCCATCTGTCTACTTCCTATTCTCTTAGCAAATATGATTTTCAAATTAGATCCTCCCCTTCCCCAATGCAATGGCAGTTCCTTACTTCCTCTGAGTGTCCAGGTAGGACCCAAGTTTTGTGAAGTTTCTCTCCGATCTTACCCATAGCATTGGCCACTCTCCTTCAAGCACAAAGAGTTTCCCAAGTCTTCTTTCTCTCTTTCTCTCAGATTTAGATGCTGCCTCAGGGTGTTTTCTCATAAACTTAGCCTTGAGGCTATGACTGTGGGGTGTCGAAGCCTGTATTCAGCTGCTTTGTGGTCATCCTGGAGACAACACCAAACTGGGATAGAGACTACAACCTCCTCAATTTACTGAGTTGCGGATGGCCAGACTCTCAATTCAAACCTTTTTTCTAGCTTACATGCTGCCCATCTGAACCAGTTGTATTTATTTCTTAATTTTCTTCTTCCCAAGGGAGCAAGGGAAGTAGGTTCATTCTACAGTTTTCTCAATAGGCCCTGCTGAAACGAGGAATTGTGGAGCTGCTCTTGACCTCAGATGCTAAGACAGAAGTGCTGAAAGGCTACATAAAAGGAGGTACGAATTTAGACTCACTTTAAGGGGGAACTGAGGCTCTTAATCCACCAGTTTGAATCTTGAACAAACATCAGAAAGAACAAAGAATGTCTCTAATATCTCTTTCCTATGTAGATTGAAGTGGACCCTAGAGATTTGATATTACAATAGATGAGGACTCAAGGTCAAAGTGAAGAGTTCACTTGGCAACTGCATCACTTTTCCTTGTTCCTGTTGTCTTTCAAGATCAGAGCTGTAATCGAGCTCTTCTGTCCCCAATGTACCTTTCCATCTTTCATAACTTTTCTGTGGCTGAGAATCTGCATTGGTGCTGGGAAGGGTTAGAATGAAGGCATTCTCCAACAACATTGACAACTCCATGAAGAAGCAGAAGATAGGTGCTGTGTCTGGAAGCCAGCCTCAGCAGAGTCCCAGTCCTGAGATCCTGCAGCCTAAGGCACACTAAGGACTCTGAGTAGGTTCTAGAGAATAAAGGAGCAGAATAATTTAGAACAAAATTATAAGGTGACGAGAGTAAAAGAAATGACCAAGGTGTGAGCAGCCAGATTGATCCAGAGGAATATCTGTCAGGTATTCCTTAGCTCAAAATTAGCTGCTTCTGGAGACTGCTGTTCTCTCCACCTTTTGGGTGGCTCTTCTCCACATTATTATGGTACAGTGAAAAGTGTGCTGAACTTGGGGTCATGAGACATGCATTCAATTCCTAGATCTAATCATGTTGTGGTGAGATTGGCCTGTTCCATTTCTCTGCACAAAATACAGTTAATTTTAACTGCCCTTCTTACCTCAAGTCCTTGCAAGTGTCCAATGATGTGAGGATATGGCACCTTTTTTTACATTGCAACTTGGGATACAAGTAGTATCTCATTATTCTTACTACTCAACACACCTTTCTTCAGAGTGAAAGGTGTGGACCTCCATCCCTCCCCTGTTGGCGCCTGTCACAATGTCTCATGCAGCACTTCTTTCTTCTCTCTACAGTGTTGGCTGCCATCAATATAGAAAAATTTCAGAATGACGCTTTTGAGCCCCTTTATAATATACAGGTAAGGACATCTTAGTAATGAAGAGTCTTAGCCCCTTCACCTGCCATGACCTCCCTAACCTGTGCAACTGGTGTTCAATGAGGAGAGGAGGCTTGGCAAGAAGACCCTCTGGGGCCTCAGCTGGGTTCAAAAGAAATTTGGGGAGTTGACACCTTGCACCATGGGGAACGAGGAAGAAATTCTGCTGCTTTCACTTTTGTTAGTGAAGCACCTCATGGAGATGATCAGAGGAAGGGTGAGGGGATTATGTGAGGTAAATTAGAGGGAGATGATGTTCTCTCTCCTCTGTGAGGACAGAGCTCAGGAATGGGCCCTGCATGTTGCTGACAGAGGATTCATACCTGGCTTTGGTGGGGTCAGCCTTTTTTAATCAGCAAATCAGCCTAATTTAGCCAGACTGTGTTGCACATGAATTCATTTGACAAACAAATTGAATAAGTAGCTTCTAGTTTCCTCTCAGTGGATGACCCCCTGTAATAGTTACAAAGATGGACAACTTGTCCCTTCATGATTACAGCCACTCTCCAAAAATAACTAGGTTGAGCCCTGACAGACCAAATGTGATTATGGTGTCTTCTGCTTAACACATTTTCCTGGGTTTCTTTTGTGCCACGGCCTGTGTGCCTGACACAGTCTTCGTTTCTAGTTTCAGCCCACATTGCTCTTCTTGCTCAGGCAGGAAGGCCTTCAGCAATTCTTGCAAAATGTGGTGCTCTCTTTGGGCCGGAGCCTCCCGCAGTGCTCCCTCCAGTGCCCTCTCCTCAGCCTTACACCCTCCTCCACAAGTTGTAATCAAGGAATGAATTAATCTTATATCCTTTTCACATTAACTTCTATGGAGTTTCTGAGCTAGTAAAAAGGAGAGACTCTGCCAGGGGTAGATCCATGGCTCTCCCTAGTTTTTAATGCGTGTAGTAAGTCTCTTTTGTGGTCGTTTATTTTTTTCTTGTCACTTTTTAAAACAGCTTTATTGAAATATAATTTATACACTATTAAATTCACCCATTGCAAGTATACAATTCAACATATAGAGTCTTAGAACCATCACCACAATCTAAAGTTTCCTTGTGCTCGTTTGTAGTTAATGCCCTGCTCCCTCCTGCAGCTCTAGGCAACCACTCCTCTACTTTCTATCATTATAAACTTGCCTTTTTCTAGACATTTCATATAAATAGAATCATACAGTTTCTAGTCTTTTGCATCTTTCTGGCTACTTTCACACAGCTTGATGGTTTTGAGGTCTATTTCTACCATAACATGAATCAGTACTTCATTCCTTCTGATAGCTGAGTGGACGATGCTTTTGTTGTCATACGTTTAAAGTTATAGCTAAACCCAAAGGTCATGCAGCTCTTCTCATATGTCTTTCCTCTTTCATATGCTAATATGATTCATATGGTCTTTCAATATTGACCCAGTTTTGCATTTCTGCATTTGATTTGTATTTGATTTTGATGTATTATCATTTTATATAGTGCTGGATTCAGTTTGTTCATATTTTGTAGAGAAGCTTTGCTTCCGTGTTTATGAGGGATATTGGCCTTTGGTTTTCTTTTCTTGAAATATCTTTGTTTGATTTTGGAATTACAGTAATCCTGGACTCATAAAATGAGTTTGGAAGTATTCTTTCCTCTTCTATTTTTTGGAAGAGATTGTGTATAATAATGTTTGGTAAAATTTATCAGTGAAACCATCTGGACCTGAAGTTTTTTTTTAGAAAATTTTTGTAAAATAAGTTTTTATTTTTCAATTATAGTTGACATACAATATTACATTAGTTTTAGGTGTACAGCATAGTGATTAGATATTTATATAACTTACTAAGTGATCTCAATAAATCTAATACCCATCTGACACCGTACATAGTTATTATAATATTATTGACTATATTCCTTATGCTATATGTCCCCATGACTATTTTGCAACTACCAATTTGTCCTTATTAATCTTTTCCCCTTATTCACCCACCCTCTCCAGTCTCCCTTCCAACTGGGAACTCTCAAAATGTTCTCTGTATTTATAAGTTTGTTTCTGTTTTATTTGTTTTTGTTCTTTAGATTCCACGTGTGAGTGAAATCACATGGCATTAGTCTTTTTCTGTCTGACTTACTCCACTCAGCACAGTACCCTCTAGGTCCATTTATGTTATTGCAGATGGCAAGATTCCATTTATTTATTTATTTATTTATTTGTTTGTTTGTTTGTTTGTTTGTTTGTTTTATGGCTGAGTAATATTCCATTATATATGTATACCACCCCTTCTTTATCCATTCATCCATTGATAAACATCCAGGTTGCCTCCATATCTTGGCTATTGTTAATAATGCTGCAATAAACATATAAATGTACATGTCACTTCAAAGTAGTGTTTTGAATGTCTTTAGATAAATACCCAGAAGTGGGATAACTGGGTCCTTCTTTGTCTCTTGTTATATAGCCTTTGTTTTAAACTCTATTTTGTCTGGTACAAGTATTGCTACTTCAGCTTTTTCGTTTGTTTGTTTCCATTTTTATGAAACATCTTTTTTCATCCCCTTACTTTTGGTTTGCGTGTGTCTTTTGATCTGAAGTGAATCTCTTGTGGGTAGCATATGTTAGGGTCTTGTAATCTTATCCATTCTGCCACCCTGTCTTTTGTTTGGACCATTTAATTCTTTTTCATTTGAAGTACTTATTGATAGATATATAGCTATTGCCATTTTATTTATTCGTATTTTTGATACATATTTTTATTCTTCTTAAAGAAGTCCCTCCAACATTTCCTATGATATTGGCTTGGTGGTGATGAATTTCTTTAGCTTTCTCTTGTCTGGGAACCTCTTTAACTATCCTTCAACTCCAGATGATAGCTTTGCTGGGTAAAGTAATCTTGGTTTTAGATCCTGCGTTTTCATCACTTTGAATATTTTATGCCAAACCCTTCGGTCCTGTAAAGTTTCTTTTGAGAAATCATCAGCTGACAGTCTTTTTATTTTATTTATTTTTTATTTTTTTATACCTCTTTAATTCCGCCCCCCCTCCACTTCTACCCTTGACCTATGGATGTTGCCATTTCCCCTTAAGAACTGGATCTCTGAAGGTGGGGCATCTCCTCCCACATGCTCGTGGCCTGCACTTGAGGCCTGGAGCACTTGAGGCCAGGCGCACCTGGCGCACTTGGGGGGCCTGGTGCACCTGGGATATGGTCCGTGGCTTCACCTGGGGTGCAAACCCAGGATCTTCTGCGTGTAAAGCAGACGTGCTAACCACTACACTATGGAGCCGCCCCCAGCTGACAGTCTTATGGGAGCTTTTCTCTTGCTGCTTTGGCACTGTAATTATGATGTGTCTTTGTGTGGGCCTCTTTGGGTTCATCTTGTTTGGCACTCTCTGCACGAATTGTTTATCTATGTCCTTCACCAGGTTAGGGAAGTTTTCAGTCATTATTTCTTCAAATAGGTTTTCAACTTCTTGTTCTCTCTCTTCTCTTTCTGGTACCCCTATGAAGAAAATGTTGTTACGTTTGAGGTTGTCCCATAGGCTCCTTAAATTATCTTCATTTTTAAAAATTAATTAGTTAATTAATTATTTTATGGTGACATTGGTTAATGAACTCCAGTAAGTTTCAGGTATACAATTTAACAGTAAGGCATATATATTGTATTGTGTGTTCACCTCCCATAGTTAGATTTCTTTCTGTCATCACATATTTGACCCCTTTTACCCCATCTACCTCCCTCCTCCCTACCTTCATTTTTTTAATTCTTTTTTCTTGCTGCTGTTCTGATTTGGTGTCCTCCGTTACCCCATCCTCTCTATACTGGTGATTCAAACCTCCACTTCATCCACTCTGTTGATTCCCTCTAAAATACTCTTTATTTCAGATACTGTATTCTTTATTTCTAACTGGTTCCCTTTTATAATTTCTATCTCCATTTTTATCTTTTTGTTAAAGTTCTTACTGAGTTAATCTACTCTTCCCCTAAATTCATTGAGCATCCTTATAACCAGTGTTTTGAACTCTGCATCTGGTGACTGCTTGACTCCATTTTTTGGAGCTCTATTTTGTTCTTTCATATGGGATGTACTTCTTTGTCTCCCCATTTTGGCTACCATTCTGTGTCTGTTTCTATGTACTAAGCAAAGCTCCTAAGTCTCCTGGTTATTAGCATGGCTTTGTGTACCTGGTGTCCAGTGGCACAGTCCTGAGAGGGTTCCAGCTGTGGGCCAAGTTTAGCCCCAGCCTGTGCCCCTCTGGGGCCAGCAAACAATCCCCAGATGGCTGATACCTGTGCTGTGCTGATAGTTGCTTCAAGAGGCTATGCCAGAAATCAAAGGTAGGTGCCACTAGTGCGGGGCTTGGAGCTGCTCAGCAAGGGACATAGGGCAAGCTGAGGACACTACTGGATGTAGCTTCAGAAAGTCCACAAGTTGAGAGGGGTGGAGTGACCTGTGTGGAGCACTCTGGGCAGAGCGACCTGTGTTATTCAGTTTGATAATGTCTCAGCTATAGCGGCACTTGCATCTGCACACTGGGAGTGGAGAGGGCTCAAAAGAGGAACAGCAGATGCTGCCAGCACTTCTGACATGAAGAAAGCCTTGCCTCTGGTCCTTGTCCTGAGCCCAACAACTCAGTGTTCCCTCATATGTCCCTGGTGTCCCTCAAGCTGTTGACTGGGCGTGCTGGAGCTCAAAGCAAGCAATCTGTCTCTGTGAAAGTTCAGTCATGGTTGCAACCCCTCTAAGAAGAACATCTGCACCTGCTGGTTGCTGCTGTTGCCGCCTCTGTCTTGCGCAGCTGCGTGGGACCCGACAGCTTCACATCTCTACCTCCTCCTGCCATTGGAGGGTGATTTCTTATTTCTCTCCTAGTTGTAGTGCCTCTGTTCATCCAGGCCCCAGGTGACTCTGTTTGCTTTTTTTTGCTCTGTGGTTTCGTCACAACTCTGGTGTGGTCACAAGAGGAGATGCACAAAGCCTCTACTGTCTATGCTATCTTTCCTGGTCCCCAGAAAAAATTTAACTGGAAATTTAATTTCTAATAGAGCACAATTGAGGTTATTTCTTCTTGAGTGAGTTTTGGTAGTTTATGTCTTTCAAGGATTCTATTCTACTTCATTTAAGTTTTTGAATTCATAGGCATAGAGTTGTTTGTAATATTCCATTAATATCCTTTTAATGTCTTTCTTGTCAGTAGCGATGGTCCTTCTTTTCTTCCCGATGTTGGTAATTTTGTGTTTTCTCTGCTTTTATCTTGGCCGGTAAGAATTTTATCAGTTTTATTGATTTTTTTTCAGCGAACCAGCTTTTGGCTTGCTTTTTTTCCATCTATTATTTTTCTGTTTTCTATTTCATTGATTACTTCCCTGATCTTTAGCATTTTCTACCTTTTGTTTCCTTTGGATTTAATTTGCTCTACTTTTTTCCAGTTTTTTTTTCCTCTGGTGGAAGCTTACGTTACTGATTTGAAACTTTCTTCTTTTCAAATATAAGCATATTCTGCTATATATTTCCCTGTAAGCACTGCTTTTGCTGCATCTCACTAATTTTGATATGCTAAATTTTCATTTTTAAAAAATATTTTTTAAAATATTCAGAACATTAGTTTCCCTTGAGAATTCTTTATTCCATGTGCCAATTCAAAGTGTGTTGTTTAATTTTTGAATCTTTGGAGATTTTCCAGATATCATTCTGTTACTGATTTCTATTTTAATACTATTAAAATTTAATACTATTAAAATAGAACATACTTTGTATAATTTTGTTTTTTGTTTGTTTTTTTTTTTGTTTTTTTTTGGTTTTTTTTTTGCATTTGGTGAGGTTTGGTTTTGGCTCATAATATGGTCATTCTTGGTGAATGCTCCATGCATGTACACTTGAAAAGAATGTGATTTTGCATTTGTTTATAAATTTCCATGAGGTCTAGTTGATTAAAGGTATTGTTTAGGTAATCTGTATACTTATTGATTTTTTTCCTACTTATTCTATCAATTATTAAGAGAAGAGTGTTGACATCTCTAAATATAATTGTGGATTTGTTTATTTGTGTGCCAGTCTCAGCCTATTGATAACTAATGTGGTTGGACAGGCATTTGTAGTTCTTATTATGATTGCAAGATACCCTTCAGCAAAAACCATCAAGAAACTTTGAAAAAAAGGGTTTATTTCTTAGAGGTCTTGAAATAAACTGGGGCCACACAATGAGGTCAAGGGTAGAGAGAGAGTGCATGGGTCTTAGGTCTTTGCTTTTATTGAGGTCAAAGGTGGGGGACTAGGGTTTCTTGGGCTCACTCTTTATTGGTGAATTTAAAATTTAAGAGCCAGAACTTAAAGTGCTGGAAGAGGAAAACCAAGTGGCCAAATGGTCAGTTATCTTGAAATCAACCAGGATCTCTAAAACAAAGGAGCTTGATGGTGCACGAGTTGATGTGTCCTGGCTCTTTATCTAATCCTGTGGCTGGCAATGTGCTTATTTGAGAGTGGCCTCTTTGAGGGGGATACCTCAGGATGCGAAGCTTAAGTCCAGCACTTGCATTACAAAATAAACAAACAAAACCACCAACTACAAGAGCTTGCATTACAATTTGTTTTTTTGATTTATCAGTTTTTATTTCATGTATTTTAAAGCCATTTTTAGTTGCGTATACATTTATAATGGTTATTTTTTTTGGTAAAGTTACTCTTTATTATTATGTAATGCCCATCTTATTTTTCTGAAGTCAATGTTGGTTGATATAAATATAGTTATTTTAGCTTTATTTTGGTTAGTGTTTGCATGGTGTATCTTTCTTTTCCTTTTTACCTATCTTAAAGTCTTTGTTTTAAAGTGGACTTCTTATAGACAGCATATAGTTATATATTGCCTTTTTGAAAATTCAATCAGATAATTTTTGTTTATTAACTAATGTGGTTAGATAATTCACTTTAAAGTGTTCATTGATATGGTTGGACTAAATCTACCATCTTGCTAACTTTTTTCTATTTGTTCCATTTGTTCTTTCTTTCTTTCTTTTTTTAAAAAAAGCCAAGTTTATTTGTTAATTTCTTGCATTTGAAGTACTCCTCAATGACATCCTTGGCCTGAGACTCTTTGCCATAGTCCTTAACCACCACACAACTACAACCAACCACTTTATTGGGTTTTCCCTCTTTCAGTTTTACAGAGGCCTACCCAATACCCTAGTTTCTTGTTGTCATTAACTTTAATTAGATTGACTTGGTGTTCAGCACAAAAGGCCTCCATCAAATTGAAATACATGGTTTCATCAAAGTTGGATTCAAACACTCAAATATGGGCTTGGTGCTTATCTAAAGCTTTGGCAGCTTCATGAATTCCATGTGCTAGGCCATAGTGAATGAGGGTGGTCTTCAGCACCTCTTGTGAAGTAGTATTAATGTCCATTATATTTCCAGGAGCAATGCCTTCCCCTGCCATGGTGGGTTATGGGTGGAGCAGAATCTTGAACACACGCAAGCCTCAGCCTCTGCACTACTCTGGATAGCAGGGAGAGTTGTTTCCTTTATTTTGAGTTAATTGATCTTTTTTATAATTTTGTTTTATCTCCTTTATTTTACAGTTCAACTTGGCTAATTTTTATTGACTTCGCATTAAGAACACTGATTAATTCCTCTCCTCTGTTTAATCTACTAATGAGCCCTCTAAAGGAAATCTTTATTTCTATTACTGTGTTTTTGATTTCTGGTGTTTCCATTTGACTTTTTCTTATGGTTTCCACCCCTCAGCTAAAATTACCCATCTGATTTTGCATACTATCCACCTTTTCTATTATAGTATCTAACATATTAATATTAGTTATTTTAAATTTCCTGTCTAATTATAACATTTGTGTCTTATCTGAGTCTGTTTTTGATGATTGATTTATCTCTTCAAAACAGCTTTTTTTCTTGTCTTTTTGTGTGGCTCATTGTTCTTTAATTGAAAACTGAATATCTTGTGTAGGACATAGATACTATTTTAGAGATAAGCATGCCTTTCCTTCTGCTTTTAATGTCAGGTTTAGTGTTAATCTAATCAGGAGTTTAGCTGAATTTCAGGTTTGGTTATCATCTGTGCATCACAGGCTTCAAATTCCTCTAGTGACACCTTATGTCTATGATGAGGGCTAGCTTGACAGGCATTTTCTCTATGTCTGCACTCACCTTGACTTTGGGTCTTCCCTTTACATTGCACTCTAGAGATTCTGTCTCTTCCACCTCTCTTTGCTATACTACATGTTATTTTTCTTTACTCTGGTTGGCCTCATGGTGAAGGAGGAAAAGCATTCCCTAATTCTGATTAAACCTCAGTCTTAAGCAGGCACTGTGTCCTTGCATCGGAGGGGTGTGACCTTTCAAATGTTTCCGCTTCTCCTCTAGGTGTAGTTAGTTATAGACTCAGCATGTATTCCTTCTCCTCTGCCAAGGGCCATTTTTTCCT
This sequence comes from Pteropus vampyrus, assembly GCF_000151845.1. NCBI lineage: Eukaryota > Metazoa > Chordata > Mammalia > Chiroptera > Pteropodidae > Pteropus > Pteropus vampyrus. Next base: position 1,077,363 of record NW_011889209.1, on the reverse strand, counting down.
TTCTCCCTTTTCTCAGATGCAGTGAGATTTTACTAGTGCCTTAAGATGACAGATTTTGTTTCTCTTCCTTCTGCAAATTAATGCTTTTGTTCCCTAGGGAAGGTATGAGAGATTTGGTGGTGGCTGCTGCTCCCCTTCCCCAGACACTAGCAGGAAGAAAGCCAAAGTACTACAGACTGGGTAGCTTAAACAATATTTATTTTCTCAAAGTTCTGGAGGCTAGATGTCTGAGATCAAGGTGTCAGCAGGGTTTGTTTCTTCTGAGCCCTCTCTTCTTGACTGTATCTACAATGTGAATGACTGATCCTTTTGCATCTTCACATGATCTTCTCTCTGTGTTTGTATCCTAATCGCCTCTTTTTACAAGGATACCAGTCATATTGGATTAGGACCCACTGAAAAGACCCCATTTAACCTTAATTAACTATGTAAGTACCCTCTTTCCAAATACGGTCACATTCTGAGGTACCGAGGGTTAGGACTTCAACATACAATTTTGGGAGTATAATTCAGACCATAATATTCTGCCTTCTAGCCTCCCCAAACTCATGTCCTTCTAATGTGCAAAGTACATTAACCCCACTCCAGTAGCCTTGAAAGTTCAACTTTAAAAAAATATATATATTCCAGCATCAACTCTGAGTCCAAAATTTTATCTAAATATCATCTAAATCAGGTATGGATGAAACTTGAGGTATAATTTATCTTAAGCAAAATTCCTCTCTAGCTGTGAACCTGTGAAACAGACAACAAGTTATCAGCTTCCAAAATACAATGATAGGACAAGCATAGGATAGATAATCCCATTCGAAGGGGAGAAATAAGAAAGAAGAAAGGGGTCATGTGTCTTAAGCAAATCTAAAACCTAGCCTGTGCCCTTTGCACTTGTAGTGATAGTGGTAGCCTATTGACCTCTCACCCACCTTCAGGGTTATCCTTTAAAGATAATGCACGTTTATAGCTGATAGCTCTATTGGCCCATCCTGTAGAATCTCAGAAGTCCAACAGTCTTGCTTCATTTTGTTTCATCTCTACCATCTTCAGTCCCAGTTGGAAACATTTCTGCTGGTATAAAATTCTTAAAAACATGTTGGCTTCCTATGTAATTCATATGGGTCTAAGCCATAGGACTAGAGGTCTTACATGTATCTTTCTTGGATAACCCCATCTGGATTTGGCTGAGATGGCTGAATGAATCCATACATTATGTGCCCATAATCTCTTTAGAAAATGATTATCCAACCATATCTTTGATGTTCTGTAATTATGCTTTCTCATATAAGTAGGCTGAGAATTCTCTAAATCTTCAAGTTCTAGTTCCTTTTTGCTTAATAATTCATTCAGTTTATCTCTTTCCTTTTGTATTTTATTCCTATGAGCAACAAGGGGGAACTAGTCCTTCCATTCAACATTTTGCTTAGAAATCTCCTCAGCTAAATATTGAGGTTCATAATTACAAGTCCTACCTTCCACAAAATACTAGAACACAACTCATTTAAGTTCTTTGCCATTTTTTGACAAGGATCATCTCTCTCATCCAGTGTCCAATAACATGTTCCTCATTTCTATCCGAGACCTCACCAGAAACATCTTTAACTTTGATATTTATAACAGCATTTTGTTTTCTTTCTGAGCTCTCACCAGAATTGCCTGCAATGTCCATATTTCTACCAACAGTTGTTTCAAGGCACTATAGGCTCTTTTTTTTTTTTAAGCATGCAACTCAAAGCTCACCAAACCTCTACCCATTACCCAGTTCCACTGCCACTTCCAAACTTTTAGGTATTTGTTAACTACTAACAAATTACAGCAGCACCCTACTTCTTGGTACCAAAATCTGTATCAGTCTTCGTGGGCTGCCATTACAAGAGTACCACCGACTAAGTGGCTTAGACGACAGACATTTATTTTCTAACAGTTCCAGAGGCTAGATGTTCAAGAACAAGGTGCCAGCTGGCTTGGTTTCTTCTGAGAAACCTCCTTGGCTTGTAGTTGACCATATTCTCTTCCCGGGTCTTCAAGTGGTCTTCCTTCTTTGCATGTCTGTATAAGAATTTCCTCTTTTTGTAAGGATACCAGTCATATTGAATTAGGGTCCACTCTACTGACCTCATTTTAATTTAATTACTTCTTTAAAGCTCCTATCTCCAAATACAGTCACATTCTGAGATGCTGAGGGTTAGGACTTCAACATATGAATTTTGGGGGAATCTGTAACAGGTACTGAGAAGTCTCCCTGTCTTCCTTCATAACATCTGGTGGGATTCATGGAGGTAAAACTTGCATGGAAGTGTAAGATCTACCATATCTGGGTTCCCAGGGGCTTCACACTTTCTCACATCCAATTTTTACCAATTCTTTAAAAGTATCTCTTTATGGGCTCCGGCCCTAGGTATGCAAATGCAGGTACCAGGTTTACAATAAATTTTTATTTATTTATTTGTTCTGTGACTTCAGTTCTCTGATGAGCTCAAGAAAAGTAATTAATTTGTAGTTTTTCAAACTTTGTCCTTGTTGTAAGGATTGGATTTATGTTCTTTCTAGCTCTTTACATCTCTGACTTATAAGCAGCAGTCTATTTACTTCTGGGTAAATATGATTGTTATATTTTTTTCTAGGAATTTATTCATTTCACTTAAGTTTTAAAATATAATGACATAAAATTGTGGATAATATTCTCTTGTCTTTTTAATTACCACATCGTTTGTGGTGATATTTCCTTTTTAATTTCTGATCTTAGTTACATATTTGTTCTTTTTTGTTCGTTTCATCAATCTCATCAGAAGTATACCAGTTCTTTTCAAAGAACCAGTTTTTCTTTTTAAATTTTATCTATTGAAAATTAATTTCAATTTCAATACTTCTGCTCTTAGGTTTATTATTTTCTTTATTTTACCCTTTGATTTATTCTGCTATTCTTTCTAATTTCTTGAGAAGGATAATTAGCCCCTAAATTTTATGTTTCTTTCTGTTTGAATGGTTTAATATAAGCATTTAAGGATATAAGTTTCTCATTAGCCCATGAGTTTTTATCTTTGGTATATTTGTTATGCTATAATTTAGAATAATTTAGATATTTGATACGATTCCTTCTTTGCCTTCTTAGTAGTTCTAGAAGTGAATTTGTTAATTTTCAAGCATAGGGACTTTTTATTTTTACATTCTTGTGTTCAGAGAACATACTCTGTACCACTTCAAACTTTTGTAGTTTTTTCCTTTTATCATTAATTCACGATATTTTAATGTCTAATGTATTTTAATTAATTATAATCAATATTTTGTTGAAGTTTATTAAATCGTCTTCTTGTTGGCTAGTTGGAAGCCCCTTCTAGTTGGCACTCGTATTTTTTCCGACACAATCTTATTATAGTTTTCTTGGTTTCTGGCAGAATAAATTGTCCAGATTACCTTATACATTTCCTATCCAAGACCTAGAAATAGCCATTTCTCCCAGGAATTCTGTTGCTTCTACAGAACACAGTCTGTGCCATGGTATACTCAGTGTGTAGAGCCAGGACATAGGTATGTTTTAAAAGAGAGGAAAATCATGAGTTTACAGTGACTTTTTAAAAATAGAGACAATATGATAGGGTTTATATCTGACTTCTTTAATTTATATCTTTATTTTCTCTCTTACTCTGAAATCGTAATTGCTAACAATATTAACAATTTTACTATTTGATCATTCTACAATATATTCATAATAGATTTGAAATAATAATACCAATAATATAACTAAAAATAAGAAAACCCAATGATCTTTAAGACTTCTGTGGGTTTTCTTTTATCATTAAGGTACATCCCACAGGAAACATGTAGTCAAAATTCTATATACTAAAGTTACATGGGATAATTTCTTTGTTTTATGTAGTTATTTTACCAACTCGATATAGAATTAGGTTTATTTCAATTTGTTTTTAATTTTTAAGTATTTCTACTTTTAATTTAATTTAATTTTTGTTTATGTCTTATCAGTCTATAATATTTCCACCTGCACTTCAAAAGTTTTATCAAAGTTTGTTTTATAGATTTTGAAGCTCTGCAAATTTGGAATTATTTTATATTCATTCAGATAAAATGTTTATTATTAGGAAGTGACCCTCTTTACTTGTAGAATTGCTTTTTTAAAAATCCTCATTTTTAGTTTTATTTTCCTATTTTAAATATTCAATTTTTATTTATCATTCTATATTATTTAAGCTCCCTTAATTTTTTTTTTAGATATTAATGGGGAATAGTTAATTTGATAGTTCTTAGTATGAATTGATAGGACTACCACAAAACAACCTGTCAGTTCCTGGAAACAAACAGCTGAAAATGCATTGACCTTTTGTAATTAGAAACAATACTTTGTTGCCGCCTATTCAAAATGTAATTTATGGTTTCTGGTATACTTGGCAATTATTACTTGATCTGATTTATGTCTCTTTTGTTCCAAAAAGGTTTTAAATTCAACTGAATAAACAGGGCTTATTCTAAACTATGGAAATCAAATGTCCTATGTTGTTCTAACATTCTGATGAATCTTTGGGTGATGTCTGAAGAATGAACCTTAACAAGTTATCACAATCACAAAGTTTTAGAGATGAAGGAACTAGGTAGTTATCTAGGAAGGGAAAAAAAAAGCAAGAGACTGAATAACTATCGTTCAAAATTAAGAAAGGGGCAGAACCATTACATGAATTTAGAATTAGTCTACTATTCTTACCTCAACCATGCTGCCCCATACTCACAGGTCTCCATCCCCACCCACCACCAACTAACCGCCCCACGCTCCACCACAACACACCACATATGCTATTCTAAATGTTATTTAAAAAGACAAGTGTCTGGGTCAGACACATAAAGATAAACTTTCTTGACATTGTGTTTTGTGTACTTTAATAGTTAACCCAAACATAGACCTTTTCCTTAAGCTGATACTATCATAAGCCAAGAATGCATTTTTTTTTTCTGTAACCCCAGACTCCATTTGTTTATGAACAGGAGAATTACCATAAACCTGTCATTTCTTGATAAACATTTTAAGTGAGCAATTTTTTCATTTCTCAAAAAAAATCCATATTAAATAATTCACTTTCTCTATGAAGCACCTTACAGTGTGGAAATGTTTGAGAAAACTAAGCAGGAGTCTCCAGAGTTTTAAAAGCAAGCATGATGTTATCACATTTTTCACTGGTCAGTCACAGTACTTTTTCTTATTATAACAACTATTTCTTCAATCTCATTGTCTGCTGCATACTTCTAATTCAAGTTAAGAGATTGATAGTTGCAGGAGCATTTGTAAACTTACGCCTTGGAGTTATAAGGTGCCCTGCTTGATGGTATTTGACAAAGCCATTCACTACCAGGTTCTCTAGAGAGTCAGAGATGTCTTGTGGATATTAATTGAGGTCTTCAATATATTTTCCTACACATCCTTTTCCATATTTTTGGAAGCATCTCTATGTGAAGATAAGAGAATAACCCATGCTTAGGATAAAACTATTGTGTCTGTTTAGGACTCATGTAGAAGTGTTCAATAGATTTTTCTTTCCCTTTTTTTCCCTAAAGCTTTGTTTGTTTGTTTATTTGTTATTTTTCTTTATGGTTTTTTTTAAATTAAGATGTAGTTGAGAAAGAACATTATATTAGTTTCAGGTATCCAACATAATAATTTTCTATTTGTATATATTGCATACTGATCATCACAATAAGTCCAGTTAACATGTCACCATATATAATTACAAATTTTTTTTCTTGTGATAAGAACTTTTAAGATCTACTCTCTGAGAAGCTTTCAAATATGCAATACAGTAGTATTACTATAGTTACCATGCTGTACATTATACCTGCATGACTTATTTATTTTATACATGGAGGTTTGTTTCTTTTGATCCCCTTCACCCATTTTATCAACCCCTCAACTCCCACCTCTGGCAACCACCAATTTTTTTTCCCTGTATCTATGAGCATGTTTTGTTGTTATTATTTTAGAGTCCACATATAAGTGAGATAAAACAGTATTTGTCTTTCTCTTTCTACCTTATTTCACTTAGCATAATGCCCTCAAGGTCCATCATGTTGTCGCAAATAGCAAGATTTCATTCTTTTTATGTACGAGTAATATTCCATTATATATGTGGATAAAGAAGTGGATATATATAGTACCTCTTCTTGACCCACTTGTCTATCAATGGGCACTTAGGATGTTTCTATATCTTGGCTATTGTAAATAATGCTGCAATGAACATGGAGTGCAGATATCTTTTCAAATTAGTGTTTTCATTTTCTTTGGGTAAATACTCAGAAGTGGCATTGCTGGATCATATGGTAGTTCTATTCTTAATTTTTTGAGGAATCTCCATACTATTTTCCTTAGTGGCTGCAACAATTTACATTCCAACCAACAAATGTTTTCTTTTCTCCACATTTTAACCAATACATTTCTTGCCTTTTTAATAATAGCCATTCTAACAGGCAATATCTCATAATGGTTTTGATTTGCATTTCCCTGGTGATTAGTGATATTGAGCACCTTTTCATCTACCTGCTGGCCGTATGTATCTTTTCTTTGAAAAAATACCTATTCAATGCTCTGCCCATTTTTAAATTGGATTGTTTGCTTCCTTACTATTGAGTTGTAAAGTTCTTTATATGTATTGGATATTAATCCTTTATCAGATATATGATTTGCAAGAATTTTCTCCCTTTCAATAAGTTGCTTTTTCATTTTGTTGATAGTTTATTTTGCCATGCAGAAGCTTTTTAAATTGATGCAGTCCTGCTTATTTATTTTTGCTCTTGTTGCTTTTGCCTTTGGTGTCAAATTAAAAAAAATCATTAAGACTGATATCAAGGAGCTTATTGACAATGTTTTCTCCTAGGAGTTTTGTGGTTTCAGGTCTTACATTCAAGTCTTTAATCTGTTTTGAGTTGATTTTTGTGTGATAGAAGATAGTGATCCAGTTTCATTTTTTCCATGTGACTGTCCATTTTCCCAGCATCATTTGTTGTGGTGACTGTTCTTTCCCTATTGTATTTTTTGGCTCCCTTTTCATAAATCAATTAATCATATATGCATAGGTTAATTTTTACCTCTCTATTCTGTTCCACCGATCTATGTGTGTGTGTTTTATTCCAGTTTCATACTGTTTTTATCACTATAGCTTTGTAACATAGTTTTAAATCAGAGAGTGTGATGCCTCCAGCTTTGTTCTTTCTCAAGATTGCTTTGGTTATCCAAGGCCTTTTGTGGTTCCATAAATTGGGATTTTATTTTCTATTTCTGTGGAAAATGTAGTTGGAATTTTGATAGAGATTGCATTGAATCTGTAGAGTGCTTTGGGTGGTATGAACATTTAAACAATATTAATTCTTCCAATCCATGAGCTTGAAATATCTTTCTATTTATTTGTGTCTTTTTCAATGTCTTTTATCAATATATTATAATTTTCAATGTACAAGTCTCTAACCTCCTTGATTAAATTTATTTCTTGGTATTTTATTTGTGATGTAATTGTAAATGGTATGTTTTTAAGTCTTTTTCTTTCTGATAAGGTGTTATTAGTGTATAGAAGTGCAACTAATTTTTATATATTGGTTTTGTATCCTATGACTTTACCAAATTTATTTATTAAGTTTAACAGTGTTTTGGTAGTCTTTAGGGTTTTCTATATATAATATCATGTCATCTGCAAATAGAAACATTTTTACTTCTTTTTGATTTGGATGCTTTTTATTTCTTTATCTTGCCTAACTGCTCTGGCTAGGATATCTTATATGATGAGTAAAAATGGCAACTGTGGGCATCCTCGTCTTCCTGATATTAGAAGAAAAACTTTCAGCTTTTCACTACTATGATGGTAACTGTGGGCTTTTCATATATATCTTTTATTCTGTTGACTTATGTTCCCTCTATACTCACTTTATTAAGAGTGTTTCTTTTTATAAATGGATGTTGAATTTTGTCAAATGCTTTTTCGTATCTATTGAAATGATCATACAATGTTTATCATTTTGTTAATATGGTGTATCAAATTGACTAATTTGCGGATGTTAAA